>NW_024412403.1:31100812-31256528 GCF_014898765.1 Herpailurus yagouaroundi
AACCGACTGCGCCACCCAGGCGCCCCGCGATTGTTCACTTTCAAAAAGAACACCACCAATTTCTAGCTATTAGAATATCAACTACTATTTCTAAAGAGGCATTGCCAGAAAGATAAATTTGGAGCCTTAAAATGTCTTCTTTTTTTCTTTCAAACACGCGCAGTTTGCCTTTTCCACCTATACAGCAGGCACAATTATCAGAAGATACATGACTTTCTTCCTCAGAAGGAAAATTTTGTCCTGAGAAAAATGACATTTCTTTCCCAAGATTAGCCCACAAACTATTGGGCTAAGAATGAGGCAGCCAATTATGTCCATGCTTATGACCAGAAAGGAAATTAGAGCGTTGTGTTTATTTTTTTAATAAAGGCTACTCATGTTCAATTGTTAGTGTATTTGAACCACAAAATTCATTTTTATGTTGAAATGTATTATGTTACCTCAGCTTGAGTTCACAGTGATTTGAAAAAGTACTTTCAAGAGGCACCTGGGTGGATCAGTTGGTTAAGCGTTAGACTCTTGATCTCGACTCAGGTCATGATCTCACATTTGGGAGATCAGCTCTGCCTTGAGCACAGAGCCTGCTTAAGATTCTCTCCCTTCCTCTCCCTCTGTTCCTCCCCTGCTCATGTGCTCTTTCACTCCAAACAAACAAACAAACAAACAAACAAACAAACAAACTTTAAAAAAAACCCACTATGATACAGGACACCTGTCTGGCTCAGTCGGAAGAAAACTCAACTCTTGATATTGAGGTCGTGAGTTTGAGCCCCACATTGAGTGTAGAGATTACTGAAAAAATAAATATGTATATTTTTAAAAAGAGTATCTCTGAGAATAATTTTTATAAAATGCTATATTGCATAGCATAAAATATAGAAATGTTGAATCACTATGTTGTAAGCATGAAACTAATGTAACATTGTATGTCAAGGCTACTTCAATAAAAAAAATACTGTATATGAGATGGAATTATGTACTGATTATGTTTCTTGAATTGTTCCTTCATCTTACTTGAACCTAATAACTAACTTGCAAACTATATATCCTGTCCCAATAAGCTATTACTTTAGGTCTACACAAAACATTAAGTAAGAACATTACGAAGTAGATTGATTCTAGGATCACATAAACATTTACTAATCTTGGTGCTAAATTCATTTCTTTTAGGAACATGCTACAAAATTTAGCGGGGGGGGGGGAGTCTTTGTATTAGACTTTGTAAAGCCCTTGAAATGGTAGAAATGGTAGACCCTTTAAAATGTATGTATAAGCAATGTAAGAGGTTTATCCCAAATAATTTTATTAGTTAAGTTTGTTTCCTTGCTAGAAAATCTTGACTTGATTCCACAAACCCATATAATCAAAGTAGTTTTTCTAAATAATAAATCTGTAAGTATTGGTTGAAGTTTAATCCCAGCATCCTTGAAACGTTCTACCAAACTTTCGAATTTCCAATGAACAACTATGATTGGTAATAATATTCTTGTCTAGAACAAAGAAAATGAGGTGACTTCTAATTCTAAATCTACGTTTCAGAAAACAGGCATCAGAGAAGGGGGACTACAGGCCTATTTTTAAAGTATAAACAAGCTAGAACTCATGTTTTATTTTGATCAAGGGATTAAGAAAAATCTTTGTTTGGAGGAAATACTTCAGAGTCCACACTGGGCTTCTTCTAGCTCTCATTATTTAGGATATTTTTATGGACGTGCACTTTGTTTTTTATATGCCATCTGTTCCTCTCTTGTTTTGGTCAGCCCCCCACATCTGGTTGTTCTGGAATTGTTCATGAGATCTCAGATAGGATCATCATGACCTCACTAGAGTGGTTGAAAAAGGAGCAGATGAACATCAAGAAGACACAGCTCATGTTTTTCAGATAAATAACTCTAAAAATAAAATACAAAAAGCAAACACATGAAAATAATTGATACAGAGCAATGAGGCAATGTTGTGATTATTTTTTTTAATGTTTATTTATTTTTGAGAGAGAGGGAGAGACAGAGTGTGAGCAGGGGAGGGGCAGCAAGAGAGGGAGACACAGAATCCAAAGCAGACTCCAGGCTCTGAACTGTCAGCACAGAGCCCGATGCGGGACTCAGACTCACGAACCGCGAGATCATGACCTGACCCGAAGTCAGACACTCAGCCGACTGAGCCACCCAGGCGCCCCATTGTGGTGATTATTTTTAAAGAATATATTAATCTTTATGAAATGAAAAGGGGGGGAAACCGTACAAAAATCTCTAAGGAACCATGGAATATAACTATTAAATTAAAATATCGGTTTAGATATGTTGCAAATACTAAAAATCTGCAATTTTTGAATATCTGCAATCTGCAATTATGAGTATTCAGTATTTTTAAAGCATCCTAATATATTTTGTCACAGTCAAAAAAATTGCTAGGATTAGGTGTTTGAGATTAGCAAAACAATACCATTTTTTTTTCTGAACTGTTGCATTTCCATTGAGTAAGATGTTTAAATAATTTTTGGTTCCATATTTTACTGATAAGTGCTGCTGACATAATAAAACTAGTCAATTTAATTAATTGATTTGTTTTGGAATTGCTTATCTAATATAGAAACAGTACATAGGTGAGTCCTCCGTACAATTTCAAAATGCTTATTTAACTTATCATATTAATCATTTGTAACGTATTTACTTTTCCCTATGGGGAAGGATGGGGACACAGAGAGAGCTTTTCTTATCTTAATTTTTTGGGCAAATGATAAACACACAAGAAAACTGCATACCTTTTAAAAATCACAGTTAAGGGGCACCTGAGTGGCTCAGTCGGTTAAGCGTCCGACCTCAGCTCAGGTCACGATCTCGCGGTCCGTGGGTTTGAGCCCCGTGTCGGGCTCTGGGCTGATGGCTCGGAGCCTGGAGCCTGTTTCCGATTCTGTGTCTCCCTCTCTCTCTGCCCCTCCCCCGTTCATGCTCTGTCTCTGTCTCAAAAATAAATAAACGTTAAAAAAAATTTAAAAAAATTCGTAGTTAAAAAAAAACAGATATGGTTAAAGTAGGGGTATCCAGGATTAGGTTATGATTAGAAGGTATCTGCAGTTAACCTAGTAAATGTTGACCATGATTAGGTGAGCAAAGAGAATTTGGGCATGGGTTCATTATACAGATAATGTGGCTACATGGGTAATTTCAACAAAACAGATGTTGAAATGTTCAGATAATGAAGAAATTATCTGATGAGATGAGATGTGATGAGATTGATCCTTCTAAATATGTTTCACTGTCTTTCTAATATGGAAACAATCTTTTAATTGCTTGAATCTCAACCTTCCCAAAAATGTAACTTTGTAATTGTAGATGTTCAGAATAGGAAACTTTAGCAAACCTACATTAGTGGATAACATCAGAGCCTCAAAATGCAAGAAATGATCTTGGCCAGTATAGCATCAGAGCGATCCACTGAAATGAAAGAAGAGCAGCTTTTCAATTTTCCTGTATCTTTGGGGAATCTTTTAAAATCGATGTCATTTTTAGGTCTGCAAGAAGAAAGCATTATTATTATGGTCTTTGCGTAGAATAAAAAGGTGTATTTGTGGAGAATGATGACCTACTCATGAATTTCTGGCTTTAGGCATCATAATATATATTAAAGAAAGAGTTGAAGAGGCTAGGAAACATCATGCAAACATTTTATAGTTTTATTTTTTTCTTTCCTCTCCAATGCATTTATTTGAAAACTGCTCATTTGCCTGGATTTGCCCTGTTGGCAAAATTTTCATACCAGACAGCTACTTTTTGTTGTTGCTGCACATCATGAATAACAGCTTTATTTGATGGCAAATGAGATGCCCCCAGTTGCAAGCTTTCCATAAACATATCTGAATTGTTCAATTTCCTTCTCATTGTATAAATTCCACCTTGGCCCTTTGACTGCTGATGTTCAGATAGAGATTTCATTCAAGTCATTTTCAAAACTGTGCTATGTTGCTTGCTATCGTAAGTGGTAAGATTGTTCAATTCATATTAGCTATACAAGTACTGTACAGGTTTTTATCAGATATTTCTAAAATCATTTCTTTGTAATAAGTGGTAATGAGAACAGTAAAAGAATGCCTCCAGTTGGTTTTCCAAACAGTGGTGGTTTATTGACAATAGAATTAGTAATGAGACTGTGTGGAAGTCATTTTCTGAAGAAAATACCTTAATGAATTATTCTGTTTCCTTTTCTTTCATGTCTTACTAATGTGGATTTGGAAACTATGATTGCTGATTGATTCTGAATGACTTGGCTCTTTGTTTCCCTATTAGGTAAGTGATTTTCATTCTTTGATACTTGTAGGAGCCCACGTTGTATTTTTAAATCATTGTTTGTTGCCTATTTGCACTATTGAGTTATATGGCAAATTGAGGTTAAAAATTAGACATAAAAACACAAATCACCATATTTAGAAATGCATTTAAGGTCTATTTCATTGGCTGGCATAGGCTACCAAACTAACAAGAAGACCCAGTTGGGTTGCTCCTATTCACAGGAACCGTATGTTCAAATTCATTTAAATCCTTTATATCAGATGGCTTTTGTTTCTAAATGAGCTGTCAGATCTTGCCCAGAAAGTTCAGGTTATACAAACTGGTTACTAATTATAATACTAGTTACCCAGCTGTAAGAAAGTATTCCATATGGTAGATAATGACAGTATGACATAGAAGCAGTAGCTAACAATTCTGATGATGCAAAGATATCTAGGTGAAAAAAGTTTAGCTTTAGAGTCTGAGGTGTTGTCATTGATTCTGTGCTAGAACTGGAATCACAAAACAATAGTCTATGGGCCAAATCTGGCCAACCACAAGTTAAGAATGCTGTTGATGTTTTTAAACGGTTGACAAAAAAATCGAAAGAAAAAATAATATTTTGTAACATAAAAATTATTTGAAATTTAAATCTTGATGCAAAGTTTTCTTGGAATGTAGCCAGAACCACTACTTTAAATTTTGTTTAGGGCTGCTTTCACACTGCAACCATATGGCCTCCAAATCCCAAAATATTTATTTTCTGATCTTTAACAGAAAATTTTGCTGACTCCCTTACTTGAGTACCAGCATATAAGAGGTTAATTCTCAAAGTTTCCCACTGTAGGGCTACTGATATGAACAGAAATCATTACATATTACACATCTGGCCTTTTCTTCAGTCATGGGGGAATCACCATCCCTAAAATGACCACATCAGAAAAAATGGAAGAGCAAATCTTGTTGTACATTTAAACTTGTCTGTAGTAGTCATTTTACATACTTATATTTCTTATACCTTTAAGACCTAAAACATTCAACACATTAAGTCTAATTTATTTTGGCTAATTTATGTGGGTCTCTGAGCTTGCCCACAAATATTCAAAGCCCAGTGGCTAATGAGAACTGAGGAAATCTCATTTTGTGTGGCTGGTGAAACAGCAGCACATAACATAATGAAAAATAATTCCCTCAAACTTTCAAATTGCTTCTCAAGGATCTGTTCCACCTAAGAGAATATTAAGATTCTATATTATAGATACTGGTACTGGCTGTTTGGAGTTACACATTACAGTGTTGGAAAAATGTAGTGTTGATCATTGCAATCTAACTTAGCACCTAAGCAGCACAGGCTGTGCTTTGTGAAATAGACATCGCAGAATTTTCTAGAGACAAAGTAGAACATGAGTGGTCATAAGTTCATTCTGATTAAGACAATCTTAATCATAAATATATTTCTAGTTCTTTTCATCTTTGCATTTATTAGAAATGAATGCATCTGTAGTCCGAGGCAGAAAAATAAAAGAGAACAAAGAATATTCTTGGAATATTGCAAGAAAGAGCAATGTAGGAATCACTGGATGTTAAGAATATGCATTATCTTCTAGTCTTAAGCCACTGGGAAATAAAGCTTCTGTGTGTGTATTTGATATATAAAGGCAGGCACAAAGAAACAGGCGAGCGTAGTGTGGATATTCTGGTATAGTACAATTCTACAGTATGTTTTCCAAGCCGTTCATGAAAATTTGACATTACTGTACTTCAGCTAGAAGCAGCAGGAATCACCAGGGAAAGAACAGCTGGATACTTTATTAGGTTTTATGTTGTACATAAGGAGACCATGTTTTCCATTGTCAGTGTGTAAAAGAAAATGAAAGCTCTGGGCATCATTAAAGTCTCGAAAGCGTAGGATGTGTCAGCTCTGTTCTCTCAGCACCTGGATTGAAAGCGCAGTGTGAGGTCACTGTAAAACAAAAACAGACCGTCTGCTTTAGTTGGAATTCCAAGAGTTGATTCTTAAAAAATAAATAGACCATAATTGTTGCGGAGAGAATTATTCTTTTGTAACCAGACAGTTACATGTATGAATATCTGCTTATGTGGCCACGTGAATATGTTTTCCACATTATTACACTCGAAGAGCTCTTTGCTGTACCCTAAGAGGCACTAGGAAGCTCCTTTGAGACAGAGAAGCTGGAGACTCTCCATTCGCTGGTACCAATGGTGTTGCACTCTTGATGAATGTTTCTCCCCAGCCCTCCAATTTGGCATCTTTTATTGGATCATTTTTGTTGAACATGCCCTCTCCCCCTACACCCATTCTTTTTATTGGTATACCCATTGTGCCCCTCCTTGTAAGTGTCTCTCAGGTGAGGTCCATTTTATCATATATCTTTATAAGTTCCACAAAGCCCATGACTGTGTTCCTCAACGGTGATTGCTTTTAAACTACAGTTGGCCCTTCAACAATGTGAGGGTGAGGGGCACTGACCCTCTGCAAAGCTGGACATCCAAGTATAACTTCTGACTCCCCCCAAACTTAACTGCTAACGGCATACTGTTGACTGAAAGCTTTATTGATAGTATAAGCAGTCAATTAACACATATTTTGTATGTAATATGTATTATATACTATATGCTCACAATAAATTAAGCTAGAGGAAAGAAAATATTATTAAGAAAACTATAAGGAAGAGAAAAATACATTTATAGTAATGTAGTATGCTTAGTAAAAAAAAAAAAAAATTCCTCATATGGGTGGACCCAGTGTTCAAACCCCTGTTGTTCCAGAGACAAGTGTACTTTATTAGTCTGCTCAGTTTGCCATAAAAATATATTAAAGAGCGGGTGGCTTCAACAACAAAAATTTATTTTCTCACAATTCTGGATAATGTAAGTCCAGCAACAGGGTGCCGGTATGGTTCAATTCTGGTGAGAACTGTCCTCCTCGCTTGTAGACTGCCAGCTTCTCACTGTGTCCTCACAGAGTCCTGATGGATGAAGAGTCCACCCTTATGACCTTATTTAACCACAAGTAACTCTTAAAGACCTTATCTCCAGATACAGTCACATTGGGGGTCAGGGCTTCAACAGATAAATTTGGGGGGATATAGTACAGTCCATAGTAAGTACCTATGGCACAAATTGACTTGCAGCAGAGGGGACTGAATTGTTGCACTTACCATATGAAGCTGTAAGAGGTGTTTGTAGATTTAGATAACTGATAATTGGTGTCTTATCCATAAATTGGAGTACATTTTTTTAATCTTCATTATATGCTGGTATTACATCTGCTAAATTACAAAATGTGTTTCAAGCGGCCCTGGGTGGCTCAGTTGATTAAGCATCTGGCTTCAGCTCAGGTCGTGATCTCATGGTTCATTGATAAGAGCCCTGCGTCAGGCTCTGTGCTGACAGCTCAGAGCCTGGAGCCTGCTTTGGATTCTGTGTCTCCCTCTCTCTCTGCCCCTCCCTGACTCATGCTCTGTCTCTCTCTCTCTCTCTCTCTCTCCCTGTCTCAAATAAATAAATAAATAAATAAATAAATAAATAAATACTAAATAACTAAATAACTAAATAACTAAAATAAATAAATAAATAACATGTTTTAAAAAATGTGTTTCAAATATTAAATAATGTTCTATATTCTAGCTATAATTTCTTCTTTTATCGCCTTAATGGAAATGTACAACAGATTGAGCACTGCTTCTATTTGTCACTCATGAGTTCACTTATTTGTATTCTGATAAAGCGCCGACTAAATGCAGGAGAGGGGTAGACCAAGGGGCATAGTAGCTAAGGAATAACTAACAACACTCTGTCCTTTAGGAGCCAATAGTTGGCGTAAGTAAGTAAGTAAGTAAGTAAGTAACAGTTTCAGAGCAATATGTTAAGTGCCTAACATAATTTGCTATTGAAAGAAAAACAAAGTGTGCCCATAATTCTTCATAAATGAATGGCTTTTCACTGGTGATAACATCTAATCATGAGAATGAGTTTTCAGTTGAAAAGAGAAAGGGAGCAAACACCGGGGGAAAAGCAAGTCCAAAGCAAAGACGTGGGTGAATAAGAGAGTTACCTCAGAGCCTGCAAACCAATGTAATGAATAAAATGAAGACAATGAAATGTTCCATAGTTGTTGTTGTTGTTTTATTGAGCTTGTGCTATCTGCCAGGTTCCAGGTTATGTGGGTTGATGTTGAGTGGGAGGTCAGAATAAAATCCCTGTTCTCAAGCTGATTTTCTAGGGAAAGGAGACAATTAATAAACAAGTAAGTAAACGATCAAGAGTTGTAAATGCAGAGAATATAAAAAAGTAACCTTGATACAGAGATACAGTGATCCTCCCGGGGTGGTAGGAGAAGTCCTCTGGAGAACACAATGAGAGTGCGATGTTTGACTTAAAGTTGGAATGACAAGAATCACCCATATAAAGATCCAGGCAAATGAAACAGTTTCCTTAATACATTATCAAAGACATTGTTTCTTAAAATATATGGCATGTAGGTCTTGCTTTAAAATATGTGAGAAAAAAGTAGGGGGATAAGTGAAATACTGTCAAAAGTGAGATGGGAGGAGTGCTAGCTGGGTAAGAAATCAGGTGGCTATTAAAGATAGGTGGCAGGTAGTTGGGAGTTGTCATAGTGTGTGTTATAATTTTATGTACCTTTGAAAGTATCCATATTTTTTTTTCAACGTTTTTTTTTTTTATTTATTTTTGGGACAGAGAGAGACAGATCATGAACGGGGGAGGGGCAGAGAGAGAGGGAGACACAGAATCGGAAACAGGCTCCAGGCTCTGAGCCATCAGCCCAGAGCCTGACGCGGGGCTCGAACTCACGGACCGCGAGATCGTGACCTGGCTGAAGTCAGACGCTTAACCGACTGCGCCACCCAGGCGCCCCAAAAGTATCCATATTAAAAGCCTTTTATTTTATTTTATTTAAAAAAAAATTTTTTTTTAACGTTTATTATTTTTGGGACAGAGAGAGACAGAGCATGAACGGGGGAGGGGCAGAGAGAGAGGGAGACATAGAATCGGAAACAGGCTCCAGGCTCCAAGCCATCAGCCCAGAGCCTGACGCGGGGCTCGAACTCACGGACCGCGAGATCGTGACCTGGCTGAAGCCGGACGCTTAACCGACTGCGCCACCCAGGCGCCCCATTAAAAGCCTTTTGCTTTTAAAGTGCTTCATCTTCTAACAATCCGCTTCTTTTGGATATGATTCACCCATTAAGCTATCATAATTAACATTTTAACCCTCCATTTTTTGAGTTGGAGTGCATTTGTTAACTATTGTAGTATGACCAATTACCCCAAAGCTTAGAGGCTTCAAACAGCAATGAGTATCCGTTATCCTTCACAGTTCATATGGGTCACGAATATAGGGTTCTGGCTTTTGAGATTCCTCCAAAACATGAAAAAATACCTGTTAATGAGGTTTTAGTTCAGATATTAGTAAGGGCTGATTTCATGTGGCATTTGACTTCTCCTGAGCCATCCATGAGCATATAGAAATAGCAATGTCCTCTTTGTCTTACTCCTTTAAGTCACATGCCCTCACTTCTATACTATTGTATTTTATTGTTCACACAAGTCAACCCTACTCAGTGTGGGAGGGGACTATATAAGGTCATGAATACCAGGAGATGACAGTAACTTGTAGCCATCTTAGAGGTTGGCTACCTCAGGGAGAAACAGTATTTTTAGTATTTAGTATGTGGACTCATGGAATTGATGCCCATAAATAAATCCCTAGTTAATTTTTTTTTCAACCAGTAACTGACATAATTATCTTTGAACTTCAATATCCATATTTGTTCTCCAGAGTACACATTTATATAACAATGTCTTTCTTCTGATCAGGTACTTAAATTAACTTTATTTAATGGAATAATGATATTAAACACCTTTGTAAATCAAAAGGTGAAAATATATGCTGGGAATAAATTATCAAGACATTGTCCAGCATAATTGATGGTGATTATTTTCCAGTATACTCTTCAATTCATTGCTGTAGTAATCTTTTCAACCAATTAACAGCCAATTTGGTCTATTATGTTAAAATGTTCGCCACATTATTTGCCTGTTAATGTAGGTTAAATGTTAATTATGCTGTTCTATAGTGACTAACATGGTACATTCTGAAATTGCACATATTATTGGTTGGTTCTTTGGCTCTTGTATATTAATGTACCTCTATCATTGTGCTAATTTTCATATGAAGCATATCATATTCTATGGCATTTAAAACAAAACCACCAGTCTGATAATCCTTTCCACCAAACATTAGATGTTTTTGTGTTTTGGAGCAGTTTATGTGATTAAACAGGTAATGATCTTTCAATCTTAGCTTGCATTTGATACATTGAGGCATCCTTGCTTGATATACTTTAAAGATTTGTAGGTCAAAGGGTAATCTTCTTTACAACAAATGCAAGTCATAATTTTAAGTTAAATGTACATTTGAGGGGCGCCTGCATAGTTCAGTTGGTTGAACGTGTGACTTCAGCTCAGGTCATGATCTCACAGTTTATGAGTTCAAGCCCCAAGTCGGGCTCTGTGCTGACAGCTCAGAGCCTGGAGCCTGCTTTGGATTCTCTGTTTCCCTCTGTCTCTCTCCCTGTCCAGCTTGTGCTCTGTCTCTCTTTCTCCCTCTTTCTTGCAAAAATAAAAATTAAAACATTAAAAAAACTAAAAATGTACCTTTATAATCTTCATGAGTGCTATGATTATACTACATTTATGATTATTCCTTCAATTCTACTGCTAATAGAATGGAATATCAACTTACTTCCTGGGTCTAGTTTTATTACTACTCATTCAACTCTTATAACATCAGCTGTTTTTTAGTGTCATTGAGCAGCATTTCAAAAATAGGGTTTGTATTTATTTTCTATTACTGTGTAATAAAGTACCATAAATATAATGTCTTAAAACAGCATGTATATATTATTTCACAGTTTAGTAGTTCTGAAGTCAAGGATCAGCTTTTTCCTCCTCTGGGTTTCATGTCAAAATCAAGGTGTTGGCAAAGCTGCATTTCTTTCTGGAAGCCTAGGGATGAATCTACTCTTTACCTTATTCAGGTTCATGACAGAATTCAGTTGCTTGCAATTGTATGACTGAACTCATTTCCTTGGTGGCTGTTGACAGTGGGAATGAGGTGGGGGGTTCTGCTGGAGGAGTGGTTATTACCTAGAGGTTGCCAACATTCTTGGTCTTGTGGCCATTTCTTCCATTTTTAATGCCAGCAACAGAGAGTTGAGTCCTTCTCAAAGGTAGAATCCCCTTCTGAATCCCCTCCTACCTTGCCTTTTCTGCCTTTAGGCAGAGGAGATTTTCTCCCTTTCAAAATCATGTGATTGGATTGAGCCCATCTATATAATCCAGGGTAATTTCCCCATTTTGCAGGTGATTACCTGAATTCCACCTGCAAAGTCTCTCTACAGCAGTACTGATTGATTGACCAGTGGAAGGGAATCTGCCAGGGATATCTTTAGAATCCTGCCTCTGCTTACCACAGTGTATTGTATTGTATTTCATACCTGAACTCATTTCTGATTTTATATTAATAAATAAAAAAATATCATAATTTTCCCTTCCTTGTTCTTAAAAATATTGCTGTAGCAATGGTCCCCTCTCTTTTTCTCTGATTTAGACCATTACCATCAGCACATGATTATGTTTATTTCTCTCATTAAAACAACAACAAAAACAGCAAAAAATAAACACAAAGAACCTTTATTGTATCAATTCACCTTTGTCTTTCCTTATCTATCTTTTCTGTCTGCAATTTCTTTCCAATTTTTCCTTGAACCCACCCTAAAGTCCAACATTTTTCCATAGTCTTTCTACCTAAACTGCCCTTATCATGAACCATGGTGACTTTCACATTACTAAATCTGATGGCCATGTCTGTGTATTCATCTTTTTTTTTTTAAATTTTTTTTAACGTTTATTTATTTTTGAGACAGAGAGAGACAGAGCATGAATGGGGGCGGGTCAGAGAGAAGGAGACACAGAATCTGAAACAGGCTCCAGGCTCTGAGCTGTCAGCACAGAGCCTGACGCGGGGCTCGAACTCACGGACCGAGAGATCATGACCTGAGCCGAAGTCGGACGCTTAACCAACTGAGCCACCCAGGGGCTCCTGTGTATTCCTCTTAATAGACCTATAATCAGCATTTGATCCAGATGATCCCTCCCTCATTCTAGATACACTTTTCCAAGTCCTCTTTCTTATTTTATCTTCTGATCGCTTACCTATCATCAGTCTAAACTATACACTCCATGTGGGCAGATTATTTTTGTCTGCATTTTTCCCACTACCTCAGTGCCTATAGCAGAGCTTAGAATATAGTAGGTGGTCAGTAAATGTTTAATGGTGAGGAAAAAAGAGTAAATATGTGAGTCCTTGATGTTTTGGTGCTGGCTACAACCCTTTATGGTAGATGCAGCAAGTAACCTTCTTTATTTTCCAAATGAGGGCAATTATATGTCTTGCCCAAGGTCACAAAACTAGTTAAAGTGTCAGAGATTAAACCAAAACGCAACTCTCTTGACTCCTAACCTGGTTTTCTTTCCACTACAATAGGTGCTAAAAATATAGTGTTGTCTGTTCTTGGGAGCTACAGTGCAGTGTCCCCCAAGAACCTGAAAATAAAGAAATAAGATTGCCTTCTGAGAGTTACACTATGAAATCAACATATAATGAATCAGTTTCCTTAAAGAACTAGAATTGCTTTTAAACCAAAGGGACCTTTCCTGATTAAATGGCTTACCATTTCTAAAGAGAAAGTTTTAATAAGGTAAGACAGACTTAGAGGCACTTGAAAAGAATACTCAAAAGCAAAAGCTAGTAAAATGCATCCAAGGGAGTAAAGCTTCATTCAACCAGTAAATTGTGATTCCAGGACCTCTGTGTCCGTGGATAAGTCAGACTCTTTTAGTGATACCAGTGAACATTGATTCATCTCATTAACTCATTTTTTTTCTTATTCTGTAATCACCAAACAACTTTATGATTAATAATTGATTTTCCATGCTCTGCCTCCCTACAGCAGAAAAATCCCTGGCAAAATGTGCTCCCTGCGATTTTGTTCTGATGTTAACTGTTTTCTTATTAAAAGTTAATAAATTGACCTTATGATTATGATTTGGCTTCTGCGAGGCTTGCTTTTGGGAGATCATTCTGTCACATATATTCTGATTTATTTGACAGTTATTTTCTAAGGATTTAAAAAATGAGATTGTGATTTTATATATCAATTTCCCTAACTTGGCTAATTGCATTTTTTCCCACTTCCATTGAATATGGAAGTGCTTTTAAATCTTTCAGCTGTGGAAGAAAATGAACCAGAGCTTTCAGAGTGTCAGCCTATATTTGAAATGCTGGGCAAGAGAAGACCCTGAAAGACAGTCCTAATTTAGAGAAGGAGGAGGGGATTTTTAAAAATAGGACATTAGCAGGAAGTATCAGCTGAAATTCAGCAAACTTAAGGAAATAGTTGGTCAAGGACAGTTCTGGTTCTCAGCAGAGAGAGGTATTGGTCTTGCAGATTAATAGTCATCATTTTGGCAATTTGGATTTTTATCAAAAGGAGTGGAGAAGGAACGTTTTTGGCTAAGGTCACCTGTAAGAGGGAGTGGGGAGGAACTCGTGCAGGGAATAGGACACTTAGAGAGGCCCAATGGAAAATTATTCTTTTCTGTCTTCACACAAGAAAACCAAATTTCTAAGTCAGCCAGGCTGAGAGCTAAACACACACTTGCTGACTTTCTGATTTCCCAAACACAGTTGGCCACAGATTGTTTTTAATCTTTTCATCGATAATTTATATGTGTTTCAATGAGTTATGTTTTGGTGTCTTCCTCCCTTTTAAGTTTTGAATAATAGCTAACCGCATTCAGGGAACATAGTTTATTTCTAGAAAGAAAGCTTTCTTCTTCTTATTTGTTTGTTTTACTCCTTACTCTCCATTTTAATTTATTTCATCTTGGATGATAAATCTTAGGGAGGTTTATTTTGACAACTTCAAATTTCTATTATACCATAGTCAGATCTTGAATAATTAGTTTCAAGAAACAAAGAGCAACATAAACATCAAAACACACTGCCATTGTGATTAAATAAGAACACCTGAATTTTAGTCTTAGCGCTAAAAATTCATCTTTAAAGTCAAGGCACCATTCAGTTACCACAGAAGTGAAAAATGAGTAGTAACAGGTGACATGATTGTGCTGGAGGGAGCATGAAAGGAACTAATGATGGCAGGTGGAAGGGTTGATGAGTAGGAGAAGGAAAGTTATCTCCAGGCCCACTAACTGGGACCTAAGGAATGGGGGGGGGGGGGTGTACTGAGATAAAGGGTTCAGCCTTTGAAAACATTAAGGACCTCATTTTGGACATTTTTTCCCTCAACAAGATGGCAGAGTCATCCATGTGGAAATACAAAGAAGGTGTGATGTGTTAGACATCAGGAAGCTTACATTTATCTGCAAGTAAAAAGGAACATCACTCTAGTAATTAACCATGATTTCTCATTAGCCTAAAGTTGTTAAGGATGAATCAGGAAGGACACATTATGTCAATATTATAAGTAGAAAGAGCACAACATATTCTGGGGTATTTAGCAGCAAGAAATACAGGTATCAGCATTTCATACTAACTTTCTCAAGGAGCTTGTATTAAACTCAGGCCAAAGTACTACCGAGCTGCATAATGAAAGGTGTAGGCTTTTTAAGGTTATCACAGAAGACCTGGGATCTGAGTATAGGGGCAAAACTATAGATGTGTTGTCAAACTTCTTGACTCAGAGATGATGACAACTCATTATAATTCATTATAATTTGTGCATCATTCTGTATTGTAGATGATACTCTTAAATGGGCTGTCTGACCTCCTGTGTCTGCATCTGTGCACAACAATGTTACCAAAAGGAGGAACATCAATTATGAAAACAATTGATCATTTTTAATGCTTTTGTTAATGCTTGTTTTCTTTTTTAATGGACAAATCATTGAGAGTTACCCTCATCATACCTTTTTGTGAGTTCAACATCACTAGCACCAATTTGGCAATGAAGAAGTCATCAATGGGAATGAAGTCTTTATGTTGAGTTGATTTTATGTTGATTTACTACAGACATTGGATGTTGTAAAATATTTCTTTCTGTGACAACATGGCCAGATTGAGAGGTCAGGAAAGTGACAATGCAGAATATCTGGATGTAAACATCTCATTTCATAAGGTCCATCACAAAATCCTTATAATCAGTTTATTTCATCCCAACAGATCTATTAATCTTCTGGGTCATATATTGCTAGTGCTTGATTGAATCTCCTGTTTACAGGTTATCAATAGACTTTTCAAAACGGATCCACTGAATTCTGTAATGAAGGAAAAGTTCTAATTGACTCAGGCTTTTTCATAGGCTATTATTAATGTTAATTTTTTAAAGACCATTTTATAAGCCCCTTTAATCAATTCTGGGCTCAAGTTCAAGTTTGTAGTCTCTCCTCCAAGAAATACCTGTAGCCAGGTGATACAGTTCTGCAGTGTGGGACACAAACACTTTTGGGATTTTGTTAATGACACGAGAGTTTGAACAGTGACTGCTTCTTCAGAGAAGGCAGTTTTAAGACAAGGTCTCATTTTAGTTAAAACTTGATAGGAAGAGAGCATATGTCTGCGCATAGTTAAGAACCAGGAAGAGTATGGTATATTTCTGTGCAAGTCCATTCGTTTTATGTGAATCAAGAATAGCAGTGCTGAAACAAAAATGTTCAAAGAGGAAGAGTATTCGGTATTCAATTTCTTTCATATGCTTCAAAATAGTTCTTTCATGTATAGGATAAATTACCATGGAAACTGTTTCTTAATGCAATAACTTATTAACACTGCTCAGAATATATGTTGGAAAATATTGTCCTAGAAAATCTGAAATTTCTTCTTTAAACTGTAAGTATAGAAAAATGTATAGATGAATTACATTAATTACTGTGTGTTACCACCCCCAGTCTCTCTTGCAACTCCAGGCCTGAATTGTTTTTCTGAATTGTTTTTTGGAATTATGCCCTTGGGCCACATTGAGAATCTTTAGAAGAAACAGCCCTGAGAAACTCATTACTTTATTTACCGTAAGAATTTTGTTAAGGATGTTGTTCTCTGCATTGCCCAGTGGACACCTCACGAGAGCTCCCAGGAGAAATATATCTCCAGGCTCAGTACCAAAAATAGTCTTCTCTTTCCTGATCTACTTGTTGTTGGTATCATGGACACTGAGAGTTATAAAAATGATTGTTTCTCAGTTTACACTGGAGACTAGAAAGTGCAGAGCAATTTAGGGCACATCTCTAGGACTAATACAAAATATCACAGCTTTGGGGTGCCTGGGTGGCGCAGTCGGTTAAGCGTCCGACTTCAGCCAGGTCACGATCTCGCGGTCCGGGAGTTCGAGCCCCGCGTCGGGCTCTGGGCTGATAGCTCAGAGCCTGGAGCCTGTTTCCGATTCTGTGTCTCCCTCTCTCTCTGCCCCTCCCCCGTTCATGCTATGTCTCTCTCTGTCCCAAAAATAAATAAACGTTGAAAGAGGCATTCCTTTAAAACAAACCAACAAACAAACAAACAAACAACAAAAAAACACAAAATATCACAGCTTTTTTTGTCCCGGTCTCACTGAAGTTTTTTTTCTTATTTTCCTATGTTAATTTCATTCACCTTGATACATTCATCTACTTAGTCTTATTTGATTTTACATTTTGGAGTTCAGAAGACATTTCAAATTTTCTTTGGAAAAATAATGTAAATAAGCAAACTCCCTTTATAGTGGTGAGACCAAGATATCTCTGGAAAGCCTAAGTCCTGGTTTTAGATGAGGAACTTGACTGATAATTGAAATAGCTGTATCTCCATGAACTCCCATAGTGTGGAAGTATGTTGAATGAGGGTGTTGTTTGACTCAGAATCCCTGTGGCCAATGCCAGGGTATTTTTCAGAAGCTAGTAATCCTAACCAGTACAATCCCAAAGAAAAGTATTTCTGGCATAGAAAAGAGCAAATTCAGGGCCCTCAGAACATGCTCAGCATGGTTCCAAAAGAGTAAAAAGCCATGCATGCTTGGGTCAGAATGATTTAAAAGGAAAGGTGTGGCAGACAACATTGAGAAGGACATAGGCCTGATTTCAGGCAGAGCATTATAAATTGTGATAAGAAGCTACATTTCAGGGGAATGGGGGGATGGGTGAAATAGGTGATGAGGATTAAGGAGGGCACTTGTGATGAGCACAGGGGGATGCATGGAAGTGTTGGATCACTATATTATACACCCGAAACTAATATAACACTGAATGTTAACTAGCTGGAATTAAAATAAAACTGTAAAAAATAAGCTAATTTTATTTCAAATACAGCAGAGAGCCACTGGAAGGTTCTTTGTTAAGTCAAGTTTATGGAGGTATAATCGACAAATGGTAACATTCACTCTTTTTAGCAGATAGGTCTGTAAGTTTTGATAAACATATGGAGTCAGATAACCGTCTCCATCATCAAAATGAAGAAAATTTTTGTCACTCAAAGAAGGTTCCATTGGGTCCTTTTGGAGTCAGCCCTTCCTTCCACTTCCTGTTGATGGCAACTATGACTCTGCTCTCTGTCTCTGTGGTTTTTCCATTTGCAGAGTATTTTACACATTAGATCAAAGTCTAGGTAGCCTTTTGAGTCTGCCTTCTTTGATTTACCATGCATTCATACTCTGGCACATACACCAAGGGCCTTGAGCAGAGGGCGATGTCAGCTGCTTTATATTTTATGGAAATAACTTCACTGCTCTGATGAGTATCCTAGTGTTGTGGTTGTTACAAGGTGATTGTAGAAGGTTAGACAAGGGAGATGATGGCTTCCATGGGTGGGAGCAATGGAAGTCCTGAGAAATGGTTGATTCGGGAAACATTTTAGGAATTGAACTGATGGAAGCTCTAGCGATTAGATACAAGTAGCAAGGAGACTACTTGGGAAAAGTAATTGGGAAAAAATAATTTTAGCTAAATTAAAAATTTAAATGTTAAAAACAATGAGAGCACTAAAAGCATTCTCAGGAGACTTATTTAATATAATCTTAGGATGAAGAATGACTTCTTAAGCAAAACAAAAAATAAAATTAGGGAAAATTTGCAATATAAAAAATCCACATTTGTATAAGGTGAAAGATACCACAAAGTTATAAGGCCAGCAGTCCAAAAGAAACATGCATAGTATATATAACCAAGTATTGACATGCATACTATATAATGAGCAGCTATCAATCTCTGAGACAAAGAACCTAAAAGAAAAATGGGCAAAGCAGGAAAAAGGTTGCTGAAGAAATACAGTGTCCAATATACATATAAAAAGATGTTTATCCTCATTACTTTTTGATTCAGCAATTCCACATCCAGGACTCCATTCTATAGTAAAACTTTTATAGGTGGGCATAGATTGTTGTGCATCAATAGTGGAATCAATATGTACATTTTGGTTCATTGGAACAATAAAATATGCAGCCATTGGAAAAAATGAACCAGATGTATTTGGTGTCATGGAAAGTTCTATATTAAATAAAGAACTTGCAAAACGGTTTGTTTAGCATGATGCCATTGCTTGCTAACAACCTTTTGTGATTATGAGGGGTGCCTGGGTAGCTCAGTCGGTTAAGCATCTGACTCTGGATTTTGGCTCACATTATGATCTCACAGTTTGTGAGTTTGAGCCCCACATCAGGCTCTGCAATGACAGTGTGGAGCCTTCGTGGGATTCTCTCTCTCTCTCTCTCTCTCTCTCTCTCTCTCTCTCTGTCCCTCCCCTGCTCTTTCTCTGTCTCTATCTCAAAAAATAAATAAACTAAAAAGAAAAAAAAAATTGAAGGGACCTTGGTGGCTCATTCAGTCAAGCATCTGACCCATGCTTTCAGCTCAGGTCATGATCTCACAGTTTCCTAAATTCAAGCCCCACTTGGGCTCTGCGTTGACAGCCTGTATCCTGCTTGAGATTCTCCCTCTTTCTCTGCAACTTCCATGCTCACATTCTCTCTGTCTCTCTCAAAGTTAATAAACTTTAAAAAAAAATTTTTTTAATTAAAAAAACACACCTTTTGTGATTATGTGTGTGAGAGAAAGAGATTGAGATTGAAATTAAGATTGAGAGAGAGGAGAGAAGTAGAGGGAGAGAGTAAGTACAAAGAAAATCAATTGGATGCACAGCAAATGGTTAAAAGTTAATAGGAGTTCACTTCTGCAGGGAATATGGGTTTGGGTATGATTCTATAGAAAATCTCACAGTTTTCTTTACATGTTTTGTAAAGTTTGACAGTTTTCAAAATTTAAAATAATGCTCTTACAAACATTGTTGCAATTTTTACTCTTACTCATTTACTCTTATAAATATGCATCAAGTATTTCTCTGAGATATTTATCTAAAAGTAAAATTGTTGACTTTTAGATATATGCTTGTTCTTTTATTGATATTGGCAGTCAAGAAATGCATAAACAGTCAGAATAATCATACAATGGGGTGCCTTACAGCCGTTAACCTAAATAATCTAGACACTCATATATCAATGGGGAAAATCTCAAAAATATGATGTTGAGTGAGAAAATTGAAGAAGTCTAATAGTATACTATTTATGAATATTTTTAAGAAAACAAAAAATATATGTATTATTTGGGGGGAAATACATATTAATAAATGGTTACAATATACAAGAGATAGTACTCTACAATACAGCGTTATTAACTATAGTCATCATGTTGTACCTTATAGCCATAGGACTTATTTATTCTCTAACAGAAAGTTTATATCTTTTGTTCACCTTCACTCATTTTGTTCATCTCCAACCCCTCATCTCTGGCAGTAACCAATCTATTCTCTATTTCTGTGAGTTTTTGTTTGGTGGTTTGTGTTTAGATTCCATAGACAAGTGAGATCTTATGGTATTTGTCTTTCTATTTATTTGTATTTATTTCATTCAGCATAATCCCCTCTTGTTCCATCCATGTTGTCACAAATGGCAAGATTTCATTTTTTTTTTTATGGCTGAATAATATTCCCGTGTGTGTATCTTTGTGTGTTTTACGTAGATGCACAAAGGAAATAAATGGGAAATATACTGAGGAAATATAACAAACATTGTTTAAAATTGGGGGTGGGGAGAGAAGTGTTTGAAATGGAATGAGATGATACCATTATGATTTCTCTTGATTATCATGATATAAATATTAAACCACATCTTGGGGGAAGTTACTGTATGTTAAATACTTTCACAAATGTCTTATGTGTATGTTGTCATTTAACCCTTACAACAGTTCTGTGATTCACATATGTTGGAAAACGGACCTACATGAGCCTACACTTTTATCCGTCGTCACCCAGTAATCAAGTGATAGAACTAAAATTTTAACTCAAGCCTACTGACTCACCCCACAGCCCCAATTCTTAACCTCCATGCTCTGTCACCAAATGCAACTTTTCAGTTGGGAAAAGAAATGTGAAAGAGCCTGGTGCTAGGCCTAAATCAGATGAGTTATAAGGAGATGAGCTAGGGAAACAGAAAACAAGATTTGAGAAAAAGTAGAGAAGAGAGGTCCAAGTTAAAACTACCTTTCTTCTGGAAAGATTAGCAAAGAATTAAACTTTTGAGAGGTTTAATAGGGATGGGTGCAACATATTTGTATTTTTACTTTTGAACTGCTACCAGGCATAAGAAACAGTGTATTCTCAGAAAGATCCAGTATCAGACTTTATCCCCACTGAAAATGTTGAAGGATAAACAGGTGTATTACTTTTCAAGGACTATTATAACAAAGCGTGACAAACTGGTTGGCTTAATACAGAAATTTACTCTCTATGAGTAGTTTCAGAGTCTAAAAGTCTGAAATCAAGGTTTCTGCAGGGCCCTGCACCCCCTTAGACCCTAGGTACAATCTTCCCATGTCTCTTCCTAGCTTCTGGTTGTGATTCTCATTCCTTTTGTGTTCTTTGGCTTATAATTTATGACTTCAAACCCTGCCTCCATCTTTACATGGCGATCTCTTCTTGTATCTTCACATATTTTTATAAGGACACTGATGATTTTTTTATTTAGCGATCCCCCCTACATCAACACACACACTCCAGTATGACTTCATTTTAACTAACTACCTCTAGTAAAAATCTATTTCCATATAAGGTCACATTCAGAAGTACTAGAGGTTAGGAGTTCAATATACCTTTTTGTGGGACACGATTCAAGCCCTAACAACAGGAAAACAGGAAAAGTCCTTCTTTTTAAATGTAAGGTTTCATTCTTGATTTTGGTAGATATTTAGCATCAAAATCAGTTAAACCAGGTGCCTGGATGGCTCAGTCTATTAAGCATCTGACTTCAGCTCAGGTCATGATCTCAGTTTGTGAGTTTGAGCCCCGCATTGGGCTCTGTGCTGACAGCTTAGAGCCTGGAGCCTGCTTCATATTCTATGTCTCCCTCTCTCTCTGCCCCTCCCTTACTTGTGCTCTCTCTCTCTCCCTTAAAAATAAATTTTAAAAAACATTAAAAAATTAAAAAAAAATAAAACCAGTTAAACCATTGAAACATGCATCTATATATGCTACACTTTATTTCTGAATAGTACATACAGTTTTAATCCTTAGCACTTATCATTCTGTGTTGAGATTTATTATCTAAATAACAATTTCTTTAGAAAAAGGGATTTGGAAGGCATCACACTAGTTAAGAAACCAGTAGCATAAAACTGTATTACCTTTCCTCAAACTCCTAATTCAGAACAGCTTATAGTATTTTTGTCCAACAAATTATTGCATAAATACCCTTTTGGTGATGTAAATTGTTAAAGTAGGCATACAAGACATGCAAAATCATAGTAGGAAAAGCTCTCAGTGAGTATGGTTCGCATTTCTTTTTGCTTATTCCATTTTGTTTTGTTTTCCTCTCTAGCCGAAAGTCTTCACGGAAACAAAATTGTTTTTCTTAAGCGAAAGATTAGCACTCTTTCTCACACTGACTTCCTGCTCTATCTTGAATAGAAAGCAATGCAGGAGTGTCTAAATAGGAATCAAAAGTTCTTGGGGAGACATGCAGAAGAAACAAGAGAACAACTGGATATTATTCGCTTCTCAGGGACATCTGCTTGTTGATTGAACTACAAAAGCTGAAGCACCTGGGCAAATCTGCTTAGACCAGCAGGGATGTGAAGAGTAATAGAAAAATGCATTTCTGTGTCAGCTGAGAGAGCTTGGAACTATTATATGCTATGGATGGAATGTGATGAAGGGAAATTCAAAAGAGAGACTATTTCAAGCCCTTATAGCGTAAAAATAAAATATAGAAAAGAGATGACAGGTCTGTCCTTTCAGGCAGGAAGTATCTGTTTTGGAAAAATAAAAATTTGCCTATGCAGATTTAGAGACCTCACATATGCCTCTCCAGAGTACTCCGCAAGGATCCTTGTCCAGTGAGCCTCTAGAAATGAAGGATTGCTAAAGGATACCTTTCCTGGTGGGAGTGGGAGTGTATGATGGTCTGGGTTGCCTCCAGAACAGATAGTGTGGAAGAGACAAATATAGACCACTCAAGACAACAAACAAAAGACCTTTTAAGTACAGCTTTCTTAATTCAGTCCTTAATTCAGAAATAGATGAATCCATAGGTAAGAAGTGTTAAAATTGAAGTACTAAGTCTCCACCGTGTTCCCACCCTTGCTAGGAATGGAATCCCCCAGCATCAACTTGAGCACTTAAGGTAATACTCACTAGCAACCTATGGTCAGGTCGACTATTCATTAGTCATCAAATTCAGGGAGCCCTGTTGTTGGACAGCAGGGGAGCAGTTTAGATATTCTAGCTGCAAATGCACTAATTTGCAAGAATTGGAATGCAGTTAAACTCCACCAAGATTTAGAAGCCCTGGAAGGATTTATTTCCTACAAAAGTTGCCACAAATTTGACACTTATAGAAAAGTAGCTTTAATGATCACACATTTTTATTTTTTTTGTGATAGAGGGTAGAGGGCAGGTTGGGAATAGGGGAAAGTAAATCCATCTAGGTAATTAAAATCAATGAGCTTTGTTAGAATGTGTCATTATTAAATGCTATAAATGCGGTCTTGGGCTTATACCGATGATAAATGTCTGTGTTTTATCAGTAAATTCCTTTTGTGATAGTTTAGTGCATGCAAGCTTATATAACCATTGACAATGTTAGGAGGGGTTTTGTTTGTTTGTTTGTTTTTAGTTATAGACATAAAACTGTGACCTGTAATCTGCCATTAGCTTTCATTTCAAACTAAAGATATATTTGAAGAAGCAAAGTGTTTTGTGTGTTCACAAACTTCAAGAGCTGCTCTCTTAAATTGCTGGGCCTGTGTCCCACCCCCACCTTCTTTCAGTTTAACTCTTTGCACTTTCATCTCACCACATTTTACATGTTTGGAAAGATCCAAAGGTTTTCATAGGGACTCAGAGCTAAAATGTTTTATCTGCATGTTGTCTAGCCTTGTTTTTTTGTTTGTTTGTGTTTTTGTTTTGGTTTGGTTTGGTTTTGGGGGTTTTATTTTTTTTGTTTTTTTTTGTTGTTGTTGTTTTTCTGCTTAGGAGAGGTTGTTGGTGGTTTGTTTGTCTTAATTCTGGTGATTTGCTTATTTCTAAAATAATGGCCTTTCAATTCCATAAACAAGCATTATTACTTTAAAATCTTATATCACTTCATTTCTATCAGGCACCTTCTTTGATACTTTTGTGATCTGTTTATCCTAATGCCTAGATAGAACCTCAATAGGCAAATCAAATTTACTTTTCATGGGTGACCTCTTTAAAGTAGTGTTGCCAGATTAAAGGCCAGATGCCCAGTTAAACTTGAATTTTATTTTATTTTTTTTTTTAATTTTTTTTTTTCCAACGTTTATTTATTTTTGCGACAGAGAGAGACAGAGCATGAATGGGGGAGGGGCAGAGAGAGAGGGAGACACAGAATCAGAAACAGGCTCCAGGCTCTGAGCCATCAGCCCAGAGCCCGACGCGGGGCTCGAACTCACTGACCGCGAGATCGTGACCTGGCTGAAGTCGGACGCTTAACCGACTGCGCCACCCAGGCGCCCCTTGAATTTTAGATAAATAACAAATAGGTTTTTTTTCTTAGTAAGGGGAAAAATATTTTCATGGAACGTTAGCTATATTAAAAAGTGTTTTTTATTCATCTCAAATTCAATTTCACAAGTCATTCTGTTTATTTATATATTATTTTCAACTGGCAACACTAAATTAAAGGAAAAAAGTATTGGAAATTAGTTTTAAAATGTTATACATCAAATCCTCTTTAAAAATGTCTGTAACAACAACAACAAAAAATGTGTGTAAGTGACCCAGTTATTTTTTTAATGGTTGAGGGATGGAGTAAAAATAAATTTAGGATCTTGTTAATGTACACTCATTAATTCATTTCACACATGTTCACTGGGTATCAAAAATGTCAGGCCCTAAAGGAGGAGCAAAACAAATATAATCCTTGCCTTCCTGGAATTTATAACTTAATGGAAAAGAACATTAATCCCATAATCTCACAAGTACAGAGTAACCTGTAAGGAAGGAAAGGGGGGGTCTAACTAATGTGTTGAAGAGGGAGCTTCAGGTAAAATTTCCCCGAAGAAGTAAAATTTGGGCTAAAACCAAAGCCTAACTGGGACTAAGTTGGGCAAATGGCAGGTTAAAGAAAGGAAGTGGATTTCTTGGTAGAAAGGAATTGAAAGCAAGCATCTGTGGTTGAAATCCAATGAGCAGTTAGTGTTACTAAAAAGGCTGCAGAGGAGGTCTGTAAAAAGATAGAGTGGGACACGGTAGGCATTTTGATCCATATTTTAGAAACCAATGAGAAGACTTTGCAAGGCTTCAAGAAAATAATAAAATTTCCATTTGAAAAGATGAATCTAGCTGTTTGAAGGAGAGTAGAGCTGACTGAAAGGTTTATAAAGCATTTCCTGGGTGGTCAGTAAATTCCTCCAGCCAAATGATCATGGTACTTTACAAAATAGATTGGTAAATTCTTCTGGAAAATGTCACGTAGTACATGTTTTAGGATTTACCTCCATACATTATCTGTTGCAAGTATGCAAAGCTCGGCTTCTACTTTTAGACAAGTCATAGGTGATATGCAATTGAAGTGTGGCTGTGCTCCAATAAAACTTTTTTTGATACTAAAATTTGAATTTCATAGTATTTTCATATAGCAGTTTTTAATTTGTTGTTGTTGTTGTTAACCATTTCAAGATGTAACTTGCAGGCTATACAAAAATAGCCCTCATTCATGTTCTAGTTGTGTGAAGTGTATTTAGGGAGGATTGGATGGTCTTGAGAGCTATTCTGGAAAGAAAATTAAAATAAATGTTGATGGCTTAAGTGTGGGTGTCAAAGAAGATATAAGTGTTTAAAAAGTCTCTCATGTTTCTGCTCTGTGTGGTAGCACCATTCCCGGAAACAGACAAAGGAGTTTGAAGAGAGAAATCATGAATTAAATGTTGGGTTTGGTTCTAAAACATCCATATGGAGATATTGAATACCATCAGAAAATATTTCAGCTAGAACTAAAACATTGATAATTACCAGGTTGCCACTCAATTGAAGGCTTCAGGGACTAACTTATTTTCTTTTCTCTTTTCTTCTCTCTTCTCTTCTCTTCTCTTCTCTTCTCTTCTCTTCTCTTCTCTTCTCTCTCCTCTCCTCTCCTCTCCTCTTCTATTCTATTCTGTTCTCTTTCTACTCTTCCCTTTCTCTTCCCCTTTCCCTTTCCCTTTCCCTTTCCCTTTCCCTTCCCTTCCCTTCCCTTCCCTTCCCTTCCCTTCCCTTCCCTTCCCTTCCCTTCCCTTCCCTTCCCTTCCCTTCTCTTAATGGAGATATAATTGACATACAACATTGTTTTAGTTCAGTTGTACAGCATAGTGGTTCAATATTCATATATATTGCAAAATGATATAAGTATGGTTAATATCTGTCACCATATATAAAGATTTTTTTTTTGTGATGAGAAATTTTAAGAACTACTCTCTTAGCAATTTTCAAATGTGCAGTATAGGGTTATTAACCACAGTCACTATGCTATGCATCATGTCTCCATGACTTACGTATTTTATAACTGAAGTTTGTATATTTTGACCATTTCACCCATTTTGCACTCCGCCCCCCCAACCTCTGGCAACCATCAGTGAATGTGTTCTTTGTGTCTATGTATCTGTGAGGTGTTTTTGTTTATTTTTGTTTTTAAGATTCTATGTATAAGTGAGATTGTACAGTATTTGTCTTTCTGAGTCAGACTGATTTCACTTAAGCATAATGCCCTCTAGGTCCATCCATGTTTCACAAATGGATATATACATATGGATATGACTACATGTATACATATATACATACCTTTCAGAGGCTTTGTGGGTAAGGTAGTGCATATTGGAAAGAAAATCATTTCAGGGCCAGAATACTGGTTCTACCTTCTGCTAGTTGATATGACCTTGAGCAATCAGTTTCTCTAAGCTTTGATTTACCAATTTGTAAAATGAAATAATGACATTAAAAATAATAATTCACTTAATGTGTTTACTGAAATTACGTAAGGCGATAATGCTTTTAATTCCTGGTGCTGGTGTTGGGAGAAAGACTCTTCCTTTTTCAGCTTAGGTCCATGAGGTCAGGGGTCTGCAAACTGACTGACAGCAGATCAACAGGAGAAAAATTTTGATTCAGACAAATGTGGGAGTACTCAATAGTGAGGAATTTACAGAATAGCCAGATGTAAGGGTGTGCATATGCCAGCATACCCAGGGGTAAGGATTTATAAACAAGCTTGATGAAAATGACATTTGGGGGTTTGGTGGAAAAGTCTAGAAGGTTATATTGGACATTTTTATCCTGAAGCTAATGCGCAGTCTCCTTTTTGGCTGGAAGCTTCTCCAGGGGGAGCATATGGCAGCTGAACTCTTATCTCCCAGTGCTAAGAGTCAGTCTTCTCTCAAGTAGGAAACTCCCTTGGTGGGTGGTTAATGACAGCTGTATTTTCAGGAGACTCTGCTTCAGTTTAGATAATTTTTTTTTCCCTGCAGCTGTGGTTTGTTCAGATGTTTTCGGTTTAAGATAATCTCCGTACCATTCTGATGGGTTGTTGGTCCGTTCAGTGGCTTTAATAGGCCTTTGTCTAAATAGATGTCCCATACCTATAATTAGACTAGAAAGGATTGTCCTATCTTCTTAGAATGATTCATTGCTTTTTGTAACACCTGAGATTCAGCAGACAAGTTAGGTGTGGAAAGTTATTAAAGCCTTCCTGGCTACATGTAAACTACTCACATAAGCAGTAGGAAAATTCATAGTGAATTGTGACTCACTTGCTCATTTTTGTGCTAATATGATGCCGCTCTCGTGGTATAGCACAGACTCCATTAAAATGCCTTCAGTGAATTATCCCAAAGACATAGAAGTATGAATAGAAGCTCTAGACCAAATATTGGACAATGTAGTTCACTGGAGAGGAGAGAAAAGTTTTATCTAACAAAATCCAAGGAAATTACAAGGACTAGAAAAATCCAAGGGAGTTGCAAGGACTAGAAAAATACTTTTGAGTAGGGAAAATTATTATTATTTTTCTCTTCTGTCTCTTTTTAAAGGATAATTCAATATAAAACACTCAGATAACAGAACAGTCCAGGTATGATAACCAAATAAAAGTACAAACAAGGTGGTTTTTCGTTGTGGTTGAGTTTGAAAAGAAATATATATTATTTCTTTTATATTTATATATTATAAATATATATATAAATATATATTTATTATATATTTATATAATATATAATATATATTATAATATATATTAATATATTAATATTATATAATTATTATATATAAATATATATAATATAATATAATATATGTTAATATATTATTTAATATATTTAATATATATTATTATTAATAATATATTATTATTAATTAATTAATTAAATATATTAATAGTGTATTTAATATAATATTTAATATATTTAATACATTATATATAATATAATATATAATAATAGAATATATATTAATATATATAAATATATAATATATTTACTATATTAGAGTAAATTTAGTCACCCACCTATGAATCTTTAGAAAGAAAGAGTTTGACGAAACCTGGCAAGTCTTGTAGGATATACAGTTTATCTTGTGTGGGGATTTCTGCCCAGGGTTCTTCCTCCTTCATTGAAACCTGAGCAGTTTCTTGACTATAATTTCATGGCTTGTTATTGATTCTGTGCATACACTATAGTCTGGAGCTCAAAAAATACTTGGGTACTATATGATCATGGTTCCATGTGGTTATATACATTAAAAAGTATAAGCAGAAAATCTGTGCTGATTGAATGGTGACTAACCAAAAAGTGATTGTTGATTAACTAAAGTGAAATGTTGATCATTCACAAGTGTCCATTTGCTAAGGACATGGCTAGTGTATTCCTTTGTATCTGTATCCTTAATATCTATATCCTTGTGAGTATCCTTGGAGTATAGTATCCCTTTCCCTGCCCCCACTCCCTCACCTTCCACCCAATAAGTGATGGCTGGTTTCTAAAACACACACTGAGAATCATCTCCCCTTTAAAAATAGTAACAACTGGGGCGCCTGGGTGGCGCAGTCGGTTAAGCCTCCGACTTCAGCCAGGTCACGATCTTGCGGTCCGTGAGTTCGAGCCCCGCGTCGGGCTCTGGGCTGATGGCTCAGAGCCTGGAGCCTGTTTCTGATTCTGTGTCTCCCTCTCTCTCTGCCCCTCCCCCGTTCATGCTCTGTCTCTCTCTGTCCCAAAAAAAATAAATAAAACGTTAAAAATAGTAACAACTCACTAAGGTTAATAACTGAGCTCTTGATAGTTTTCTTAGATGAGTAATAAAACAAAAAAGACATTCAGCATGAGAAATTAAAGGTGTGAAGATGCCAAGAGAAATTTTCTTCATTTTACTATGGGATTATCAGGAAGAGATGGAGTCTCACCCTTCCAGAATAGCAATAGTAATTTTCTGTGATTCTGTGGGACGCGTTATGCTTAGCAACGTAACTGTGTGTAATAAACTCTGTGGTTGAAATATTACCTCTAGGTTCCAGAAATTTATTCTGTTTATCCTCTCAGAGGGATTCTGTGCTCATGTTAACTCTTAGACTGCTAAGATTTACCTGCATTTGAAAACTCTACTATATTGCTTGTGATTTTTTATGTAAATATTTGACTAATGAGCTTCAGAATTTTGTAACAGTCTTTAGTAGAAATGAAAAATGGGTTTTTGAATGATAATACAGTTTTATGGAAACTTAAGGTTTTTTTTTCCATCTAGGAATATTAACTTATGAAATTAAAGGAGAAAAATTACATCTTATACATAGGATGACCTCTCTCTCTCTCTCTTCATTGTAAATATTTTCTTAGAGTATTTGTGATACATGTACCAAGTGTTTGACTATTAAACAGATTCTAGTTGTCTTTAAAGGGTATAGCTTATAGTATACAAGTGCCTTTATTCTTTGTGTTTCATCCATACCAAATTTCCATCATCATTTTCCTTTTTTTTTTTTATTGCAATTCTGGAGTATAATACATTTTATTCTTTGTCATTAAAAAAAAAGAAGAAGAAAGCCAAAATTAACCATCTAAGAGCACATATAAAATTTATTATTTATTCATGTGTTCATGTCAATGTGTATGTATAATATAGACACTTCATAGGTGCCTGCATATTTGAAAACTGTGTGTATATAATGACTGGCTTTGGGATTCTGAAGTGAGAGTTTGTCCCTGGCATGAAATTGCAACAAACCCACAAACAAAAACCTTGAGCATTGAATCTGCTCATCTCTAGCCACTAACTATATGAAATTCCAGGGATTGTTTGCCCATTAGCTGATACTTCTCTGGCTATACTATGTTGAATGTTATTCTCTACTGAATATACTCATGTTCAAAACAGGGACTGCATCAAAATACTAGACAACATGACCACCCAAGATACAGACTCCATGTTTATTTACTCCATGTTACGCACTCCTGTGCATACTTCCATGTTTGTGTGTGCATGGTAATGCTTTGTTTCATTGATTTTTTGTCCTGCATCTTTTGTGATAATCTTAAAACATTTGCCTACCTACATTTTAAATGTGAAGATACTTCTTTCTTTCCCGAATTGATTACTTAACACTACAAAAGGTTTTCAGTGCAGATTTCGAGATATCAAAGTTAGGCATTTATCTTATAGTTAACAGTATTGATAGGTATGAATATATGTCAGAACAACCATAAAGTCACCTTACATTAGTTTATTAATTCAAAAACTATGTATTTAGAACCTACAGGATGTTAAAATTTTATCTGGCATTGGCATCTGGCTCCAAATACCAAACCACTGGTGATACTATCACAGAAAATATATAGGCATCTTCTTATTCATTCAGGGAAAGTAGAATAGTGTTGTCTGAGGTTGGCCTTGCATATAGCTATGGCAGAGCTGGGACCAGATTGAGGCAAGTGCAGTACCTAGGATGCAGTGTTATGGAGGCATTTGAGTAAACACGTGCCAACCTTGTTCTTGGACAGGAGTGGACGCCATCTTAAAAGTCAGGTGCCTAGCATGAAAAATTTAAGGAAAGTCTCCCCCTGAAGGTCATGCAGGTGCTATGCAGGACCCTAGGATGAATGTCTGTTTAAATTTTGCACACTAGATGCCTCAATTTCTTTGCTCTAGTTTAATCCTGGAGTGTAGCAGGTTTCACAGAATGTGTTCCAAAGGAAATGCTGCCCTACCATGTGTCACTGAGCAGATGCAGTCTAAGTGTTCTGGGAAATGAATGAGAGTCCCTTGAAAACAAAGCAAAACAAACAAACAAAAAGATAGTCAAGTAAAACCTCAAGTGATTCTAGTAGTAGGTTTGTGGATATAGGCCATAACCAGGCAGGTTGCATGCTTTCTTGAAAGTGTGGGACTTTTTCTCATACCTTTCTAGGATAACTATGAATTCCTTATAGATCAAAAGAAGAAACTTTGCCAGAAGGCACAGGGGGCCAAAGCAGAGATCAGTGCTTCAAGAATGACTCACACAAGACAGTCAGTTCTACAAGGCCACAGAGAAGCTGCAGGTTTATCACTATTGGATCCCATAGAGTTATACTCACCTGTGAAAAATAATGGGACAATTTGAAATACAAATTAAGGTTTGTTGGAATCTTGATATTGATTCCTTGCTAAAGGATGCTAGACTATTCACTGGGGGGACTGACTTGGGTTTCTATGATTGCCTGAAGCCAGATGAAGTATGAGATTGTCTGGTTATCAAATAGAGTTTTCTTTCCCAAGAGTGACATTCTTACAAGTAGTTTGTCCTTGACCTTCTTATGTAGATGAAAAGATGAACATCTGTGACTAATACATTGAAGTCCAGTGTTAGATGACAATAGTATTTGAGAACGGTCATCCACATGTTATAAAACTATTAATAAATGACATCTAATGAATGAACTCAGGCATTTGCAGAACCACCTAAAAATCTGTGTTTAAACCTATTGCTGATGCAGCTAGAGGGATGCAAATCAGATTACAAAGACTATGCTTGTCCTCTGAAAGCTGGAATGCTCCCAAATGCTCCCAATTTGTGATGTGTCCAAAGTAATGGTTGTCATAACAGAATGGTGATGATCTGAATAAAGTACCACAAAGAGAGCCAAAATTTAAAATGGTTGGTGCATATCTAGGAAATAGTAAGGGCTTGGTGGATCTGGATAATTGATTTGCCATCTTTAGATAGTTCTAACCTCTTATATAGAAGCGGATTCTCATAACACATCACTCAGAAAACTGAGTTCAGAGTTTTGGTATATCTCACATAACAATGGAGTCTCTTTACTAGTGTGAATGAGTCCAATCACCTTTCAGTACACTGAGGTACGGTATGTGTGTGCATGCAGAAATAAAGTTCCTGAAGTTGAGCTACAAGATACTGAGCCCCTTTCTTCATTACCACCCTCTTTCTCATTTTGCTTCTGTTGATGCAGGTTTTTCACTGTATCCTTCCACCATTGGGTACCCTGCGGCTTGATAATTTACAATTGTATCCTTCCACAATTGGGTATCCTTCCATGGGTACCCTGAGGCTTGATAATTTACAGGTTGGGTATATTGGGCTGAACAGTGGACTCATTCCAGTTGAGTTGTTAGGGAAGTCTGTGGTTTAGAGCAAGGGTCAGCAAACCATGACCAGTGCCAAGTCCAGGCCACTGCTGTTTTTTGTATGGCCTGTGAGCTATGAATGATTATGCATTTTAAAGTGGTTGAATAAAAATTCAAAGAAGAATATTATTTTGGGACACATGCAAATTCAATGAAAGTCAAGTATCAGTTTCCATAAATAATTTTATTGGAACACAGCCACACTCATTCATTTCTGACTTTTTTTGCTACAACAGCCAAACTGAGCAGATAGAGTTAATAACAGAGACTATGACCCCCACCATATTTTATTTTATTTTATTTTATTTTATTTTATTTTATTTTATCATTTTATTTTATTTTATTTCTTACAATTTATGTATGTATGCATGTATTTATTTATTTGTTAAGTAATTAATTTCTTTATTTTGAGAGAGAGAGAGAGAAACAGGGAAGCGGCAGAGAAAGAGAAACAGAATCCCAAGGCTCCTTGCCGTCAGTGCAGAGCCCAATGGGTCAGGTGTCCCTGACCCCCAAATTCTAAAACACACGCTCTCTATGCCACAAGAGGAAAAGTGTGTGGATCTCAGCCTTGGATAGTCTAGGGAAATGGACTGAGAGTATTCAGAAAAGTCGTGGCATATTTACAGCTGTGGTGTGTTTCAGCCAGCACGGGGCTGGGTTGAAGTTGTGTTGTAGCAATGGGTCCTACAAGAAGAGCAGATATCATGAGGAAAGTAAAGGATAAAAAGAGGTGATAATGATTTTTCAACTCCATATTGATGAGGGTAAAACTAAATCAAGAATTGGACTTATAAATTCAAATGTATTTTACAGCTCTTAACAATGTTTTATGTTCCAAGTATGAAGCTTGGCAGTTTCACATGCCTGATCTCATTTATGAGAAAACTATTGCTAATACAAAGAAATTCACAAAAGTCATCTCAAAACATAATCACGTACTTTTCTCAATGATTATGTAACTGTTTTCATGGTTGTGTCTTCTCCGTAACTACTTTTTTTAGGTACTACAGGATAAAACCTACATTTTAGAATGTATTTAACCTCTCTGAGTCTCTCTCTTCTCTTTGTCTTTCTGTCTCTGTCTTCTCTTAATCTGGTGCAGATAATATAGCATCCTATTTAAAAACATAGACATTGGAATCAAATGTTCTTGGGTTTCAATCCACACTTTACTTCCACTAGGTGTGTAAAATCAGACAATTTACTTAACAACTGTATTTTCATTTGTAGTATTTACCTGCTAGAACTTTTTGAAATTTCAGTGAGATGATAGTGTACTCATCATATACATAGCATAGATAATACAGGCAAACCAAGCTTCTTAGGATGAGTCTTCTTTTTTTTTTTTCTTATTTTTTTTACTACTTATTTTTGAGAGAAAGGGAGAGAGAGCACGAACGGGGGAGGGACAAAGAGAGAGGGAGACACAGAATCTAAAGTAGGCTCCAGGCTCCCAGCTGGGGCCAGAACTCACTGACCTGAGCCAAAGTCGGATGCTTAACCAACTGATCCACCCAGGTGCCCCTCTCCCTCTGGCCCTCTCCCTCTCTAAACAAACAAACAAACATTTAAAATTTTTTAAAAAATAAAAAAATAAAAATAAAAATCTGCCAGATTTATGCAGAGTCAATTTCTACATGATGAAGAAGCTCTCAAACAGAAAAAAAAAAGTCACAAGTCAATGTTAAGAGTTACTAAAAGAAGCCTTAAGTTTCTTTTTCACTCTGAGTATGGTGGTAAGGTTCCTCCACAAATACTACATTTTAACCTTTTTTCTATGCCATGTAGAGTTGGTAGGCAGGAAGGAAATAAGTAATGGAACCTCATTATAAAGCTGAAAAGTATCAGTCTCTTGGACAACAGATGATCTCATTGTGCATAAAATATAACTGTCAGTAGCAAATTTATAAAGGTAGGTAGCTCAAAATTATAGAATAATTGTTTCCATAGACTTAACACAAGAATAACATACTATGCTCACATACAATGCATACTAAAGTTTACTAAAGAATAAATTTTTATTCTCCTGGAATGGAAACATGAAATTCTCTTTCAGTAGAGGAAAATAGTGACGGCGTGGAGGCAGATCTTGCTGGTTACTTGTAGTTCAGGTGAAAACTGTTATCATTGGATTTGCATTAAATGCAGTTCCTTCCTCTTAAGATAGAATGATTGGCAGGGATTAAGGCTTTATTACTAAAGACTTCTGAGCTGAGCTTCTTTTTTCATGAATAATATCTACTCTGTTATTTATTAATGGTGTTTTTGACAGCTGACAGTTCAAGAAGTGTATGTACTACTGTGTTAACTATTAAAGTTCTCTGTTTAGATCAAGCAGAGGTGACACATACTTTTCCCATTGACCCAACCAGTTATGTTAAAATCATGGATGAGAAATAAATTTATTGTAATACAGTCATAATTAAAACAAGATATGGTTATCATTTTAGATTTTTTTTTTTTAATTTGGGAAGGAAAGGGAAGTATTAGAGGAAAATTTTGCAAACCATCAAGGTATATTTAATTATACCTTTGTCAGTATCATTCCATCTAGTAATTTATTTATTTGTGCATTAATGATGAAACAACTAATTCTATGCAAATGTCTTGTCTATGTATCTCTGTATCTTTATATCTATCAATTAATTGGCTTATTTTTTGTTATTAAAAAAAGCCTTGCCCTTTATTACTTGTTAGTATTATATATTTATTGTAGAGGCTTCCTAGCATATAAAAAAATTACAGTCCTCAAAAATAATAGTATTCATAACAAACTTGAAAGCCAATTCAAGGACCACCAAGGGAATTACTTCTCTCCAGAACAGCGCTACCTCCTGGTGAAAAGAAGGAACTGAAAAAAATGCATGTTTTGATTGTGATATATCAGAGAAATTATAAGGGGCAGACCCCTCACTTTAGGGAGACAATTCACAGTGGGGTTTTATCCAAAGGAAAGAGAAAGGGTCATCTCCTCTGGCTTGCTCTTGTCTGGGTCTGCTCTTGGCATTGTCATTTTCTCCTGGGAATGATTATACCAACCTTGATACCAAAGAAGATTAAAAAAAAAAAAATTTGGACTACAAAATCCAAAACAGATTCTGAATCCTTTCTTCAATACTATGAGGCCAATTGTGCATTCTATCTGTTATCTAGATATTTTATTTATTTATTTAAAAAAAAAATTTTAACGTTAATTTATTTTTGAGAGACAGAGAGAGACAGAGCATGAACAGGGGAGGGGCAGAGAGAGAGACAAAGTCCAAAGCAGGCCACAGACTCCAAGCCGTCAGCACAGAGCTCAATGCAGGGCTCAAATCCACGAACCATGAGATCATGACCTGAGTTGAAGTCAGATGCTTAACTGACTGAGCCACCCAGGCACCCCTGTTGTTTAGGTATTTTTAAAAGAAAAATATTAAAAGCCTTGAAATTTGGGTTGGAATCAAGTAAAAAAAAATAGGTTGGGGTAACTAGAATAAATTCTGTGAAAGAAAGGAATTTAGGGATTCTTCTTGGGCAATGGGTATGGTTTTTAAAAATACATATAATTTCAGTGTCAACAATTTATATTTAATTAAGGATATGTTGACTTTCTGGAGCCTTCAATAATTGTGTTCAAGAGAAAATATTGTCATTTAAACCTCTCTATTGATTACTGCTGCATTCAGTATAATTCACTATGCTTCCTTAGGTTTCTCTGCGTTTATTTTCTGGAATTTCTCTGTTTGGCCTTATTCTCAATTTACTCTGTTATCTTCAGTTGCTCTTATAAGATTTTACTCTATTAGTTTAAACATACTTTGCTGTCAGTTTACTAATATAGTAATGGGGATGTGCTGACTGAATTAGTAAGTACCGACTTAGTAACTTTGAACTTTGCTGTTGGCATGTATAGAATCCTTTACTTTAATCTGGAAATAATTTAGTAACAATATTTGACTCAGCAGCTTCTTGTTTTCTTGTTTTAAATTTGCATTTCTCTATAAAAGAATATTTCAAACATTTCTTTGAAACAAACTTTGCTTTCAGTGTGGTATGGTATATGAATGAAGCTAAAACTGGTTTCTTAGGGCCTGTTGTCATTGAGTAGATGTATTTAAACTCCACTCAGTTCCCAATGACAATAAGATACATTTCTTCTTTCTCATTTTTGTTTTCCTTTCTGTCACATCAAGCAGCTGTCATATAAATAATTAAGAGAAGAACATTAAAAGGGTACACTTTATTGTAAAAGATTACACTTTTTTTAATGTTTATTTATTTTTGAGAGAGACAGAGACAGAGTGCAGGTGGCTTAGGGGCAGAGAGGGAGACATAGAATCTGAAGAAGGCTCCAAGTTGTCAGCACAGAGCCAGACGTGGGGCTCAAACCTATGAGCTGTGAGATCGTGACCTGAGCCTAAGTCGGACGCTCAGTCGACTGAGCCACCCAGGTGCCCCTAAAAGATCACACTTTTAACCTAGAACTTCACCATATTGCTTTCCAGATGATGGTGCTGGTATAACTTCCTCTCTTCACACATGATTTCACTTATGATGACTAGTAATTTTTTATTTAATCCTTTAGTCTAGACTCTTTTACTGTGAATCTGTCTAAAAACTAGTAGCACCTTAGGGTTCAAGCTAAGCTGATTGAAATGAAGAGTCGTCAGATGTTAAATGGCCTCCATTGTATGCAAAATGTAGGTTCTCAGTTGTCTTCTTTTCTTTCAGGAAGACACCTTTATATGTGAGCTATCCCACACATTTGTCTACAAACTTGATACACACTGTACTATAACCACGTACTTTTCCTAAAATGGTCACTGCTCACACTCACCCCTCAGCACACATAGGAGTAATTGCACAGAGGTGCTCTGTAGGAGCTAAAAGCCTTTTAAGTGCGCCATGAAAATGGCTATTATTAGAGTACTTCCAACTAGTAAAGAGGAAAAAAAGCCTGGCAAGCCAATTCAGACTAAGAAATTCCTGTCTCAGGGAGCCTGGGTGGCTCAGTTGGTTGAGCATCTGACTCTTGATTTTGGCTCAGGTCATGATCTCATGGTTCATGAGTTTGAGCCCTGTGTCAGGCTCTGTGCTGATTGCCTTCTTGGGATTCTGTATCCCTCTCTCTCTGTCCCTCCCTTGCTTGCTCTCTATCTCTTTCAAAATAAATAAAAATAAACTTAGAAAAAAAGAAAAAAAAATTCCTGTCTCAAATAGACCATCTTTGTCTCTAAAGACCTTAATTAAGGCTCTTAGACTTCCATTTTGAAGGATGTAGGAACAGTCCAGGAAATATTCTCTTGGAGATACAGCTGTTGGAGATACAGCTACTGATACCAGATCCTGTCACAGATACTGCTACAGAAAACAAACCAGCATTACACTAGACATTATCTAACTTTTATGAAGTTTGTATGCACAAATTCAATTCCTTCTGAGTTTGCATTAAGGTTAAAATATCACAAGCAATGAAGGGTTCATGAAGAGGTCCAGGTGTGTGGTTCCTGTAGGCCATTCTAAAGTCACTTTTCCATAAAGCCCAAGATGTCCAACACTTAACTTGCCTTAATCTGACTGAATTCTAATTACCTGCACATCTTATGTACCTCTAAATGACACTCCCCATGAGACAGTAAGCCCGTTGAGGGTACAGCCTCAATGTTAGCACAGTGCTGGGGTTAGAGCTGAAGAGCTGTAAGCACATATTGGCTTTGGCTATCATAATATCCAATGACTATTCACTTGCTAATTCTACCATTTCTAGAATGTAATTAATATGATACTATTTGGTAAAATCAAATGTGGTTCCTTCCTGAAAACAATCTTACTGTATCCATGAGAAAGTGTCAGCCCAAATTATTCCCTCATTCTCTTCAAGCAGTAATTCCTAAACCGAATTTGTTCTTTCCCAAATCTAAGGTATTTAGGATAAAAGGTCTTGTTTACTAAAATCATAATTTTATGTATTGATTTTTTAAATTTTGTTTTTAATGTTTATTTGTTTTTTTTTTTTTTCAACGTTTATTTATTTTTGGGACAGAGAGAGACAGAGCATGAACGGGGGAGGGGCAGAGAGAGAGGGACACAGAATCGGAAACAGGCTCCAGGCTCTGAGCCATCAGCCCAGCGCCTGACGCGACGCGGGGCTCGAACTCACGGACCGCGAGATCGTGACCTGGCTGAAGTCGGACGCTCAACCGACTGCGCCACCCAGGCGCCCCTTTATTTGTTTTTTGAGAGAGAGAGAGACAGAGCACAAGTGGGGGAGGGGCAGAGAGAGAAGGAGACACAGAATCTGAAGCAGGCTCCAGGCTCCGAGCTGTCAGCACAGAGCCTGACACGGGGCCCAAACTCATGAACCATGAGATCATGACCTCAGCTGAAGTCAGCCATTTGACTGAGCCACCCAGGTGCCCCTTTATGTAGTGATTTATGCGCTTGACCAGAGGCTGATTTTCCTACCGATTTTAGAAAATTTAATTGTGTCATAAATCTATATTGTTTTTAGATAAGGTAAGCTTACATGATTCAAAATTGAAAAGTATGAAAGAATAGACAGAAAAAGTTACACTGTGAGCCCATCCAGTTGTTCTTTTCAGAGTTCTTGGTTGTTCCTCCTAAAATATTTTGTGTAGATAGATATAAGCAAATACACATACAAAAGGTACATTAGCCTCTCCCCTTTGTTACACAGAAGTTAATATGCTATATGCTATTTTTTTGATCCTTGAAATTTTAGTTGATATATTATGGTGATCCTTCAATATCGATACCAGAGAGGATCCTCCTCCGTTTCTATAGTTAGATAAGCATTGCATTTTATATTGTATGCAAACTGAGTTTTGTTTGTTGAACTTCATTTGTGGAATACAAATCCAATAGGCATTTATATACAAGTCAGTTAGGTCCCCAAAACCACATGAAAAATATGAGAGACCATGGTCCATGGTTAGTGTGTCTGGCCATCGTACCATGTTGTTAAAGTGAGTGAAGCTTATTGACTTAACTGCAATCGGAGTCAGGTATCTGGCTTAGGTGGGTATATCCATTTCAAAAGGAAAACCCAGGATTTTTGGTGTCTAATCCTTTGTATACTTTCCCGTAACCCTTTGCCATTAGGCTGGACTTAAACAATACTTAATAGCAGTGACTAATGGCTGTCGTTCTTCAGCCTGGCAGCAAAACAGAGCAGTTCAGAACTAATCAGAAGATACAATCAGGTATATGTCAAAAGTGAGGGCTACTTTTTGTTTTCTTTCCTCCGATTCTCTGGAGTATTCTCGTTGCAGTAATTTAAGTCATGTCTATATGTACTGGAAGAAAGCTTTATCTGTTGCATTCTTTAAATGGTGATACGAACTAAGTCTAGTTCTTAGCAAAAGGACTAAAAAAAAATGAATAAATCTTAGACCTGTTTGTTTGTTTACAAACATATAAAGACTTGCCTGTCTTTTCTCATTTGAGGTTGGAAGGGAAGTAACATTTTTGGAAATTACCATAATCTTATTGCAACAGAATAGTTAAGAATTGTTCTCTACAGTTTGGCAATACAGCTAATATTTATTGAGAAATTTGTCTTTACCAGGTATTGATTTAGGAGCCTTGCATGTATTAAATCATTGAGCCACTATGAAGTAGCTCCCTTTTATTAGCCCCCTTTTATAAGACAGGGAAATGGGGAGCAGAGAATTTAACTGGCTAAGAAAACAGCAGAACTAGGATTCAGTAGAGCCATAATTAAAAGAAAACAAAAGGCGTTTGATGGCTCAGTGAGTTGAGCATCCGACTCTTCATTTGGTCTCAGGTCATGATCTTAGGGTCTGAGATCAAGCCCCAGGTGGCCACCCCCTCCCTACCCTCACCCCCCTCCCCTGACCCTGGGTGTGGAGCTTGTGGATTCTCTCTCCCTCTTCCTCTACCCATCCCCTACTTGCATAGGCTAGCTCTCTCAAAAACAAAACAAAAACAAACAAAAAAAGACTACAAACGAAACCAAAAATAAATAAATAAATAAATAAGCAGGACATTTAGCTCCAGCACTCTTACTTTCTACCCCTTAACTTAACTTATGTAGGCTCTCAGATGAGGAAATGAGTTCAAAAAGCTCAATGCCATGTCTCTACTAAGTGGAAAAGCCAGGATTTGGCTCCAGGTCTGACAGCAACTCTATATAGTTTTAGTCACTAGGTAGCTATGGGTAAATATACATGTAGGCGTAAACATAGGTGTAGATAAAGATATTTGAGGTAGGTTGTGCATTACTGAGGTGAGTAAATTTCCCCTTGCATTCATTGAAGCAATCATAGATTCTTTGAAATGTTTTATAATTCTGAGTCATGGTTGACTATGCAGTTGTTTCTGCATAGATGCTTGTAAGATCTCTCCTTAAGATCTGTTCAATTATCATTTCTTCTGGGAAGCCTTCTCTGGTCATACTACCCCTGACCCAGCATGTGGAACCAGTCAAGGTTGTCATCTATCCTTGGTGTCACTTCCTCTGCCGTTTCCACAGCTTAGCTAGGTACCTGCCAACACTTTCTCATATGTATTTGTTGAAACGTGTATCTTTTTGGTAGTCTACGATACTTTTAAATAAAGTATGGTGACTTGGTTTTTGTATCTAAGGCATGTGGCATGTTGTTTGGCCCCTGGTAGGCAATCAATGAAAACATTTTAAAATTGATAACTCCTATACTGTCCTAAATGTCTCTATCTTAATATTTGCTTAACTGTAATGAATTTGAGCTATATACCTTGAAGAAATGTGATACTGTTAAAGTAAAATATGGAATAATATGTTTTTACGTTCTCAATTTGGATAAATTTTTAAAATTTATCCTGGGTGGCTCAGTCGGTTGAGCATCCGACTCCGGCTCAGGTCATAATCTCGCGGTCCGGGAGTTCGAGCCCCGCGTCAGGCTCTGTGCCAACAGCTTGGAGCCTGGAGCCTGTTTCGGATTCTGTTTCTCCCCATCTCTCTGACCCTCCCCCGTTCATGCTCTGTCTCTCTCTGTCGCAATAAATAAATAAATAAATAAATAAATAAATAAATAAATGTTAAAAAAAATTTTGAAAAAATTAAATATTTTAAAATAATTTTTATCTTTTGTGAACTAACCCTATTGTGCCTCTAAAATCTGTTACTCTGAAATTCTCCCACTTGACCTTCTTGCTACTTGTTTTCAACACACTCCTTGGCTCTTATGGAGCCTATTCTTTGCTTCCTTGGAATCTCTCCCTGTTGTACCCATCGTCTCCTTCCTGGCCTTGCTACTCCTGACTCATCTCCTAGATGACAATCTGCTTCAGGCTCCCATTTGCCTTACCAGGTCCCCTGAGAGGGTCTCTATATTGTGGCAGTTCAGTTGTTAGCTTTCATCCTCGACTTCTCAGCCAGGCAGATCATCTGTCTTTATCTCCTGGGAGAAGCAAAGTTATTTGGATTGCCCTAAAACACTCAGGAAGAGTTAATGGATAGTCACTCCTAAAGCACATTTTCTGTTTCAACACTTTTACTTTGCACCTCTGTGCAATAGGATAATATTAGTAGGCTACTAATATTAAATTTACGAAACAAGAAACATCTATCAAAATAACTGCCATCAGTGAACCACCTAAATTTGAATTTCTTTTCTTATAATCAGCAGCAAGCCAAAAAAAAAAACCTCCTACTTTTTTATAAGAAATCAAAATAATGCAAATTTTACTTTAGAATCTGAAACACACTAGCAAAGTGCGCTGTTTAAACTTCTCCTTCTTGGGGCGCCTGGGTGGTTCAGTTGGTTAAGCATCTGACTTCAGCTCAGGTCATGATCTTGCGGTCCAGTCCGTGAGTTTGACAGCCTGTGTCATGGCTCTATGCTGACAGCACAGTGCCTAGAGCCTGCTTCGGATTCTGTGTCTCCCTCTCTCTCTCTCTGCCCCTCCCCACCTCGCACTCTGTCCCTCTCTTTCAAAAATAAATAAACATTTAAAAAATTAAAAAAAATAAACTTTTCCTTCCCATTGTCAGTATGGCACCATTGATTTGGATGTAGGGATGTCATGGGATGCTGGCCGATTGATGATCTTTCTTCTGTGTCCATCACAGAGAAGGAGAATAGAGAGTTTGAAGGAAGGTTAAAAGACACAGGACCAAAGTGAAAATGGAAATAAAAGGGTAATAACAGAGATAAATTACATCTGGGGATTTTTTAGAATTCAATAATTGACAGAATTAGTTGTGCTTAATTTTCTTAAAATACTTTGATTTCTTGGATTAAAGTGCCACTCTTTTCTCCTCTTTCTCTCTTTATCTCTCTCTTTTTCTTTTTTGAAATCAGAGCGGTGAGTGTTGCAGAGATTATCTTCAGTGATAAATCTGTGTGAAGAGAAATGTTTCTCTTATTCTCCCCACTGATTAGCACAATCTCAAATGGCATGTGTGAGAAACCTCCATCTTTTGATGCCATTCCTGCATCCCTACTCCAGCCCCAGACTCAAAGAGAGTCAGATCAGAGTGTTCCTTTTCCTTTTTCCCCTTGAAAAAGAAACTGGCATTTCTCCCCATTTCTTCTTAAAGCAGACATTTAGAATAATCGAGACAGTGTTCTTACATTTTCTGTTTCCATGGAACCTACAGAAGGTCTAACGTATCCAGGATGCCCTGTTAGCCCATAAAGCCATTATCAGATTTCCAGTCTCTTGAGCTTAACTTAGATCTTCAGAAATATAATGCAGGGCTGTTTTCAACAGAGAAACTCTGCATGAAGGGCCTTTTAAATGATAGCTTCTAAACTTTCGGTATGCCTTTGATGATTTCACACTCTGACTATTTTTGCATCTTCCTGACATTTGCAGTTCCCTTGAGGCACATATTATAGTACACACACTACCCATGCTTAGATAATCACGAGTTTAGATATTTGTGAATGTTTAGGTTCTGAAGAAGAAAAGTGACTTCGGGCAAGGATACTTGTCAACATGAGCATAGAAAATCTCAGGAAATTCTATTTGCATGTGTCCACAGTTGTGAGTATTCAGTTTTGTTTTTTTTTCACCCCATATGACTTCTTTATTTTTGCTATTGCTATTTTGTTTTGCTTGATAGTCCTTTTGTATTCATGTATGTTCAACTATTCATGTGAATTCATCATGGAAATTTTCTGATTTGTTGGGGGTGGGGAGATTATATGAGACTTGATACCATTTTGACATGAAATCTAATTTTTTCTAGGGATAAATACGATATGTCCAGGAGATTTCATTTTAACCCCCACCCCTTGGATAATATACATTAAATGCCCAAGCTAAGTTTGTCCTTGAGGCCTTGCAAATAATTCAGAATTCCTGGCGGAGTCAGGAATTGATATTTTGGGGACATACCAACAAGTGAGCACATATTAAAGATTGTTTCGTTCTTGATCTTAATTTTCTAAACAGAGGAAATGGCAGGCCTGCTGTGAATGGAAAGCTGTGTAAGATAAGATTAAACCTGGAAATGGATATCAAAAAATAATTAAAATTTCAGATGAGACAGAGTAGACATTTCTGACATTCCCATTTTATATTCTGTTATACATCTATGATTATTTTCATTAATCATGACTTGTAGAGTCTCCCTTACTTAATTCTACATTGAACTGTATTGAATTTCAAGGTTTATTATTAGGGCAATCAAAATTGGGCTGAAAGTTTTGTGTAGGTCCCTAAAGGTAGGTTTATTCTTTGTGATCCACAAGCTACTGAGTCCAGAACTCTCTTCTACACTTTACCAAGGAGGAAGAGGAGATTGAAGAGTGCTACCTATAGGAAATTTAAGATTTGGGTTATTTTCTTTCTCTTTGCTTCATCCATGCTTCTTTACAACAGAATAGAGTTTTCATCCATCATATGATCTTTAGTATTTCATAGATGTTTATCACTTCCGTTTTAGTGCACTAGCCTAGACAAGCTCAAATAAAATCACTACAAATTCCAAGGCCTTATCCATATATGTTTGGGGAAGGAAAAAATTATATTTAGAACAACTTAACTAAAAGAGTTTTATAAAAAATTTCGAAAGTATTTCTAGGAAGAATTGGCCAGTTGACAAAAGCAAAACACATTCTCCTGAGTGTTTTTACATGCAAAATATTTCCAGAAAAAGAGAATCAGGATTGGTACTACTTTCTCCTATACCTTCTTTATGCGTTCATCATAAATATGCATTCATCATAAATGCATGCATTCTTTATGCATTCATCATAAATATATGTGATATTTGGTGGAGATTAGTGCTAAATTATTTACCAGGGTGCTAAAATCTATATATCAACTGAAACTCTTTAAAGAGGATCTTATTAATGCCAGTCTGAAATATATTAATTAATTTCTCCCAGATACTCTGATAATACTTGCTTCCCAGAGTCTGACTGTGTAATGACTTACACTACACTTATGAACCCCTAATTCATCTCTTTCCAATCTGTGGAGCTTCCATTATTAATTATATTCAAATTTATTTTCCAAAAAAAAAAAAAATGCCTAAGACTGAAAAGTACTCCTTAGGCCCATTTCCCAGATAGATAAACAGATCCTCTATCTGAACAGAAGATAAGTACCGCTCTTCATCTTGTAGAAACAATTGCATGATAGCCTTGTAGTCAACTATTAGAAGATATACACTGCTTGAACACAAAGACTGTGCCTCATTGGTCTATATGCCTAGTACTTTACCTGAGACACAAATAATACTCAGTGTCATTTTAATACATACAATAAGAGGAAGATGGCGGCGTAGGAGGACGCTGGGCTCACCGCGTGTCCTACTGATCACTTAGATTCCACCTACACCTGCCTAAATAACCCAGAAAACCGCCAGAGGATTAGCAGAACGGAGTCGCCAGAGCCAAGCGCAGACGAGAGGCCCACGGAAGAGGGTAGGAAGGGCGGCGAGGCGGTGCGCGCTCCACGGACTGGCGGGAGGGAGCCCGGGCGGAGGGGCAGCTCGCCGGCCAAGCAGAGCCCCTGAGTCTGGCTTGCAAAAAGCAGAGGGGCCTGACGGACTGTGTTCTGACAGGAAGCGCGACTTAGCAGCTGGGAGGTCATAAGTTAACAGCTCTGCTCAGAAAGCGGGAAGGCTGGAGGACAAAGGGAGGGAGAGCTGCTGAGCCCCCGGACGACAGAGCTCAGTTTGGTGGGGAGCAAAAGCGCTCGCCAGCGCCATCTCCCCCGCCCATCCCCCAGCCAAAATCCCAAAGAGAACCAGTTCCTGCCAGGGAACTTGCTCGCTCCCTGCAAACACCCAACTCTGTGCTTCTGCGGAGCCAAACCTCCGGCAGCGGATCTGACTCCCTCCCGCTGCCACAGGGCCCCACCTGAAGTGGATCACCTAAGGAGAAGCGAGCTAAGCCTGCCCCTCCTGCCCCTGTGCACCTTGCCTACCCACCCCAGCTAAGACGCCGGATCCCCAGCATCACAAGCCTGGCAGTGTGCAAGTAGCCCAGACAGGCCACGCCACCCCACAGTGAATCCCGCCCGTAGGAGAGGGGAAGAGAAGGCACACACAAGTCTGACTGTGGCCCCAGCGGTGGGCTGGGGGCAGACATCAGGTCTGACTGCGGCTCCGCCCACCAACTCCAGTTATACACCACAGCACAGGGGAAGTGCCCTGCAGGTCCTCACCACGCCAGGGACTATCCAAAATGACCAAGCGGAAGAATTCCCCTCAGAAGAATCTCCAGGAAATAACAACAGCTAATGAGCTGATCAAAAAGGATTTAAAGGGGCGCCTGGGTGGCGCAGTCGGTTAAGCGTCTGACTTCAGCCAGGTCACGATCTCACAGTCCGTGAGTTCCAGACCCGCGTCAGGCTCTGGGCTGATGGCTCAGAACCTGGAGCCTGTTTCCGATTCTGTGTCTCCCTCTCTATCTGCCCCTTCCCGTTCATGCTCTGTCTCTCTCTGTCCCAAAAATAAATAAACGTTGAAAAAAAATTAAAAAAAAAAGGATTTAAATAATATAACAGAAAGTGAATTTAGAATAATAGTCATAAAATTAATCTCTGGGCTTGAAAACAGTATAGAGGACAGCAGAGAATCTCTTGCTACAGAGATCAAGGGACTGAGGAACAGTCACGAGGAGCTGAAAAACGCTTTAAATGAAATGCAAAACAAAATGGAAACCACCACGGCTCGGATTGAAGAGGCAGAGGAGAGAATAGGTGAACTAGAAGATAAAGTTATGGAAAAAGAGGAAGCTGAGAAAAAGAGAGATAAAAAAATCCAGGAGTATGAGGGGAAAATTAGAGAACTAAGTGATACACTAAAAAGAAATAATATACACATAATTGGTATCCCAGAGGAGGAAGAGAGAGGGAAAGGTGCTGAAGGGGTACTTGAAGAAATAATAGCTGAGAACTTCCCTTAAGTGGGGAAGGAAAAAGGCATTGAAATCCAAGAGGCACAGAGAACTCCCTTCAGACGTAACTTGAATCGATCTTCTGCACGACATATCATAGTGAAACTGGCAAAATACAAGGATAAAGAGAAAATTCTGAAAGCAGCAAGGGGTAAACGTGCCCTCACATATAAAGGGAGACCTATAAGACTCGTGACTGATCTCTCTTTTGAAAGTTGGCAGGCCAGAAAGAATTGGCACGAGATTTTCAGTGTGCTAGACAGAAAAAATATGCAGCCGAGAATCCTTTATCCAGCAAGTCTGTCATTTAGAATAGAAGGAGAGATAAAGGTCTTCCCAAACAAACAAAAACTGAAGGAATTTGTCACCACTAAACCAGCCCTCCAAGAGATCCTAAGGGGGACCCTGTGAGACAAAGTACCAGAGACATCACTACAAGCATAAAACATACAGACATCACAATGACTCTAAACCCACATCTTTCTATAATAACACTGAATGTAAATGGATTAAATGCACCAACTAAAAGACATAGGGTATCAGAATGGATAAAAAAACAAGACCCATCTATTTGCTGTCTACAAGAGACTCGTTTTAGACCTGAGGACACCTTTAGATTGAGAGTGAGGGGATGGAGAACTATTTATCATGCTACTGGAAGCCAAAAGAAAGCTGGAGTAGCCATACTTATATCAGACAAACTATACTTTAAAGTAAAGGCTGTAACAAGAGATGAAGAAGGACATTATATAATAGTGACAGGGTCTATCCATCAGGAAGAGCTAACAATTATAAATGTCTATGCGCCGAATACCGGAGCGCCCAAATATATAAAACAATGACTCATAAACATAAGCAACCTTATTGAGAAGAATGTGGTAATTGCAGGGGACTTTAACACCCCACTTACAGAAATGGATAGATCATCTAGACACACGGTCAATAAAGAAACAAGGGCCCTGAATGAGACATTGGATCAGATGGACTTGACAGATATATTTAGAACTCTGCATCCCAAAGCAACAGAATATACTTTCTTCTCGAGTGCACATGAAACATTCTCCAAGATAGATCATATACTGGGTCACAAAACAGCCCTTCATAAGTTTACCAGAATTGAACTTATACCATGCATACTTTCAGACCACAATGCTATGAAGCTTGAAATCAACCACAGAAAAAAGTCTGGAAAACCTCCAGAAGCATGGAGGTTAAAGAACACCCTACTAACGAATGAGTGGGTCAACCAGGCAATTAGAGAAGAAATTGAAAAATATATGGAAACAAACGAAAATGAAAATACAACAATCCAAACGCTTTGGGACGCAGCGAAGGCAGTCCTGAGAGGAAAATACATTGCAATCCCGGCCTATCTCAAGAAACAAGAAAAATCCCAAATACAAAATCTAACAGCACACCTAAAGGAAATAGAAGCAGAACAGCAAAGGCAGCCTAAACCAGCAGAAGAAGAGAAATAATAAAGATCAGAGCAGAAATAAACAATAGAGAATCTAAAAAAACTGTAGAGCAGATCAATGAAACCAAGAGTTGGTTTTTTGAAAAAATAAACAAAATTGACAAACCTCTAGCCAGGCTTCTCAAAAAGAAACGGGAGATGACCCAAATAGATAAAATCATGAATGAAAATGGAATTATTACAACCAATCCCTCAGAGATACAAACAATTATCAGGGAATACTATGAAAAATTATATGCCAACAAATTGGACAACCTGGAAGAAATGGACAAATTCCTGAACACCCACACTCTTCCAAAACTCAATCAGGAGGAAATAGAAAGCTTGAACAGACCCATCACCAGCGAAGAAATTGAATCGGTTATCAAAAATCTCCCAACAAATAAGAGTCCAGGACCAGATGGCTTCCCAGGGGAGTTCTACCAGACGTTTCAAGCAGAGATAATACCTATCCTTCTCAAGCTATTCCAAGAAATAGAAAGGGAAGGAAAACTTCCAGACTCATTCTATGAAGCCAGTATTACTTTGATTCCTAAACCAGACAGAGACCCAGTAAAAAAAGAGAACTACCGGCCAATATCCCTGATGAATATGGATGCCAAAATTCTCAATAAGATACTAGCAAATCGAATTCAACGGCATATAAAAAGAATTATTCACCATGATCAAGTGGGATTCATTCCTGGGATGCAGGGCTGGTTCAACATTCGCAAATCAATCAACGTGATACATCACATTAACAAAAAAAAAAAAAAAAAGAGAAGAACCATATGATCCTGTCAATCGATGCAGAAAAGGCCTTTGACAAAATCCAGCACCCTTTCTTAATAAAAACCCTTGAGAAAGTCGGGATAGAAGGAACATACTTAAAGATCATAAAAGCCATTTATGAAAAGCCCACAGCTAACATCATCCTCAACGGGGAAAACCTGAGAGCTTTTTCCCTGAGATCAGGAACACGACAGGGATGCCCACTCTCACCACTGTTGTTTAACATAGTGCTGGAAGTTCTAGCATCAGCCATCAGACAACAAAAGGAAATCAAAGGCATCAAAATTGGCAAAGATGAAGTCAAGCTTTCGCTTTTTGCAGATGACATGATATTATACATGGAAAATCTGATAGACTCCACCAAAAGTCTGCTAGAACTAATACAGGAATTCAGCAAAGTTGCAGGATACAAAATCAATGTACAGAAATCAGTTGCATTCTTATACACTAACAATGAAGCAACAGAAAGACAAATAAAGAAACTGATCCCATTCACAATTGCACCAAGAAGCATAAAATACCTAGGAATAAATCTAACCAAAGATGTAAAGGATCTGTATGCTGAAAACTATCGAAAGCTTATGAAGGTAATTGAAGAAGATTTAAAGAAATGGAAAGACATTCCCTGCTCATGGATTGGAAGAATAAATATTGTCAAAATGTCAATACTACCCAAAGCTATCTACACATTCAATGCAATCCCAATCAAAATTGCACCAGCATTCTTCTCGAAACTAGAACAAGCAATCCTAAAATTCATATGGAACCACAAAAGGCCCCGAATAGCCAAAAGAATTTTGAAGAAGAAGACCAAAGCAGGAGGCATCCCAATCCCAGACTTTAGCCTCTACTACAAAGCTGTCATCATCAAGACAGCATGGTATTGGCACAAAAACAGACACATAGACCAATGGAATAGAATAGAAACCCCAGAACTAGACCCACAAACGTGTGGCCAACTCATCTTTGACAAAGCAGGAAAGAACATCCAATGGAAAAAAGACAGTCTCTTTAACAAATGGTGCTGGGAGAACTGGACAGCAACATGCAGAAGGTTGAAACTAGACCACTTTCTCACACCATTCACAAAAATAAACTCAAAATGGATAAAGGACCTGAATGTGAGGCAGGAAACCATCAAAACCTTAGAGGAGAAAGCAGGAAAAGACCTCTCTGACCTCAGCCGTAGCAATCTCTTACTCGACACATCCCCAAAGGCAAGGGAATTAAAAGCAAAAGTGAATTACTGGGACCTTATGAAGATAAAAAGCTTCTGCACAGCAAAGGAAACAACCAACAAAACTAAAAGGCAACCAACGGAATGGGAAAAGATATTTGCAAATGACATATCGGACAAAGGGCTAGTATCCAAAATCTATAAAGAGCTCACCAAACTCCACACCCGAAAAACAAATAACCCAGTGAAGAAATGGGCAGAAAACATGAATAGACACTTCTCTAAAGAAGACATCCGGATGGCCAACAGTCACATGAAAAGATGTTCAGCATCGCTCCTTATCAGGGAAATACAAATCAAAACCACACTCAGGTATCACCTCATGCCAGTCCGAGTGGCCAAAATGAACAAATCAGGAGACTCTAGATGCTGGAGAGGATGTGGAGAAACGGGAACCCTCTTGCACTGTTGGTGGGAATGCAAATTGGTGCAGCCGCTCTGGAAAGCAGTGTGGAGGTTCCTCAGAAAATTAAAAATAGACCTACCCTATGACCCAGCAATAGCACTGCTAGGAATTTATCCAAGGGACACAGGAGTACTGATGCATAGGGGCACTTGTACCCCAATGTTCATAGCAGCACTCTCAACAATAGCCAAATTATGGAAAGAGCCTAAATGTCCATCAACTGATGAATGGATAAAGAAATTGTGGTTTATATACACAATGGAATACTACGTGGCAATGAGAAAGAATGAAATATGGCCTTTTGTAGCAACGTGGATGGAACTGGAGAGTGTGATGCTAAGTGAAATAAGCCATACAGAGAAAGACAGATACCATATGGTTTCACTCTTATGTGGATCCTGAGAAACTTAACAGGAACCCATGGGGGAGGGGAAGGAAAAAAAAAAAGAGGTTAGAGTGGGAGAGAGCCAAAGCATAAGAGACTGTTAAAAACTGAGAACTAACTGAGGGTTGATGGGGGGTGGGAGGGAGGAGAGGGTGGGTGATGGGTATTGAGGAGGGCACCTTTTGGGATGAGCACTGGGTGTTGTATGGAAACCAATTTGACAATAAATTTCATATATTAAAAAAATACATACAATAAGAAATTTGCAACATATATTGAATGTTCCTTACAGAGTCTTGAACCATCAATGAAAGACAATTAGAATTTGAGTTATGAAAACTTGAAATATTGAGATCTAGAATATGACTTCTAGATTTATGGACATTTCCACTAATGAACAAAACTTTAAGTAGTGTAAACCTTCTTCTCTCTACCCCAAACTTTTCAAAAATTTCCACAATTTCAAAGCTTTTGGGCTCATTACATTGCTGACTCTTTCTAGGAGACAGTTTCCATTCTCTGGTAGGTAGAAACACCTACCATGTTTGGTTAGAATCCAGTTCTGATTTCAAATATAAAATGTGTTTCTTTGTTTTAACATTTATTAGATCATCTGTAAGTGATTTGTGTAATATTGCCCTTTGTTTTAACATTCACAATTATAATCATTTCAAATCTTTTCCATATCAATTGTGATATCAATTGTGATGTGACCTTTTCAAGGCAGTGCTTGGATCTAGCAAATACATCTGGTGATAACTTTGGAACAGAGTTTAACAATGATAAGCTATGAAGAAACCTAACCGTCTACCATGGTATATCTGCGGAAGTTCCTCCTCCAGATACCTTTTACATCTTTTCTTGTGGGAAAATTGGGTTACAAAAGTTTTCACTTCTGTGAGGTCTTTGGAATGAACTCTCAAATGAAATAAGACACCTCCATTCACAGTCCTATAAGGGGAACTTGCTGTGTTCTCCTATCTTATGTAACAATGAAGACACTTCATCAAAGGGTTTTGATGATTTACCCAAAACCCTCAATAAAGTGAGCGGCAAAAGGGTGCCTGGATGGTTCAGTTGGTGGAGCATAAGACTCTTGATCTTGGGGTTGTGGGTTCAAGCCCCACGCTGGGACTTTCAGATTTTAAAATAAAATCTTAAAAAAAAAAAATGAGGAGTGATAGAGACTTGATCCTAGAACACAGATCCTAACACTCTGTCCAGAGATTTCTATCACTTCATTTCTAATCCTAAATCTAAAAGTAAAATCTAACAATAGCAGCAGCAGCAACAACAATACAACAAAGAAAAACAAAAATATGAAATGCTGTTTGTAAAATAAATTTGTAATGACATCTATATTTTATTATTCTAATAGTAATTCTTATCAAGTGTTTTCTAATAGGGAGCGCTATGTACTGTGCTAAGTATTTTACTTGTATTTTATTATTTAACTTTATAGGAACCCTCAAAAGTGACAATTAATATTATCCTTATCTTACAAATGTGAAAATTAGAACTTAAAAAAGTTAAATACTTTTCACAAGATTGCACAGCCAGTGGTATCCTAAGTGGAATCAATTCAAATTCTGACTTCAGATCCTTTTCTCATAATGGACACAGTAGTATACATTTCAGATTACAAACATTTAAGTAATACATCATTATAGCAACATTTAGTTTAGTATTAATTACATCAGGTACATTTCTAGTAGCACTTGAGGGTCATAAAACGTTTAATTAAAACATGTTTTCTTGGGGCGCCTGGGTGGCGCAGTCGGTTAAGCGTCCGACTTCAGCCAGGTCACGATCTCGCGGTCCGTGAGTTCGAGCCCCGCGTTGGGCTCTGGGCTGATGGCTCAGAGCCTGGACCCTGTTTCTGATTCTGTGTCTCCCTCTCTCTCTGCCCCTCCCCCGTTCATGCTCTGTCTCTCTCTGTCCCAAAAAAATAAATAAACGTTAAAAAAAAATTAAAAAAAAAACATGTTTTCTTAACTGTTAAAATTTAGTTAATTTTCTCAACTAGATTAATTCTCATTTTTAACTTCATTTTTCTTTCTTAAATGGGAAACATTTGAAGGTCAAATGTGGAAGTATTTTTGCTTTAATTATGAAAATGAATATAATTTGTCCCACCACTCACCCTTGCCAAGTAGTCAGATGTTTATAGCAAAGTTAGTTATATTCTCTTAATATCTATAAGCTGCCAGCTCAAACTCTTTGTGTAGACATTCATATACTCATACATGTACTTTTCCTATAAAAGTAAAATTTTACTAAAATGTAAATGGATGTGGGGTTCTTTTCTCAATTTATATTGAACAACGAATATGTTTTTGGATTCCTTCCACTACATCAATATTATGATCCCTTCTCTCCTCCCTCTCTCCCTACCCCAGTCCCCTCCTCCCTTTTCCCCCTCCTTCTCATCCTCCTCCTCTTCTTTCTTTTTCTCACAATTAATGTTAAATTCTAGTTTCTGCTGGGAAGGAGTGATGCATCTTGAGTACTTTATCACACTCTTCAATTTGGCCTTTTACCACCATAGTAAATTGACTGTAAATCAGGGAGGAAATTTAATATACCAATAAAATCTATAAAAATTTGTCTTAAAAAGCAGTGTTCTCTAAAAGCAATTTTTAAATGGAAAGAGGATTTAGCATTTGTAAATATAGAACATACACTGAACTCAGATTTGGCTATGGAGATCTTTCCTTATTTATATTCAATTTCTTATTTAAAAAATCCCTCTATCCCAGGTATATGCTCCCAATCCAGTAGCCTCTAGCCCCATGTGCCTATTTACAGTCAAATTATTTAAAATTAAATAAAATATAAAATTTAGTTCCTCATTTTCATTAGCCACATTTTAACTGTTCAATAGCTGCTTGTGTTGGTGGCTGTATCTCAATAGCACAGATATAAATCATTTCTATCACAGCAAGTTCTCTTGGACAGCACTGTCCAATAGAGTTGGAGATTTAACTAATCAAGAAAATCAGAGTATTACAGAAATCATTCTAATATCTAGAATATGTATATGTGTTTATATAGAATATATATATATAACTCTCTAACTATATGTATGTATTTCCTTACTCCCCTTTTTCTTTGAATAATTTTAATTTTGACCTAAGTCATTAATATTTTTCTTATTTTTATTTTATTTTTTTTATATTTCAACAAGATCACATTGGCATAGCCACATTATATCCATGTAGGTGTGCGTTTGTGATATCACTTGCAGCTAGTATAGATACTAAATCCAAAGAGGTGCTCCTCCAGGCCATGGAAGGACAAGGTTATACTGTTGCCTTACACTTCATAATGTCAAACACATTCACTCTGAAGGAATGAAAAGAGAATTATAAACTTGTGATTTTACTCGATGGTGTACAATGATCTATATTCAGAACAGGGGAAGTGGGGCTCCATCTTGGGGCTGGACCACCTCTATGAGAGTAAGAGTTGGTGGGATGATGATGGTAGGAGCCAGGGCCTCAGGCTGGTCTCTGAGCCCCTTCATCCACATCAACAGTATAGCTTTGAGTGCATCCCCAGATTCTCTATGTTACCTAATCTACAGATAATCTGCAAACTGATTAGCTGCCTCCTTGAAAAACTAAAATCGGTGTAAAAAAAATTCCTAAAGTTAAGTACTTTGGTTTTCTTTTTTGATCTATGAAAACTATAATCAAAATGTAATAAAAAAAGAATAAACACTATATTTTAAAGTAATTTGTGATCATTTGTATTTTAAACATATATGGCAATCCAGATTGTCCATTATTCCCGCAAGCATCACATTCAGTCTACACAGTGTCTAAAGCATTCTTATTGGGGTGAGAGTCCACGGATTCCCCAGCATCCCAACATCTTAGAGCATCTCTCCAGTCTTTATCTCTCATTAGAAGCTCTTTCAACTTCCAGATAAGTAAACACATGTGTCCTCTCCCTTCCCTACACTTTCTGGATTGTTCCAGTAACTTTACATTCCAAGTCTGCCTTCATTTAGATGCCCTCCTGAGTTCTGAGTCTCATGGTGTCATGTCCATTATGTTCCCCCCAAAAGAGTTAGCACCACCTTCCAGCATATTTCTCTCGAAGTCCAGGGAGTGCACAGTCTGTGCACTGTGAGGAGAACATTATTTTATCTTATATTAATTAATGTTTTCATACAGCCAGGTGTTGTACTAGTTGAGAAATAAGGGAAGTTCAAGACAAAACATGTTCCTAGCAAATTGCTCATAGCTTCAAGTGTTTGTTCAAATCCGAATTCCACTATAATTCCCTGAATATGTATTATAATATGGTATGTAAATATGAAAACAAAAGGGACTCCTTTTTGTAAGGAAAGAAGTGGATACACCTTAGTATATTTGGAATACCTCATTTGCTTCCTAAGATCTATTGTCCATATTCTTTCTAATCCCTTGAGACTTATTATTTCAAAAACTTAATTTTAGCCAGCTCATGCATAACAAATTTTTATCTATGGAAGAAATTGCAGTGTAAAATAAGAACTGTCAAAGCAGTGATATTTAAGGAAGCTTTGATGTTAAATTGAAGGTTGGCATTTTCGTTTAGAAGTGTATTCATCTATTCTTTGACTTCATAAATCATATTTAAACTATTGGTGGCTACAATAATGAAGTTACTGTGGATTCTAGAAATGAGGTATTGCTTGTGTGGTCTAATGTGTATCTTTAGTAGACTGTTTTTGAATTGCTAAAACACAACCTATTTGACTCTGTCAGAAGAGCATTAATGTCTTTCATTGTGCAAACTTTGTTTCTGTCACCCTTGACAAATCCTAATAGGGATTAATTTAGTTATGGGTGTCCGAATGAGCTGCAACAATAACCCTGCATTGTGTCATAGATCCAAACTAGTTATGAGCTTTGCTTACCCCGCTTCAGGCAGAAACTTTGCTAAACCTACAGTGGACATGGAATTTGCCTCTTTTTTTCTTTTTCTTTTTTTTAATTTTTTTTCTGTCTGTTACTTGTTCTTATTTAGCATAACCTGTCTCTTTCTTGTGTGGCCCAATTTAAAATTATATATTGTGGAGGTATTTGAAATTGCCGTAATAAATATGTGTTCTACACATTTTTAATCACTTGCCAGTCTGCATTAGCCTTTTAATTATTAATAAAGTGAAATCCATTGATTTCCTCCAGTTGTTCGAACATGAGTCTGGCCTAATCCTGCCTCAGGCTTGAGGGGTTCTGAGATGAACAGCAAATCCTTGAGCTAAACATTAATTTTGTGGGATTTAAACATAGTACTATTTTTTTTATTCCTGAAGGAGGTTACTCCTTTGTCTTTTTCCTCCTGAATTTGCAGAAGTATTATGAACTTTGGTCTGTTTCATGTTATACATACAAAGTAAATCTTGGACAAAACAAGTTTGTGATGTCACTAATATTTGACCTTTCTCATTATTTTGTTCTGATATTAGAAATTTTAACATGGATACTCCTAAAACGGTAGGTTCCAAAGACTTTAATGCCATTTTTAAATTAAATTGAAGCACATATATTAATAGAGCATTTGTTTATTTCTATGTGTTAGGAAGAGCTCCAGTTTTTTCCAGTCATGTTTTAAACCTTCTTCAATAACACATTTGGATTTATTGCAGATTTTCTTAATGAAATCTCATGTTCTAGTTTCATTTGCTCATTGACATAATACCAGTTAACATATTTTTATTTCTTATAGAAATTGAATGGTATGTCAGTTCCCCTTTTCAATCTCTTCTTAGTTCTAAAATTACGTTCATTAACCTGGTTAGCAAAATTGCATTTGAATGGAAATTTATATTTAGTCTTGCTTGTCTGTATTTTTTTTTGTAAAAGCAGTTTCGAGTTTTAGAAGCTAAAAACAGCATGAACTACAACTTCTAGAAGCCAGAGAATAAACATAGATACTCCATCTCATTTTATATGCCCAAATATTGTTTCTCAAGGATGGAAGAAAAATTGCTTATCCTTATAGTCCCGCACAATGGCTACATGTAGTAAGGTACTTGCAAACATGTGAATAGATTTGTGAATGAATTAACTATTATGTCATATGATAGACTTCTCTAACAATGATATTTGATGACGACAGTTATCAGGTAGCCAGGACAATAACACCTGTCCTGTTCAAAATAGTCTTATTTGGAGAAAATTTATTATAGCCTTATTGATCGAAATGTCATACTATTCTTATTCAATAGTCATTAATTTACTATTCATACACTAACTGTTGCATATTTAACTTGATCAATTTGGTTGTTCCTTGCAACCAAATTTAGGGTTCTTCTCTTAATATACTAAGCCTATAGAATATAATTTTACATTCATCTTATATTGAATTTAATTTTATATACATGTATAAATCATTCTGCCAATTTATTAAAATCTGCAGTAGACTATTAAACTCAGTTGATTTAAACATTTACAATTGGACACTGAGAAAATAAAGCTTACAAGTTTGTGTGTGTGTGTGTGTGTGTGTGCGTGCGTGCGTTTTTGTTTTTATTTTTGTTTTTTACCAAACCATGCCTCCCCCGTTAAAAAAGAAAAAAAAAAGTCGTTTTTATGTGTGCAGTCTTTCCCTGCATGGCAAGCCCTCATAACTGCTTCTGATCCCAAATCTCGGGGAATTTGTTTTCAACACCATAATAGTCTTTCAAAAGCAAGCGTGATTATAGTAACTTCAAAGCAGCAAGCATCTGTACTTTAAGATGGGCCAATGGAAGCTAGCATCCGTCTTCCATAAAAAAGCAATCGTGCTCTTCCCTGCTGCCACTTACAGGGGCTTCCTCAGGGACCTTGTTAGATGCTTTCATGTGAAGACCATTTGACCCACTTCTGATTAGTGTGCAGGTTTTCACGGCAATGGCTTCTGGGAGGGAGATGCCGTTGGCTGGTCGCCTCCTTATTCTTGAAGTGAAAGAAAACTCTCAGTGGAATATATTAAGGATAATAAAGGGAAGAAGAAACACCAGTTAAAAGAAGGTTGAAATATTGAATTACGATTAAAAAAAAAAACAACGAAACATATTTCTATACTGATTGTTAGGAGGATAGCCTAGTTGGTATCGCAGTTTCCTATTTTGTGATCAGAAGAGGTTAACTTCTCCGTTTCTTTTTCCTGAAATATTTCCGAAATAAGGGTTTTGAGAATGCAGACTAAGTGACTCTAGCTCATTTTACCTTTGGTCAGTTTTCCATTGCCTGAATACCCATTTTTTCCATTTAGAATAACACTAAAAAATATTAAAATGTCTTCAAAAATAACAATAAAGATACCAATGATGCCTAGATTGTTAATGTTTCCAAAAACTGTCACTATAGCTATAATATAGCCTTAGGTAAAATCTTCCCTCATCAGATTTCTGTGGAATGAATATCAGCAACAGTTGTTGATATCGAGACGTGAACAAGCTTCTAGTCATATTACACCATCTTTAAAATTCAATGCCAGTTTTTTCATTCATAACTATTACTCAGTTGAGAATTTATTTAAGGTCCTATTTGCATCAATAGGCCCAGTGTTTTTCCATTTTTTGTACTAACAGGTTGCTTACACTCACAAAGACAATCTGCAAAGAAAATAATTTCCCTAATGGCTTCTTTTGCTATTTTAATTTATTTATATATATGGAAATAGTTTACCACATAATCCAGCATTTGCTCCCTTCCTGCCCCCATCCCATGCAGGATTGCCACAGTCTAATTTTCCATTAGGATAGATTAAATTTAATGTAACTTAATGTATCACAATATATTCCACACACGGTGTTCCAGTACTCCCATTTTTAATTTCTCCTGCTTTATCCCTTTAAAAACCACAGCTGTTAATAGGATAACAAAAGTGATGTTGAGTAACTGCTTACTTTTCCACTTTCCCGCAGGGGTGGGGGAACAGCAGGTACTGTAGCCTCCTCCTGAAACCAGATGTTGCTTTATTAAAAATTGAACGTTTTGGAGGGACTAGAAGGAGATTTATGCTTTAGGAGAGGAGCAAAATTAGAAGGAGTAAGAATATCAGATGGTCTAATTTGGCCTTTAAACTCAATCTTTGCTTATATTTTATTGTCAGTATTTTACTTAGATCTTATTTTAGATGTTTGTGGACGAATAAAATACCCAAGGTCTAACCTAACATTAATTAACTGTTATCATTGTTAGTCCAACAAGTTTTTCTGTATTCTTACCAGAAAATGACATCAGGATAAGTTCTGTAAAGGATTCTAATGGTAGTAGAGTATAATACAGTATAGCTCCTCCCTTATGAGAGTCTAATTGTTAATAACAATACACTAAATTATTTAGTTATCAGTAAAAGTTTTTAAGGAATTTTTTTTTAATTTTTTTTCAACGTTTATTTATTTTTTGGGACAGAGAGAGACAGAGCATGAACGGGGGAAGGGCAGAGAGAGAGGGAGACACAGAATCGGAAACAGGCTCCAGGCTCTGAGCCATCAGCCCAGAGCCCGACGCGGGGCTCGAACTCACGGACCGTGAGATCGTGACCTGGCTGAAGTCGGACGCTTAACCGACTGCGCCACCCAGGCGCCCCATGGAATTTAATGTGTGTTGTGTGATACCTCAATCTACCATTTAAGTTTATTTAACTATAATTTTGTTGGATTATATTTTGCATAGATTTTTTTTATTCTTTAGGACATGAACAAGCCATAGGTTTCAAAGTGCTGTCATTTTGCCTGTGTTCAGAACTCTTTTTTTTTTTTTTCCACCCCTCTAATTAGTCTTGGAAGCATGCTGAACATTTCAACTACTGCAAAATCGTTCTGCAATAGCTTAGTTCTTTGGATATCTGAATAAGAAAATTATGTATTTTCAAATGTAGCAATAAGGTCTTAAAATTATGTCTGAGAAACTTTTAAAGAAAATGTTTGCACATTCTCAATTGCATCCATCCCCCCCAAGATAAAGTTCAAATTAAAGATTTTTGTTTCATCTGCTTCCTGGGTTACTATTTGCATGTCTACAGGCTAAATGATGATGATAGGTCATGCTTTTACAGTTACCACTCTAGCATAAAAGATTCATAATTTGTGGGAAAATTATAGAAGCATGAGTAAACCTTCTAAAGCTAAGCAGCTTCTTGTTCCCTCTAAGTAAATTTCTTCCTTGCTATGTTTCTCAGTTGTTTTGTCTTTGAAAATCAAATTATGAGAGCCTCCTCATCACCTTCCAATGACAATGCAGTGACAAAAGAGTAATGACATAAAACACTTGATCTTTAAATTATTCTGTATAACTGTTGTAGTTAGTTTAGTCACTAGAGACTAATTGAACACAAGTATTCAGAATCATTGCTTTTTAATTTAGTGTACTTAGACACGTATCTATTTGCAGGTGGTGATATCTTCCCCTCCCCCCACCCTGCTAAATGTCTTCTGGACACAATCATCCTATTAGACTCTGCCATGATTAGATTGCTGTTGTTGTGTGTCTCCGTTATAGAAGTCTGTCAACTGCCAATGAGGATGGATAGTTTGAATCTTGCAATTAGTCAGCAAAACTTCATCATGCCATTTGTCTTAATGTTGTCAATTTTGTTTTATAGCATTAGATAAACACAGGAAAGGGAGACACTTATCTGGTCAAGTTATTCCATAATGCAGTGACACTATGAATAGAACATTTTTTGGCTTTTCTTTGTGGAGGGGATGGAGAGTTCATCGTTTGAGGTCCATAATAAAAGTGAATGCACTGAGAAAACTTTTGCAAGTTTTAATTAAATATAAATACATGTTAAAAGTTCCTGATTATAAATACTCAAAGGATATTTAAAGGTAGGTCATATTTGAATCTGTGTGTATTGTGTTAATAGATTAGGTTTTACAAAGAAAATATCCATAGTGTTACTGTTGAAATAAATCATGCTTCTGAAAAAAGAGAATCCAAAAGAGAATCACTCTGTGCATACCCAGCAACTCACACAAGACCAAAAAGGCTTAGTTGGTAAAAATGGTCACGCTGTGTCCTTCTGTTGTACCCTACCAAATCAAGAGATTCAATGAATTCAAACTATATAAAAATATACAGGGTGGAAATGCTCTTCATGAAAATGCATTTGAACCAGGTATAACTAAGAATAATAATCAAAGACATTAGACACTCATTGGTAGGAGTTCCATCATAGCATATGCTCTTACCTAGAAAGTTCTGTCCATCTTCTGGCTTATGATAACCCAGGTTGGAGCTGGAGCTTTATAGATGAGAATACAATCAGTTGATTTGAATAAAAAATCCTGCATAAAAAATTTCTTCATGTAACTTCTCTGTATTTAGTAACCACAGTGTTTGGCAAAGATGTATGTCTTCCTTTAGATAAAGTGTGTATGTATGACATTTATCTATAAATCCATGAATGTTCCAATATGATTCATAAAGTATTTGTTGGCAATAAATTGGAGTTAATAAGTGGCTTACTTTTTAAAATATTTTTAAGTTCATTAATTTATTTTGAGATAGAGAGAGAAAGTGCATGTGTGCACACGCATGAGTGAGAGAGGGGCAGAAAGAGAGGGAGAGAGAGAATCCCAAGCAGGCTCCACGCTGTCAGCACTGAGCCCAATGTGGGGCTCGATCCCATCAATGACTAGATCATGACCTGAGCCGAAATCAAGAGTGGGACACTTAACTGACTGAGCCACCCAGGCACCCCCTAAATGGTATTTATTTTTAAAGATTATTTTTCTTTTACTTAATGTAATGTATAACATTTAAGAGTTCTGCATTGTCTTGAAGTGGAAAAAACTTAAGTGCTGTTCCTAGGTTTGTGTTGCATTCTGAGTTTACCTCAAAAATCTTTATTTTAGGGGCGCCTGGGTGGCGCAGTCGGTTAAGCGTCCGACTTCAGCCAGGTCACGATCTCGCGGTCCGTGAGTTCGAGCCCTGCGTCAGGCTCTGGGCTGATGGCTCGGAGCCTGGAGCCTGCTTCCGATTCTGTGTCTCCCTCTCTCTCTGCCCCTCCCCCGTTCATGCTCTGTCTCTCTCTGTCCCAAAAATAAATACACGTTGGAAAAAAAAAATTAAAAAAAAAAAATCTTTATTTTAGTAGTATATGCTATTTTTAGGAAAAAAAAATATGCAGGAAAAACAAACCAGAAGGAGAAAGACAAATAGAAAGAGAAAAAATAAAATAAACTTTTAAGTACTAGTACCAAAAGAATGTCTTTAACATTTAAGTGTATAGTTTTCTTTATATTTTATAAACATGAGGAATTATGTAGTGCATTATGAATGTTTCATTATATTTCATTATGTTTTATTACATATATTTCATTATGAATGTTTCATTACATTTCAGTGTAATTTATATATAAATTTATACACTAATATTTACTTCAATAATCAGATAATGAGTCATTTTTAAGCCAATTATATTAACCTTCTCTTTTGCACTTAACTGGGCTTTAGACATCTGAGCCATTTGCAATCTCTCTTGACTCAGGGAAACCAAAATAGAGGATTTTCAGAGAAGATGCAGGAATTAGTTTGGAATGTTGGGTGGCAAGAAGTGAGTGTTCAGACTGAAAGGGTAGCTGTGGGAGGTCTTGATGCCAAGCTGAAGAGATTTTTCTTAATTTTAGTAACTATCCCGGTGCTATTTATCTGTTCTTGAAATTTTAAGAGAGAGGAACAGAGAGAGGGAGATTAAACTTTGTAGTCTATCGTTAGACTGTATTTTGTACAATGTAAGATTACCTACATTAAAAAAAAATAATTTACTTTGGTAAGAAACTTTTCTGGGTCAAGTTTATAGACAACATAGATTTTTAATGACTTCATTAAAGCCAAGTCTTGTAAAACAGCCTGAAGTTAACAGAGGCCTTTTTTTTTTTTCCTCCTTTCTAAAGGATTCAAGCTCCTGCTTGAGAAACTAACAAAGACTTGATGCTATTTAGTAGTTGGTTGCTAATAGGTGCCTTTGAGAGTGTCTTTGAAAAGACAAGTTAAATTGCCAAGTTTGTTTGTTTGCTTTCATGTTTCCCTCCTTCAATTTCTCATTACATATAGATTCAAGAAAATACTTAAGTGAACTGCAATGAATAATTCTAGGAAGGCACTTAAGACTGTTAACTACTGGAATAGCCTGGTTAAATGCTTTGGATGAATGGCAGAGAGTTAAGTTTATTTTGGTACATTAATCTCCTTGATATCTACAGTTCTTCCCCCCAAAATCTCAGCAGACAGGGTACCCTAATGAAAACATTCTTTGGTGACAAAAGATATATTTATCCTGGCCTTTTAGTCAAGACATATTTTATGGAAGTCTCTTGGTGGTTTCTTTACAATGTGTGGCTTGACCACACAATATTTTGTTTGTTTTATTTTTGTTTTGTTTTGTTTTTACATCTCAATTGAATACAACTTTAGCTGCTGAATCAAGAATCTGAAATCCATGTCCTTTGACACAAATTTCAAACTCTACCTTTTAAAGCCAAACTCTGGGGGCGCCTGGGTGGCGCAGTGGGTTGAGCGTCCGACTTCAGCCAGGTCAGGATCTCGCGGTCCGTGAGTTCGAGCCCCGCGTCGGGCTCTGGGCTGATGGCTCGAGCCTGGAGCCTATTTCAGATTCTGTGTCTCCCTCTCTCTCTGCCCCTCCCCCGTTCATGCTCTGTCTCTCTCTGTCCCAAAAATAAATAAAAACGTTGAAAAAAAAATTAAAAAAAAAAAAATAAATAAATAAAGCCAAACTCTAAGAAAGTCCTAAGTCTTTGAAATGCCTACGTTTCTTGAGGATGAAATCTTAACTTAATGAAAATGAAACCATTGTTATGGGTTTCATGTTGTGTCTCCCCCAAGTTCATGTGTTGAAACCCAAATCCCATGTGACGCTATTTGGAGGTGGGACCTTTGGGGAGTAATTAGGTCATGAGAGTGGAGCCCTCATAATGGTATTAATGCCCTTATGAGAAGAGAGCACTTGTTTCCCCTCTCTCTGTCTTTCTGCTACGTAAGGTCACAGAACGAAGACTGCCATTTGCAAACCGGGTAGGGGACTCTCACCAAATAGTGGATCTGCTGGCAACTTGGCCTTGGATTTCCCAGCCTTCAGAACTCTGATAGGTGAATGTTTGCTTTTTAAATCGCCCTATCAATGGTAATTTGTTTAGCAGCCCAAACTGACTGAGACAATCATATATCCAAATGTAAATTGACTTAGGATTGCCATGATAATGACTGACACTTATGTGGTACTTAACAGTATTAAGTATAGTCTGACCTTTTCAAGGGCAAGAATACATGAGGGGTGTCTGTCTGTCTGTGTGTGCACATCCATCTCTACCTATCTATCCTTAAAATGCCTTTTACATGTGTCAAAAATAGAAACTTGTGTTGTCCTCAGGAAAATAGACCATATAAACCCTAAGTAATCTGCAAAAATCACATAGCTCTAGGAGTCGTGGTGCTAAAAATGACATACAAGCCTCCTGACACTATGGTGTAGGTTGAAATCAGTGCAGTGTACTGCCTTGGGCCAGGTTTTTCTGGGCTGGGAGATATTTTGCTGTACACGTGGCAGGTGGGAAAAGAGAGGTGGAGGGGGCCGTGTGTGGAGACACATGACTAGGAAAATGGACAGGCAGGTAGAGAAAAGGATGGAATTAGGAACAGAAGCATTGAAGTTGATTTTTAAATCTACTTTTTAAAATTTCCATTTTGTGATTACTCTAACCATAGAGCTTGCCTTTGCTTAAAAAGATCCATTATTTCTGGCCCAGGTTGTCATTATGCTTTGAAAAATTCAAACCTTAAAAATGATAGACTTAGAGGCACGCAGGTGGCTCAGTCGGTGAAGCATCCAACTCTTGGTTTTGTCTGAGGTCATGATCTCAGGGTTTGTGAGATAAAGCTCAGTGTTGGGTGTTGGGCTCTGTGCTGACAGCGTGGAGGCTGCTCGCAATTCTCCCTCTCCCTCTTTCTCTGCCCCTCTCTTGCTTGTGCAGTCTCCCTGTCTCTCTCTCTTTCAAATAAATAAATAAACTTAAAAAAAATGATAGATTCAGATCAAAGGGGAATGAATGGGTGACATGAGTAATCTGCCTCTAGGTAAATTCTAATCAAACAGAACTATTAAAATGTTTCAATGACTTTAAGGACATCTTAAATAATTACTAGTATTGATATTTCTAAACCGCGCTTAGTTTCTTTCCTGCAGCTTTTACTAAGAACTGATAATGTGAAATCAACCGTGGATTCTTCTAGAGTCACTTTGGGGGCCTTGTCAAGTAAATCAGACATTGGGGAGCATAGCTCCAAAAAAGCCAGATAATTCTCTTTAGTTAATCAAAATTATCCACCTAGTGCATTTTTTTCTTCTAAATTTATTATTTTATAAAAAATGGTTTGGAAGAGTTACTTTGCATTACTGTTTTTTTTTTTAATTTTTTTTTCAACGTTTATTTGTTTTTGGGACAGAGAGAGACAGAGCATGAACGGGGGAGGGGCAGAGAGAGAGGAAGACACAGAATCGGAAACAGGCTCCAGGCTCTGAGCCATCAGCCCAGAGCCTGACGCGGGGCTCGAACTCCCGGACCGCGAGATCGTGACCTGGCTGAAGTCGGACGCTTAACCGACTGCGCCACCCAGGCGCCCCTGCATTACTGTTTTAAGAGTGAAATATTGTGAGCAACTCTTCTTCTGAGGAGGCTCTCTTTGATAAGCTGTGCTTGTTCTGTGATTGCCTTATTATTGGTTAAAGAGCCCTTTTTTTATGGCCGGTTTAGATAGTTTATTATGCATTCAGGCATGAACCAGATGCAGATATAGTTAATGTGCTCAGCAACCCTATGAGGCTGATACTAAGATCTCCATTTTCAAGATGAGGTAGAATGAGGTAGAGCTGTGTTAAATTAATGTTTAAAAATTTTACATCTACTGAGTGGTAAATTTCTAATTACAATCCAACCTTTTTCTAAATACAAAATTTGTATTGTTAATTTCCATGCCTTATGATTATTATTATTATTGTAAAGTAAGTTATTGTAAAGTAACTCATGCGGACAACTTTTATGGTCTTTCTTACCTTCCCTGGGAGGGTCCTTATAAGAATAAAAATCTAGGACTTTGTGGGGTTTCAGATTGTTCTTTGGATTCTTGGTTGTTTCCTCCATGGAAGCCAGGGACACTGGGGATACGAAGATGTTGTAGAAGGAGTTAAATATGTCCAGAAGTTTTGTGTCTTTGTTAGATTACTTCATAAGCCCTACAGTTTTTTGAAAACCCAGTTCTAAATGCATGTATTATGAATATATATTTAATGTCATCCTGCTGGTCGTGCATTACTTCAGGGTTTATTTTGTTTTGCTTGAACTCAGGGAGGGAGATTCCAAACCTTAAAAGGCAAGAGAAGTTTGTTTATATTTCTAGAATTAAGCACCCATTCATCCCAGTGTTATGGACCTTTTCACAAACCCAAATATTCTGTTCATAGCTAGATTTTAAACATCTTCTGGACAAGGACAGCATATATTTATATTGCCTTGTAAATATGCTGGATACAACTCAGATTTTTTTTTCAAATGCTTCTTGAGTTGTATTTTGCAGTATAATTCATTTTGAAGACTATCCTAACTCTTTAAATAGAGGGAAGCAAAATTAAACCTATTGGACATATAAAAGAGATATGTATGTAAAAACTTGGTAGTCTGCTGTACTTTAGAGAGCATCAAGATACTGGAAAGAAAGCTCTAAAGGACATATTCTGTGGAATTAATAAACAGTGATAGACCAAACATTTCAATGGAGTAATGCACCCAAGCAAGGACAGGGGAGTTTGAATCAGACTAAGAGAATAAGGTTTCACCATTGGCACTTGGTTCTCAGACGTGGATAGCTTGGAGCAGGTCAGTGTTACAATTTGGCACTATGCTTACAAACGGTTGCTTTTCACTTGGCATTTGCTGTATTAAAACAACACAAGCAAATGGGTGCATCCAATTAAAGATACCCAAGTACCACAGTTCCTTTACGACTGTGATGGAATTGCAGGATAATAATTCCTCAGTACATCGAGGCTGCAAAAATTTTATGTGATGGTCTCTATATAGAATATCATTACTCATGGGCGCCTGGTTTTAAAACAAACATTAGGCATGGGGAAATCATTAAAAGACAGCAAAGCCTTATGAAATATGATATTTCATGTGTAATTTTATGTACACAACCCCTCTTTATAAACATTAAGTGTGTGAGCATGTATATAAGAGGTAAGGAGGCAAAACTGACTTTTAGCTGTGTTTATATAAAGCAGATAATTTCATGATTACATTTCTTATTCTGTGTGTCACTTACAGTATTTCTTCTCACAGTTGTTGGACAACAAGCTTTGACATTTTAAGAGCCTACAGATGTCATAATTAAACTTAGTAATCAGTCTAGGAATAAACACGTAAATAACAAGGGATCATAAAGGTCGGCAATATGGCACGGCATAAACATGGAATCCCAGTGCTTGCTTCTAATATGAAAAAATGCGTTCTGCAGTTCAAAGCATGTCATTCTTTGCATATGTTCAAATGAAATATGAAAGGTGAAAAACTCTCTCCAAATGATTAATGTAACATTTTACAAGGACATATGGATGTTCTTAGAATTTAATGGGGGAGGGGGAACTTACCTGGAATCAATTATGGGAAATTTGGCAAAATGGAAAGTGAAATATTCATTTACTCTTCTTCTTATAATTACTTGACATGTGTTGTTAGAATTTTTAAAAATCCAACAGAATAAAATGAGGGTAATTTCAGTCAATGGGAATGAATTGTATTCAGATGATAGCATGACAAAAAAAAGACTCAGGTTTTGGAACTGATTTTGAAGGACAGATTTCAATGGATGCTGAGTAAAGCTTTAGCCTTGGCATTGTCTCTGCCCTGAAATTTTCTCAGACCCTCCCCAAGTGATGATGTTTCCCCAGGTCTTCTGTGTCTTTGATCCATATACATGCACATACTTCTCTGAGTGGAAAAATCACAGAATTATTCACTCACCCATCTATCTCACCAGACTACAAAGTTCTGGAAAGCAGTGACCTCTCTTATGATATATCTTTGCATCCCCAGTTATTTTTGAAATATCAGATGCTTCCTATTTCATAGACTGCTGGGTCAGGGCTGAGAGTTCACAATAGGTGAAGAGTAAAAATCTATAACTCAGTGAACAAAATAAATAAATGAGTTCATATGCTAGTGAATGAATGTTGCACAGATATTTACTTACTTTGACTTAAGACTTCTCATTTCAATCACTAGGGATGTAGAAATTGTACTTTTTCATAGGAATAGAAGAATATTTTTTTTATTTTTTTATTTTTTATTATTATTTTTTTTTAATTTTCTTTTTTTGAACGTTTATTTATTTTTGGGACAGAGAGAGACAGAGCATGAACGGGGGTGGGGCAGAGAGAGAGGGAGACACAGAATCGGAAACAGGCTCCAGACTCTGAGCCATCAGCCCAGAGCCTGACGCGGGGCTCGAACTCCTGGACCGCGAGATCGTGACCTGGCTGAAGTCGGACGCTTAACCGACTGCGCCACCCAGGCGCCCCTGAATAGAAGAATATTTTAAAGCTTTTTTTGGTTAAAAATATGTAATCATTTCAATACTTCAGATGGGTTTCATTAACAAAAAATTAAGATTACCATCATACCAGGGGCACCTGGGTGGCTCAGTCGGTTAAGCATCCGACTTCAGCTCAGGTCATGATCTCATAGTCCGCGAGTTCAAGCCCCGCATTGGGGTCTGTGCTGACAGCTCAGAGCCTGGAGCCTGCTTCAGATTCTGTGTCTGCCTCTCTTTCTGCCCCTCCCCTGCTCATGCTCTGTCTCTCTCTGTCTCAAAAATAAATAAAAACATTAAAACATTTTTTTAAAATATTACCATCATACCTTTAATATCTTCATATTATCCTTACAATTAAGCCTCAGATAACAATTAAGACTTTGCAGTAAGTGTGGCAGTGTTCCACATAAATAAAAGTAAACATTGCAACTAAAATGAGGCAATGATTAAAAATGTGCAGAAGTCAGAGTTGTCATTAATCAATTAAGTATAAATATAAATTTTAGAAAGCACAACGTTTTGCCAAATAATTTTTCCAAGTCTACTAAATGATCAGAGATTTTTAGCAATTTAGAAGTTTAAGGGAAATTAGAGGAGTAACGCCCCACAATGTTGTTGGAATGCAAGAAATATTATTAATGTTGCACAGGTCAGCAAAAAGAATCCTTGAGTCAAATCTAGCCACACCCAAAACTGAAAATGGTTACTTTCTGGCCCTTTACAGGAAAAATTTGCTGAATGGCAAAACTTAGAGGCCTCTATACTTATTATTCTATGTACTGATTTTTATCTTTCAAATAAAAATTAGAATTAAAATGACAGAATCAGATATTAATGAGTCACTTATTTTTCTTAGTTCCTATAAGCAAGGTTTGAGGCAACAGATTTAAATTTTTATTAACATGACCTTATATTATCTCTACATGTTAAATATGAATGAGATGCTGACTGCAAGATCGTTATATGTAGCAATCATAATTAATTTGATGCTAAGCATAGGTATTGTCTCATTTGTTTTCTTTCCCAGGATTTTAGAATATATTTATGGATAAGGCTAAAAGGAAAAGTGTGACTACTCACAGTCCATTGGATTTTTACACATTTTTAAGTTCTAGGCTTCAGTGCTACTCCCTGCCCCCACTCCATTAGATGTATTTTTTTAATGTTTACTTAGTTTTGAGAGAAAGAGAGAGAGACAGAACACAAGCAGGGGAGGGGCAGCGAGAGAGGGAGACACAGAATCTGAAGCAGGCTCCAGGCTCTGAGCTGTCAGCGCAGATCCCAACATGGAACTGGAACTCAGAAACCCTGAGATCATGACCTGAGTCAAAGTAGTACACTTAACTGACTGGGCCACCCAGATGCCCCATCCATTAGATATTTCTTTATATTTATTCTTTTAATATTTATTTATTATTGAGAGACAGAGAGAGGGACAGAGCGTGAGCATTCAGGGGCAGAGACAGGAGAAGACACAGAATCTGAAGCAGGCTCCAGGCTCTGAGCTGTCAGCACAGAGTCCTATGTGGGGCTCGAACTCACGGACCGTGAGATCATGACCTGAGCTGAAGTCAGACGCTTAACTGACTGAACCACCCAGGCGCCCCCATCCATTAGATATTTTAAACTTAGCAAATGTTTGAACTTTATTTCAAGTTTAGATTGCAATGTGGTGAGAACTCAGTGATGAGGCACTTTTATGAGGAAGGATAGGAGAAAAGACTTTATTGCTTTTAATAGCTATAACTCCCTTTATGTTTGTAGGTATTTATCAATAATAAGTGACGAACAAATAGGAAGGGTCCACATTACCGTCTGCTATCAAGGAATACATGGTACAGGAACATGTGGAAGAAAATGGATTTTTGGTGGATTCAAAAAAATGTTATCAGTGGTTTGGTCAAATATCTTCTGAAATAAATATTATATATCAACCACAGAATTCTTTGTCCTGAGTCTGTTAGAAGAGCTTTTCGCGATTTATATGACCTTATAAACAAATATAATGAAAAGTACTATGACAGTTCACTGACACATTGCCTTGTTCAGAATGTGGTTTCCATGCCAAGAACAAATATGACAAATAGCGTAATATCTCTGTTGCACAACTAATCACAGTACAGTTGTGTGCCCATCAGTTGATCTTTTGGAGGAATTAAGGGAAATTCAAAAGAAAGATTATCATGTGCAAACAATGAGAGCTTAGATATCTTGCCGACTGGCCTAAGGTCTCCCCATCATTCCTGCCGCGTTTACTTTTTGTATCAGGAGTTAATTAAGGTGAAACATGAGGTAATTAGGGATAATCCTCCTGGCCTCCTGCTGGCCTGTTGCCTCCTAGGCCATTGCCTAAACCAAACTATGTTCACAGTTTAAGAAAAAAAAAGCAAATTTTCATAAAAGTGATGCACATGCTTTCTTGAGACATGATGTCTCATCTTTAAGACTATGGTTTTTAATGCCTTTGCATGGAAAAGGTATAAAAATGATTATTCTCTTCTGGAGTTTTGATTTAAAAAGAAAAAAAAAACTATTGTAGTAATATATACCTGGTCACCAGCAGGATTATGGAGTTCCATTTCTTCACCTTGTCTGTTACTACTAGATTCAATAAAATCTGCACTAGGATAAACCTTTACTTTTGATTATGCTAGAAAGTTATGCCCTTTTCCCCCAACCCCCAAATTACATTCTTTGTACAGATTTGTCAGTGAATTGTGCATTTACAACTATAATAGCAATTGGTGGGTGGGTGGGTGGGGATGAGGAGAAATGAAAAATAAAAGCAAAATTTTTCCCTGAATAAACATCCAGGTATTTTATCCTTGAGGAACATTCTAGCCTTTATAGTGTGGCGAATAAATATGCCAGGTAGTTACTGACTTCTCCTTAGAATACATACACCTCTGTGTGTTTAGGTATGTTAGTTCCATAGTACATTTTTGCATGAATGTGTTTTGTGTGCGTGTGTATGTGCTGTTTTACTTTTGCCTTTTTAATGAAGGAAAGAATAAAAAGGTTTAATATCCTTGTTAAGCATTTCTAAGTTGAAAGGGAAGCACGTGCCCCTTTACAGATACCCTAGCCTTCTAATTTACCAGCCATAATAGAATCTGTACTCTTGCCAAAAGGCATTTTATTAGGATGTTAAGATTTTAGAATTGACAGACCCCCTATATTAATTAAACAGCAAATTGCGGGTAAGCAGCCATGACATTTATAAAGGAGGGCATTTATAGAAGAAGTAAAATCTTTTCTGCCATATTTGTAATATCCTATCAGGTTCTGGGCTAAAAAACCTATTATAACAAATTTCATTTTGTTGTTGCTGTTTTTTCAATTGCTAACAGAGTTTTAACTTCTATTTAGGCTACACTGAGTCCTTTTCTGTCTTTTTAGCTGTGTTTTAGAATTGTTGGTGCTAGCATCTCAAATACATATATATTTTAAGTCCTTTATGGAGATTAAAATGCCTTCTGTGGAGTAAACCAGTAAAGGTTACAGAACAGTTCTACGACAACAAGTTGCTAATTCATACCTTGTTTGAGACTCTGAAGCAGTTAATATTTATGTTGCTAGCTATGTGGCCAAATCATAAACTCTTATTTAGTGGTGAATATCAAAACCTTCAAATATCTGATTCTTACTTTTTTTTTAGAAAATGAGAGAAAAACAAAAACATGATTTTTATTCTCAGGCTTTAAGACTAAAGGAAACTCAGGATGAAGTTATTTGTGTTTATTTAGTGAATTTGGTGTCAGTCCTTTAAAGTAGATGTGGGGCCTTTTCTCCTGCAAAATTGCAAAGAGAGCATTTACACTATGGCATTTAAGAATATATCAGATGAGATTTTCTATTGATCCCAGTGGCAGGGATGAGTGCCCTGAGAGAATAAATGAGCCGCCTTTATGAGGCTCCTTGTCAGCAAGGATTTAGCTGTTTCATTTGCAGATTCCTGTAAATGTTCACCAGATTCATGACCAGTAATTTTCACTGGAGAAGGACTGGACCATGGGTAAGCAGGTGACTCTTTGTCATTAACGGTTTCAAATAGCATTAAAAATGTTCTAGCAGCTCAATTGATTCTGATGAAGATATGGAGCCCAATCGCAATGTGTCTCTAGCTAATATTTCCAATTATCAGGCAAAGCAAAGGACCAAAGTGAATACTGATAATAAACACAGACACACAGACACACACACACCCTCAATACATACACAAATTCTGGTCACAGAATTTTTCAGTATCAAGATTTAAATTGAAATCTAGAGATACTCACACTTAGAATAGCACAGTAAAAATACATGTGAACCAGAAACGACTTCTTACATAATTACATGTGTATTTGCTAATCTTTACAAGATAATGGGTTATCTTCCAAGTGACCAGTAAATTGCATGCAATAACTGATATATATGCCCTATTAGAAACAGTAGCTATGCGATGATTTTGACTCTACGTACGAGCTAGTGTACCAAAATTGGTTTTGTATTAACATTTGATGCAGAAATCTTCCACAAATTTTGAGCCATGACAGATAAATGGATTAATATATCTGTCTGTGGGGGCACTTGGGTGGCTCGTTTGGTTATGCCTCTGGCTCTTGATTTCAGCTGAGGTCATGATCTCAGAGTTGGTGGGATCAAGACCTGCACTGGGCTCCATGTTGACACCACAGAGTCTACTTGGGATTCTCTTTCCCTGTGTCTCTCTGTCCCTCTTCTGCTAGTACCGTCTCTCTCTCAAAATAAATAAATAAACTTAAAAAATATGTAGATAGATCGATCGATCTGTGTGGAATCTGTTTCTATATATCAAAGGTTTTAGTGTATGTGTTAATATATAAATCACCTACCCTTAATGTAAGGTTTACAATTCTAAATTTATTATTATTGGTCTTAAAATTTCATTTAGAAGTGTGTTAGAAAATGCTATAACTCTCTCTCTTTCTTTTTTTTTTTTTTTTTTTTTTTTTTTGGCCTGTATCAGTTCTGGTATGGAATGACTCACAAAGATGACTGGGTTACGTACAATAAAGTATTCAGTGATTTTTAGTTTCTCATATTTTTAGTTTCGCATAAGCACAGAGTGGAAATAAAATATTTTAGTATCATTTTCAGAATTTTCCTGACTCCTGTTGCCCATTTATCCTTTCTCCTAGGAAAGAAGTGCCTGTAGGCTTTTTACAGGCTTGTCCAAGATCATCCCTAAGGCCACATTGCTGGTGTGGGTGCAAATTCATAAAACCTTTATTGAGGGCAATTTAGCAATATGAATTAAATTTATAAAATGCCTGTAGTCTTAAACCCTGAAATTCCACTTGAGTAAATGTATATTTCAGATAAATTAGTGTGTGCATGTGTGTGCATGCAAAATGGCATTTTATGTATAAATTTATGCATTATAGCATTGTTTTATATAGCAAAAGATAGTCATCAACCTAAATAGGATGAAGTCAGTAGGAGATTACAGGAAGGCCACTATGCATTGATACAGCAAGGCTCCCAAGATACTTTATTAGGCAGGAAAAATAATGGTGCTTAATTGTACATTCCCATTTAAAACTATTTTATAAAAGTAAGACAAATGAACATATAGGTACATATATGAGTATCTGTGCACAGTAGCAATATATGCATGAACCATATTTGGAAGGACATAGAAAACATTAATAATACTATTTGGTAATGGAGATGAGAACTGGATGAAGCTGTAAGACAAAGCCTGGAGCAAGACATTTTACAAAGAGCTTTAAAAATGTTTTTATACTATAGGGGCACCTGGGTGGTTCAGTCGATGAAGTGTCCAAATCTTGATTTCAGCTCAGGTCATTGATCTGTTCATGAGTTCAAGCCCCACATCGGGCTCTGTGCTGACAGTGCGGAGCCTGCTTGGGATTCTCTCTCTCTTGCTCTCTCCCTCTCTCTCTCTCTTTCTGCCCCTATCCTGCTCACGCTGTCTCTGTCTCTGTCAAAATAAATAAATAAACTTCAAAAATGTTTGTATGCTAAAAAAAATACATACAAAAATACATTTCATCCTTTATTGTTTCTTCACCAACCTGATCTATCAAGTTCGAATGTTTAAATTATGTTTTTCCTCCTCCCCACTTTAGTGATGTTGATTTTGACTGGCTATTAGAAAAATGGCCTAAATTCATTAATGTGTTGTAGACTGACAGCCTCATACCTCCCGGAGATGTTTCTGAGTCAGAAGAGGACAGTGTTAATTCACATGGAATTCTCACTGGTTAAGCTTCGGGCAGTACCAAAAGGACTTTCCAGGCAGAGTGGGCAGGATCATTTGATTAAAGTGAGCCCAGCAAGCCAGACAGCTGTAGTGCTTTCATGCACCTCCCTGACAAAACAAGGAAGCACCACAGCAATCACAGCAAGCTTCTGAATGGAGCCTGATGCCCAGAAGGCTCCCAGGCAACTGCACTTTAGAAAACTAAGTGGGACCAATTCCAGGTCCAGAAGGGACAGAACTACTGAGCTCTTAGCCAGAGTAGCTTAAATTGTGGTTATGACATAGGGTTTTATAAAGGCACACGTGACATTTGCTTAATGCTGCAGTGCTTCTAAAAAATAAAGACTCCCCCATCCCTCCTCCAGATCTACTGACTCAGATCTTCTAGAAGAACCTTGATTTGAGCAGTGTTGCTCCCTGACTAAATCTCTGGGTCTGTTGCTTTCTGGATCCCAGTAAATAGAGTGCGATCTCATACCAGAACTGTTCGTTCTTGGAACACCCAAGTTCTAGGCAATCTTTGAGCAGCCAAGCCCAGGGTTCTCTGTTAAAGATCTGAAAGTCTTTGCAAAGGCCTTAAAAGCGCCATCCTGCCAGGACTCTTCCCAGAAATGCTTTCCTAATCCATTTCCTGGGCGCTCTCTGCTCACTGTAGGCCCAGCCCCATACTAGTATTTGATACAGAGCTAGCCTCTGCCTGGGGCACTGAGCTAGGAAAGCATGTTCCTTTTCCACTATAACCAATACCTGTTAGCTTTTGGGGATGAGTCAGTGCAGCAAATTCTCTAAACTCTATTTTTTTTTTTCAAATTACCAAGCATGATATTGAGCTCAGCACTTTTCTAGGCACTGAGGATTCCAGAGGAAACAAAAGAGACCAAAATATCTCCATGGAGCTTTCTTCCTAGAAGTGGATATAGACAGTAAATGCAAATAAAGAAAACATATTGTTCATATGATTGAGTTGTAGAAGAGAAAAAGCATAAAATGGGAAAAACCTTATGTGTATTTGGAGGGGATGGGTGGTGAGCAGCTGGGGAGTTGTGACTTTAGACCAAGTGGTCAGGGAAGACCTCCCTGAGAAGGTGAATTTTGAGTGAAGCCTTAAGGGAAATTGAAAAATAACAAAAATTAACAATGGGGGTGAGGGGTGTGGGTGGAAAATGTTCTAGGTAGAGGAAAGGTCCCAAATTGGAAGTGCTGGAAGGTTTGTGCAAACAGAGTAGCCTGGTCCAGGAGAAGGTAGACTGAGTGATGAGTTGAGGTAAGAGTATTGAGCAGAGGCCAGGTCATGCACTTCCTCTGGGGACTTTGGCTTTGATACCAAGCTAGACCATTGAAAGATTTTGAGAAAGATGAAATACATCTTATGTCTTAAAAGGATAACTCTTGGCATTGAGTCGAGAACTTCCCACATGGGAGCAAGAACTGAGACAGGGAAATAACATACAGTGATCCAGGTGAGAGCTAACTAGGTGGGGGCAGTGGAGGTGGTGAGAAATAATTAGGATCTGATAAATTTTGAATCTAAACTCATCAGGATTAGAACACTTTATGTGAGGTTATGAGAAAAGTACAAGAGTCAAATTGACTCACCTTTTATCTGATAGACTGGAAGAAGGAAATTGCCATTACTGAAATGAAAGACTGTGAGAGGTGAAGGTTTTATGGATAAGTCAAATTTGATGTCTGTGTGACATCTAACAATGGAGACAGTAAGTGGGTCGTTGGAGGCATGAGTCCAAGGAAGAGATCTTGCTTGGACATTTGGAATACTAGCATACATGTAGTAATTAAAGTCATGAGGTTTGATAACACTCTACAGGGAGTGTGTGGAGGCAGAAGAAATCTCAAGACTGAACTTTGGGTCACTGTAATTTTAAAGGTTAAGAAGGTAGAGGACCTAGCAAAGCAGAAAGAAAGAAAAAAAAATTAGCCAGTAGACAGAAAATTGAATGAGTATATGATGTCTCAGGTTAGTGAAATAAATATTTAAAGTTGGAGAGAATGTTCAACTGAGTCAAATGCTACTGAACAGTCAGGGAAGGTGAGAAGAAAGAACTGATCATTGGATATTGCAATGTGGAGGTCACTGGTAACCACTATAGGAGCAATTTTGTTGGAGGAGTCGTGGAGAAGTCCTTACTACAAAAGGTTCAAGAGAGGATGACAGAAGAATAATTGGAGACCCCAAGTAAGGAGGTTACTCCCAGAGTTCTGCAATACGGGGAAGAGAGAGTTGGAGAGCATCAGAAGAGGAATGTGGGGGCAACAGAGGAGTTGTTTTCATTTGTTTTTAAAATGAGATAAGTTTAAGGTTGTCTGTGTGTTTATGGGAATCATCTAGTAAAGAGGGAAAAGCTAATAATACAGAAGAGAAAGGGGAAAATCACGGAAGCAGTTGTCCTTGAGTGGGCACAAGGAGATGGGGGCTAGGGACAAGTGGAGATGTTGCTCTACTCTAGACACATAGATCATCCATTCATGACACATGGTAGATAATGGGCCCAGAGGCAGTTATATGGGTAAAGGAGGTAGATAATCATATATATTTGATTTTTGTAGGGTACAGGTCACGATGCAAGATCATTTTTTCACATTAATGTTTGTGGAAACAAACAAATGGAAACTGGCTTCCATTGTTTTGTAGAAAAACAATGAATTGTGTTGAAACAGAACAGATTTCCAGACAGTGTTGAGATCTCTGGTAATCTATCACATATGGCTCCTTTTATAGTCAACTTGTATAAACAGAGAATTCCTTTTCTAATTTGGTTTAATTAGACAAAGAAGCACTGAGTGCTCATGATTACTAAGACCCCACCCTGCCTTCAGGTAGCTGCCTATCTGGTGGGACAAGCCCCAAGATATGGTGACCATTTTTTTCTAAACAAAAATCAGGACAGATCACCCCACCCATGGGCTGACAACAGGAGAGAATATTTAACATGAGGACTGTTCAGGCATATTCAGGGCATATGTTCACCATTATTGTAATTAGTATCAGATGTTTGTAAGTGCTGAACCAGAGAGATAAAAGTATATGGAACAGAAGAGTGAATGTTTAACTTTGCCTGGGAGATGTGTGGGAAAGCAAAGCTAAGGCTTTGAAAATTACTGAAACAAAGGGAGAGGCAGAAATTAAGCTTGGGCAGGTAGATTAGAGTCATATTGAATGAGTCTTATTCTAAGGAGTGTGGATATTATTCTATAAACATCAATAGTGACATAATCATGTCTGTATTATAGAAAGGTAAGTCTGGTAGCTATGTGGAGGAGAGATTGGCCAAACTGGCAGTCATTAACGATTAAGTGTCTTCTGCAATAGTCCAGGAAAAATATAATATGGAAATGACAAAGTAAAGGGCGATAGAATGGGGGGGGGGGGGTAGATCCTAATATGACATTTTAGAGGGAGGGAAACAGAACTTGAGACTCATTTGGAAAATAAGAGAACCAACTAACAATGACTACAGGATTCTGATCAGGGTAAAAATTACACTTTGATGTCATTTGTCAAGATATAGAATACAGAGGATGAGCAGTTTGGGTCAGGAGGTGACCAAACACAATGAGTTCATTATGTGTGTGTTCAGTGTTCGATAGTTTGAAACAGCTAGAAAGTCTGGGATTTTTCTTTGACATCTTTCCTTTCTTTTAATGGACATTGGATTTATCATTTGAACTCAACAGGAGTAGAGAAATAAAATTAGCAATAATTAGGTGCAACTAAAATGATGTGAAGGACATTCAGTACTAAAGGACAAATTCATTATATACTTAGCAAAAGCAAGGGTTCCCAATATTTGTAGTGCATGGTGACCACATTTTCTTGATTGAAGTTTTGTTTTGTGTGTGTGTGTGTGTGTGTGTGTGTGTGTGTGTGTGTGTGTGTTTTGTGGTTTTTGTCATTTATAAGATTAGCCAGAAATATTTTACTTTCTTCTTAGTTATTATATATTCACATTCAACCAATCCATTAATAAAAATAAAACAAAACTGCAAAATGGTTAGAAAGGAAGTGGTAATACACATCAAAGAGGAGAAATAGTTTACTTTTCTTACATAGATTATGTGACCAGAGGAAAATGCTTTGGGGCATAGTCTTAAGGTTTCCAAGAACTTCAATAAAACATACATAATAAATACATCAAGCTCCCTAACACATTTCCCAAGTCATTAATTATACACCAAGGCTATTTAATGACAGAATAGATTCCTTATTTGACCAATCCACAAAGACCTCATTGATTTATATCTTTCTGGTCTATGTATTTGATACATTGTAAAACTTCAAAAATTAGTAAATTCATGTTTTTAACAAATGAAAGAAATTCATGATATGCCACAATTTTTTCTTCTGTTTTCTAATTATGCTATCATAATATTCTCATACTCAGAAAGTGGTACCTACAACAGGTAGATTTCACATGAATTTGATATTGTTATTTTTATTGTGACATCACATATACTCAACGCAATGCTTTTTTACCTAGAGACTTAGAGCTAAATTTAATGAATAATCATGGCAAATATATTAGTTGCTTTCATTGTTAAAATATTTACAATTTTCACTTTTCGCCTGCTTTTAAGAAAATTTTTGTTTTTATTTTAAATATTTTTTTCAAATAAATGGCTTCATTATATCTTAAAGTGTTTAGGTTTTTTTGTTTGTTTGCTTTGTTTGTTTTGGGGTGTTTTTTTGGCAGCAGAAAAGATAAAATAAGGAATATATGAATATACTAACTGACCTAATAAATAAGCCGTGTTGCTTTGCCAGTTTTTATTGTTTTGTTTCCTTTCAGCAAATGTAGAGGATGAGAGAGATTGTGAGCAGGGGAGTAGGGGCAGAGAGAGAGAGAGAGAGAGAGAGAGAGAGAGAGAGCAAGAGAGTCTCAAGAATGTCAAGCAGGCTCCAAAATGAGCGTGGGCTAAGTCCCATGACCCATAACTGTTTTACTGGATTATGACCTGAGATGAAATCAAGAGTCAGACACTCAACCAGCTGAGCCACCCAGGCTCCCTTGTTTTGTTTTTAAACTCACCTTGAACAATTTTCAAACCTGCAGAGAGATCTATGAAAAGGTCACAGCAGCCTTTTTGGCACTTCTAGTGTCTGAAGCCATGGCAGCTTGGTCTAGCATGGGACAAGTATAGTACTTGAGCAGCAGTTTTGTTGGTGTTCTCCTAATTAGCCTTTACTCATTCAGGGGGCTATATTCTTATTATAGAACCATAACTTAGCAACTTATTGGGTACATCTATATCCCAAAGCAAGTGTACAGTTTTATTACAGATATAAGTAGTAACCTTTCTAATTATATGGTAGTTTTTATTAAGCGTGGCTCAACTTATCAAAGATAGCTTAGAATTAATTTAATAATGTTAAATTTTACAATCTAAAATTTATTCTTTTCTTTTTTTCAGTTTATTTATTTATTTTGAAGGCGAGAGAGAGAGAGAGAGAGAGAGAGAGAGAGAGAGAGAGAAACCGTGCATTTGCAAATGAGCAGGGGAGGGGCAGAGAGAGAGGGAGAGAGAGCATCTCAAGCCGGCTCTGCACTATCATCAGAGAGTCCAACACAGGGCTCGAACTCATGAACAGTGAGATCGTGGCCTTAGCAGAAATCGCAAGTCAGATGCTTAACCGACTCAGCCACACAGGCGCCTTTATAGTTTATGCTATCATTTTCATTTGTATTTCTCTCTCTCTCTCTTTTTTTTTTTTTGTTTTACTTGGAGATTCACACTCTAAATATTATTTAACTAAAGTTTCTTTTAAGTACCATGGAGAAAAATATTGTATTCATGCATTCGTATAACTGAGGCTTTTGTGCAAACTGTTTCACTGGAATTTACAGGACTTAAAAGGGTAAGGCCCAACCTCCTTTTCTAAGAGCTAATAATATGTTAAAGACAGACATTTAAATAACACAAGATAGAATATAATGTGTTCCACTGCAACATTTTAAAAAGTGATAAGCAGTGAGAACACCAAGAAACAATGGTTAAGAAATCAAGAAAGCGTTACTAAAGGTGGCAAGTTCCATATGCCATAAAGGATTACAGAATAGCTGTTTATAGGTGGACAAAAGAGGGTTGGAAAAAAGAAATAATAGGTGCAACTGTTTCCTGAGCTGACATATTAAATTAGCATAAACTTGGTGGCTTAAAACAGAAATTTATTCCTCTTTGTTCAGGTGATCGGAAGTTCGAAATCAAGATTTGGTTCCTTCCGGAGGCTCTAAGGAGAAACTGTCCCGTGCCTACTTATGAAAAATAACGATTTCTCATTATTTATTGTTTTAATTTCTGAAAGAGAAAGAGGCAGATACTGTACAGGTCTTCTAAGGCAACATAATTCATTGGTGTGGCTTCAGTAATGTTCTATCATAGACTTAAATTATATTCTGTCAGTTTACAGAGCTACATTGACCTATCTAACAGGATAATAGTAAATATTATTAACAGCAGCTATCATGTATTGAATTCAGATAAGGCTTTTTCATATATTATCTCATTTAATCTTTACCCTAAAGGTAGTACTAGCATGTTCTTAGCAAAGGAAATAAAACTGAGGTGTAAAGTGGTTAATTAATAATAGTATCTCTAAACACATGTGATAAGCAGAGTAGTAATAAAATAAATTGAACATGAGAACATATATTGGTATAAAAATTGAAAAAAGAAACACATAATACATAGGCATAAGCATTACAACAGTAGTGTGTTATGTGACTATGGAAATGTAACTCTGTGTACGATAAGCAACCTACTTTTTAGTGCTTTCTGCTTCTGCCTTCTGCTACAAAACCACTTCCACCATGTAACACTATGATATGGCCACTTACTATGATATAAATGAAAGCTATAGTAGACATAGCCCTAAGACCCTACTGTTTGGGATTGAGAATTATATTTGGTAAACTAGAGTTTAATATGAAATGCCATTATAAAGAAATTGATATTTTTAAAAAAGGAAATAAAACCAAGAACTCTAAAATGATTTCATTTCTGTGCTGGGACTCAAGTTCTTGAGTTGCTTTATCAGGCTGTTATTTCTCAAGTGAGATTTCAATATGGTCTTCCTGCAAATGGGGGCTGGAGGAATAGTTAAAAATCAGATTACTGTGCTCAACTCTGCACCTTCTGAATCGAGATCTCAGGGACTCGGATGAGGCCATCTACATTAAATTTTTTTTTTAACTTTTATTTATTTCTGAGAGAGAAAGAGACAGAGGAGGGGAGGGGCAGACACAGATTCAGAAGCAGGCTGCAGGCTCTGAGCTGTCAGCACAGAGCCCGGTGCAGGGCTCGAACCCCCCAAAAGCGAGACCATGAGCTGAGCTGAAGTCTGATGCTTAATAGACTGAGCCACCCAGGTGCCCCGAGGCAATCTACATTTTAAATAATGATCCAGGATAATTCTTTAATTCTAAAGACCTGAGAACCACTGATCCAAGTTAAAGGTAGGTATTCAAAATATTCCTTCCCCCAATTAAAAAAAACCCTATTTCCTGAATTCACTGTTTTATAAAACGATGATACCAGTAAGGTGGAAGAGAAGGCTCTAAAATCTAAGAGTGATCTAAGTCTGCAGTGGCTCCATACATTTCTAGTTCGAAGGAGTTGTAGTAAGTAAATACATAAGGTAAAGATTTTACATGCTACCTTTCATTAATCAAATCAATATGTATAAAAAGTCATTGTTTTTAATGACATTGTTTTTAAATGATATTTAATATATCCAAATACATGTATGTATATGGTATGCATAGTGTGTCTCTCAAAATAAAACATAAAAGGTAGCGGGGCGCCTGGGTGGCGCAGTCGGTTAAGCGTCCGACTTCAGCTCAGGTCACGATCTCGCGGTCCCTGAGTTCGAGCCCCGCGTCGGGCTCTGGGCTGATGGCTCAGAGCCTGGAGCCTGTTTCCGATTCTGTGTCTCCCTCTCTCTCTGCCCCTCCCCCGTTCATGCTCTGTCTTTCTCTGTCCCAAAAATAAATAAACGTTGAAAAAAAAAATTAAAAAAAAAAAAAAACATAAAAGGTAGCTTTTGCTCTGTCTCTTGCTATTCAGAAAGAAGAGGTCCACCCATAGGGCCAAATTTCCTGGGCACACATCCTGCTGGGAGTGGCTGCTCTCTTTACTTCCCCATTTAGCAGCTGTACAACTGGGAAACGGCCAACAGAATGAAAGCCACCTGCTCCTCTAATGATTTCAGCCAAGCGGGCGGGATTGAGGCTCTACCAAATGTGTTGTCTGTCACTCGGATTCAGTTTTTAAAAGGAAATTATACTGGTCAGATATCCATAGAGAAAATATGTGCTGTTAGTTAACTCCTGTTGTGCCTGAGGTTCCTTTCAGGCTACCACATTCCGTTGATTTGGACATGACTTTCTAAAATGAAGAATGGAGTTGATTCAGAGGTCAGAGTTTCATTGGAATTTCCAACGCATGTATTTTCCCACCTCAGTCTCTCTTTTTTTTTTTAAGATAGAAAGAAGAAAATCACAGGCTTTCTAATCACATAGATGTGAAATAGAACCTGACCTCCACCGTAATTTGCCCTGTGGGCATGCTCACTTGCAAGTCTGAGCCTTAATTTTGTAATCTGAAAATAGGATTATTTTAGGGATTAGGTTTGTATGGAAATGACATGGAACATTTGTTTTCATGTAAATATTGAGTATTATCTTTTTAAAATGTTATATAATTTCTATATATGTGTGTTTTATGTTAACGATCTTCCCCAATGATATCTACATCATGACAAACATCCAGAGAAGTTCCATTTCAAGTTTTCTCATTTCATCGCAAACTGGCCATGTGTAGCATCTTTGAATTTCTGTCATTTTCAACATTATGCCTTAATATCATTTGACAGAAGTGACACAACATCAGTTTGAATTTGTGTGTAAGAATATTTCCATACGGATCAGGTATTAATGCTTTGTAAAGATTAGTCCATATAATAGCATAAGTATAGGTAGAAAAAAAAAATCCACAAAATTTTTCCTAACGGTTTCAGGAAAATGCTCTATCTAGGCATTTTTTTTTAACTGGGCCTCAGATTTTAATCATTAAAAGCATGAACTAGCAAGCACCTTCAGTGAACATAATACTGTTAAAAAGTCTGCAGAACTGAGTCAACTAGAGAGGAAAATGACAAGTAGAAAGAGGAAATTGAAAGTCAAAAAGGATTTAACAGCAATCCATTGATAATCTTCTTTTCAGTAGTTTAAGTAAATATTTTATTAAAATGAGCGAATGAAGTAGTTAGACCTTAAATCATTTTAAGTTTAAAAAAAGAATGCCTAGTGTTAAAGCATGTTATCTTCCTTTATACAGGAATGCTATTAATTTAGACTCCTTTAATTTGGAGCTCATCAAAATCCATTCAAATGGATTGGAAATATCATGAAATACTAGATTCATGCACTGATTTGTATTCTTTCATTTAATGGGCACTTTGCTTTATACTCTTCTGACAATTTTAACTGCTGAGGTAGCACCGTAGAAAATGCCAACATCGGCAGACAAGTCACAAAAGTCAAGAAGCCATTTACCTAATTGCAACATCAGTCTTAACTGCACAGAAGCCTATGTGCTCTTATGGTACTAATACCTGAAGGCAAAATCAACTTGGTATAGAAAGGATGGGGGATTAGCAAGCTCTTATTTTTGACATTTTACACCTTTCACTTCCCTATTATACCCACTTTATCTTTTTATGTCAAGACAATCTTCTCCAGAAATAGAAATGAAGGTTAAGAAGGCATTTACAGTTAATATGTAACTTTCTGCCCAATGTTGTGGTTATCTTTGGATCTCAAAATGTTCCTGGCACAAATTGTGGCATATGGTGGGCATTTAGCACACATTTTTTTTTTTTTTAATGTCTTTGCCGTGTCCTTCTAGGATAGAAGTATAATTCTGGAATCCATCAGCTCCCAAACTGCTGTGTCAAAAGTTACAGTCAGCTCAATGATATCGAACCACAGAATTATTTAAACAGAACTGTTTCAGGCATGGATTTTAAAATGATCATCTTAGTATTTTTCTGCAAAACATGGCTAATGTGTTTCTGAACATTTATCTGACCTCCCTCATTGAATTACTCCATCTTTATTGCTGAAGCATGCAGGCATTGCTTGGACACTCATGGTGATTTGCACCTATTTTTCATGGATGTGTCAGCCTGTGATTATATAATTATATGACTTTTGATAAAAGCATAGAAGGCTTGGAAAATAATGTGCCTTCATTTTATGAATGCTCAAGTACTCTTTGAATAAAACACTTTGCTCACTTTTCGAGCTATGCCACTGGAAGGTAATCATTGAGTCTTTTATGTAAATTACTATTTTTCATTATTTATCAATTCCCAGTTGCCCCATATATAGTCTAAGTATATTCTCTGTGGCAGTCAGAATTGTATAATCTAGGAGTTAAATGATTAAAAAAAGAAGATTTTGTGGGATTAGATGCAATATAATACTATGTTGGTATAAGTAACTGGCTCTCCCCCCTCCCCCATTGCTTATTAGGCAAAAAGAAGAGAATCAAACTATATGGCAGTTAAGTAAATGATGACCCTATACTTTTAACCAGTTTATGAAGCAAGATTTCTTCAACCTTACTATTTAGTCTCTACAATGCTATTCAGATTAATCACTTTTAAAGTTTAAATGAATTATCAGGGCACCTGGATGGCTCAGTCAGTTGAGTGTCTGACTTCAGCTCAGGCCATTGATCTCATGGTTTGTGAATTTGAGCCCTGCATAGAGCTCTCTGCTGTCAGGGCAGAGCTCACTTCAGATCCTCTGTCCCCCTCTGTCTCTGCACCTCCCCCACCCACATGCTCTCTCTCTCTCTCTCTCACACACACACACAAACAAATAAACATCAAAAAAATGTTAAAGTCTAAATGAATTATCATCATATTAATTACATGTTTATTTAGCAGCTATCTCCGAGTCAATGATATTCTTATGTAAGAAATGGACCTTTCATGCCACAAGCTTTCAAAGTACAGTAAAATCTTGGATTGCAAGTAACTTGTTCTACGACTGTTCTGCAAGATGAGTAAACATTGCTAATAAATTTTAACTTGATAAATGAGTGATTTCTTGCAATATGAGTAGCACATGAAGCCAAATGTCACATGATCAAACTTGAGCCAATGGTTCTTGAAATTTGCTTCAATATACAAGTGCTTTGGATTACAAGCATGTTTCTGGACTGAATTATGCTCACAAACCAAGGTTTTACTGTAATTACAGAATGCAAATACCATAAGTATTTGCAAAATGCAGAACAAATACCATAAGTACAGATGCAAAATACAGAACAAATACCATAGGTAAAAAATTAAAAGAAATTATTGCTAAGGTTATACTAGATTGAAATATATAAAACTGTCCATTTTAAACTGTGGTTGACCTAGTATAACTACAAACTTATAATTTAACCTAATATCCCACTTTCCCTCTATTCTATGTCTCAGTCCTTGTTGGTCCCTCTTCTGGGAAGGTCTTTCCCCAGCTGTATAGTTTTGGCTAGAGCACAATATGCTCAAAGTATCTTTACTGAAATTCACAGGATGAGTTGGATACCACCTTATTGATTACATACCTTTTATATTTAAAATATGTCAATATACGGCAGTACCCTAGAGTATGTGATTTCATATGTGCCTACCCCACCCTGGTCCTTCCTAAAAAGTAATTCTTTCAGGGTAATGTCATAACATTTGTGTCCTTGAGAGTAGATGTCACAACCTATTTGTATCTATAGAACTTATTGACATGATTGGCATCTAACCAAGGCTAAGTAAGTGCTGAACAAATAAATATGTGACTATGTTAATAATTCAGTGACAATGTATTTATTGAACTGGGAGAGACCTTACAGGTTTTCTACTTCTGCCCGTCATTTTATACATGAAGAAACTGAGGCTCAGAAAAATAGCTTGTCATTACTCCTTAAGAGTTGAATTAGAGCTGGAAGAGTACAAACAAAATGTTAAAAATAATCTAAACTGATATGGGTTTAATATATTTCTTTGCTTATAAACCTGCAGTCACTAATCTATCTTATTCTATAACAACTTGGCTTCACATTCAGGTACCAATGTCTCCAACACTTGGGAGATCTTTGGCACAGATTTTTAAGCAAAGAATTAGTAACTCTGGGATAACTCTTGGTAATGACAGTCAGTGACAATCTTGTATAACTGAGATTTAAATCAAGTCTGAAAGTATGGGTCAAATTAAGGTGGGTGGCAGAAATGGGAGAATGTGAGTGGAGTGATATGAGCAAAACATTGAGGCAAGAAAGCCTAAAGTGTGCAGAGAAGAGTGAGCAAAGAGAATATTAAACTAGTCAATGGTCATCCTCATGTCCTTTGAAAGTATGCGGTTTTGGTTTTATCCATATATATCTATATCTATATATATATCTAAATCTATATATCTATCTAAATCTATAATCTATCTACTCTCTATATCTATCTATCTATTATCTATCTGTGTTTGTGTGTGTGTGTGTGTGTGTGTGTGTGTGTGTTTGTGTGTGTGTGTGTATGATGCTAGAGGCTGTCCTATCTAGGTTGAAAAATAAACATCAAATTATAAAATATCCTACATAAAAAGTTAGAACAGGGTTGAAAATTGATTATACTCTTAGACTTATTTTTTTTTAACGTTTAGTTACTTTTGAGAGACAGAGCATGAGTGGGGGAGGGGCAGAGAGAGAGGGAGACAGAGAATCCAAAGCAGGCTTCCGGCTCTGAGCTATCAGCAGAGAGCCCGACACAGGGCTTGAATCCATGAACCAAGAGATCATGACCTGAGCTGAAGTTGGATGCTTAATAGACTGAACCACCCAGGCACCCCTATTCTCAAACTTTAAAAGTTGGCTTAAACATAAATATATTCCTACTTTACTAAAACAACTGGCCTTTTGTCCTTGATAACATAAAGTGGATTTTTTCTTCTTCTTTTTTGTTTTTTAATCACCATCAAATTATTTCTGTTAACTTCTTAAAATACTGAGGAGATTTCTTAGATAGTTTAGTTCTCCTTTATATGTTTCTTACAGATAAATGTGAGCACTGTGCGTGTGTGTGTGTGTGTGTGTGCGTGTGTGTGTGAATTCATAAGGAGCAGTGTTGGAGGAAGTTGGTGGAAAGAAATCTTCCCTTGACAATATAGTTTAGGATTGGTATTAAGCCTCCCGTGTACCACCCTTCCACCGCATGACATCCACAGCTAATAGAAATTTTTCTTTCTGTTTTTGGCCTTGGTTATAACATTTTACGAAGAAAAGTCACCATAGGTATCCTCTCTCAATTACTGTGAATTGGAAAAAAAGATATTATCAACTGGTTTAAGAGTATTAATTTTTTAAATCATATATGTGTCAGCTAGACTCATACTCATGGCTAATATTTAAATTTTTCCTCTATTGAGTCATTTTTATTCATTTAACCATTTATTGAGTGCTCACCATATGTTTCTCAGCATTCTGTCAGGGATGCAATGGCAAAAAAAGAAAAAAAATGAGCATGGGCTTTGCCCCCATGGAGTTTTGAATTGGTGGGAGATAGATAATCAACAATTGAATAATAAATGTTACAAATTGTTGAAAATATCTTTAGAGAAGTAAATGGATGATGTGGTAAACCAGTTGGGAAGGGTGTCCTATTCTGGAGAAGGTGTTCTCCTGAGGTGTTCTCTCTGAGGGAGTGACATGTAAACTGAGACCTGAGACGAAAGATTGAGTCACCTAATCAGGGAGAAAGTACTAGGCAGGGAAGTGGAACCATATATGCAGTGGTCCTGTGGTAAGAACTTTGTGGGCTAAAGGAACCTGTGGTAGACTAGCGAAAGGAACTCATGAGTGAGGGGTAAAGGAGGAGGCTGCATGTAAGGACGATGGGTGGTCCAGAGTCACCAGATCTGGCACGAATATGCAGACCATGCTAAGGAGTCAGTTATTCTTTGTGTTATAAGAAAGCACAGGAGTGTTTTAAGCAGGGAAGTGTGTTAACAGGAAAAGATCCCTGCATATTGAGGATGGATTGGAGAGGAAGAAGAAAGAAGTAGGAATGTCAGTTAGAAGGCTATTAAGTTATCCAGACAAGAAAGCATGGTTGATTGGGCTAGGATAATGACAGTGGAAGTGGAGTGAAATGAGCAGATTCTAGAAGTACTAGGGAGATGATAGAGCTGTGAGAACTTGATGAAGTGCTTTGTGATGTAAGGAAAAGAGACTGATGCAGGACAGCTTACAGGTTTCTAACTTCAGCAACAAAATGAAAGGCTGAGCCACCAACAGAGATGGGAACCATTGTGTGAGCAGGTTTGGGGGGGGTGGATGAGAAGGAGAGTTCAGCTTTATAAGCTTTATTTGTGATGCTTGATTGACACTTTGTAGGGTTTAAAAATCAGGAGTGAGATTTAGATGACAGATATAGACTTGAATAATGCAAATGTATAGATAATTGAGGTGATAAAATTTCTCTTTTTCTTGATCATAAAGAGAAAATCAAACCTAATCTGAATGGGTATAAAATGTAAATATATATGAATATATAAAATATAAATATATGTACATGCATGTGTGCATGAGCACTCACACACGCACACCCATGTCCTTCAGGAGTGAAAAGAATAATTGATATTATTTGGATAGGAAGGAAAGAAGGAAGCGAGGAGGGAAGAAAGAAGGGAGAAATAGAGGGAAGAAGGGAAATTTTGCTTGCCTAGCGAAAGCTGTGTTCAAATCAACTTCAAAAATTCTAATAATTTACCAATTCAATTTACTTCCCCCCAAAGGTGTATGTGAATGTAAAAAGAAACTTATAAAAATATAAATAAGTGTAATTCAGCTCCCAAAGTTCACATCGGGTAAGAATATTTCAATTTCTGTGTTCTCTCATGAGACTCTTACTTATTTCGTTATTTGCTGACAATGAACTTCACATTTTAATTTAAACCTAGCTGAATCCTCTAGAAATGCCATTGCTACAGAAAAGTGACCTGGAGTACTGGGTAGGTCATACATAATGTGTGGAATATGTAGGACCAGTTTGTAAATGTGTGTAGGCATTGGAACAGAGGTTAAGTTAACCCTAAAAATCTTTGCATTGGGATTAGCCCCAGTGGCTACCCCCTGCCACTGCTACTGAAGTTGTATCTGATAGAAATATTGTCAGACCTCAGAATGTTTCAGACTACTGAAAAGACAGGGCCAAACTGATAATAAAAAATAGTAAATGTGTATTATATTTATAACGTGCTAGCCAGTGCTGTATGCAGTCCATGTGTTGTCTTGTATAATTCTCATACTGTCCTGAGATGGGCACAATTTTATCTCTGTTTTATGAATACAGAAATTGAGGTTAGTTTCAGTTGCTTAAATTTGCATAGCTCCTAAGTGGTAAAGCTAAGATTTGAACTCCTGTGCACAGAATAGGTGTTTTTTTGATGATTGTGAGGAGCGCACGAGGGCAAAAGCTTCCAGTCCCAGAGGAAAGAAAGCTGGCTATTGCCTGGGGTGGAAGGCTTGCTGGCTCCCACTGGTGAAAAGCGAAAGAGAAGGAAATAACAGCAAGTTGTTAATTCATAAACCATAATTTTCCCAGTTGCAAGGCTTGCAGTTTCTGCACCTGGAACATTGCTGACTCATCTCACCTGAATCATGTAGTCAGCTTCGTTGTGTTTGCAAGATCTGCTAATTACCTCACTGGAATAATTGAAACTATCAATAAAGAATGCAATAAATCATTAAAGATAATGGTTAATAAGGAGAAATAATTTTGACTATTCAGCTTGCATTGATCCTTGATATAAAACGATTAATTTTATGTTCTATTTTTAAACTTACAGGCAACCATTAGCCACGTCTTTTGGCAGAGTTGAGCTGAGCTGGGTTTTTCATTAAAAACTTGGCATTTATCTTATCTTTGAATTCGTACTGTGATATCTCATTCCAGGAACAGAAAAATATTGTGACTTACCAAGAAAGTGCAACAAGACAAATGTTACCTGTTTAATAAAAATCATTACAGCATAGCTTTGAAGTGCATGCAGTTTTAGTAGCATTACTGAAATCTTCATCATTTTGAACCTACCTAGGTACACATAGTCCTTAGTCTTGTTAATTTAGAAGATTGATCTCTTCCTCTTACACCTAGAGGAAGTGGGTGATTTTATTTGTTACTGAAGTTTCATAGGGATACAGTATCAAATCTGTGTGACTTAAAATATATAACAATGGAAATATTTCAGGTTTCAGGCATTCACATCAAAGCTTAGGGAATGTTTTAGTGTTAATGTCCACTTGAAGTTCTCAGAACAATGCTCATTTTCCATTTTTATGTTTTTGTGGTGGCTGGACAAAATTGTATTACAAGAAATACTTATTTTGTAGTTATGTTGGTCCACTGCATACCAGGATTCTAATGCATATGTGCATGACATCAAGAAGTTTTCTAGTTTTAAACATTGTCATTTTAATAATAAAACAAAAAGAATGCACCTTGTGTCAAAATGCATATCTGTGCAAGAGAAAGTCAGAACCATACTGTAGAATTTTGACTTTTTTTAGATTAGAACCAAATGAATAATTACTGCTGATCTAAAGTTATACCAGCTAAGTAATTTGTATCTGTTAAAAAGCTTCATTTTGCCTCATCTGAAAACATTAGAAACATATATAACAAAACAACAGAGCAAATTTTAGAATCATAACCTATCATAAGCAATAAGTCATTCAACCCCCAAATATGAATTTAAAAAGTGTCTTCAACTACTCTTGAACATGGGAGAATGGTAGGTCACAAATACAATCTCTCTCCTCTGTTTTACTTCTTCATTTAGTGATTCTGTGAATAGGCCAGCGGCTGCATTTTAGTACCACCCCATAAATGCACCTGACTTCTTTTTTCCACGTATTTTTAAGCCATCACTATGGCCCCAACTAGTACCTGTTAGAAAGCACTGAATGGAAATGAAGAGTAGAAAACTGCTTTTTCCTCCCTCCCCCCAACCTGATGGGAAATTCTTTATGCAATCAACCAAACAATTAAATCTACTCTACTGGTGTCTGAGGATTGTCCTTTAAAAAAGTATAGAGAACCAAAGACATTCCTGTTCTGTTCTGTCCATGCATCTTTGGGTTACAAGAAGTAAGTAAATAAATAAATAAGCAAGCAAGCAAAATGATTCACGTGAAAAGTTCGTTTACTGAAAAGGTGTACCCATTATTTCACGCAAGTAAGGACAGAAAGTGAAGTTGAAAGTAGCAAAGTCGAAAAACAAGATTGTCTTCTCTATGAAACACAGTGTTCTCTCTGAACCCTATTTCTTTCTGCATTTCTTTCTGCATGTTCTTCTGCATGTTGATGTCTCTTAGTTCTCCCTGTTTAAACCTCTTACTTGTGGTATGAAATGGTCCCATCCAAGTTACAACTTTTTGGCCTCTCAGCTCCAATCCCCACTAATGGTTGCCAACAGTTGAGAGGAAAAAGCACACATCTGGATTAGCATGCCAGATCCCATGAGTGAGAGTCTACTGTGCTGTGACCAGGGGATTAGGTCAAATTGGTCTAGTAGTGGAACAGACAACAATAGGCATGTTTCATATAATTCTACCCCGTGTGCCTGGAAACATGGCAAAGACATTGAATGAGAGATAGAAATCTAAGGCAGTTTTGGTGAGTGGTTTTGAATAAATTCTGTAGAGAAGGGAGGACTTGGACCAATTCTTGCAGGATGAGTAGAAATTGACAGGTGGGGAGGAAAACTGATCAGTTCAGACTGGGAGAGTGATCAGAGCAAAGTCTTATCTTGGAACCTGCAAGAGAACTTTGCTGAAAGTGACCAGAAGAGTGAGGAAAGTCAAAGGTCTGCATGAAGATATAGGGAAGGATGCTTTGTGGAAAATCTTGGAGGAAAGGCTAAGGAGTTTTTACTATCTGTGAAGACATCTTTGAACTTTTGTTGTCATTGCTTTTGTATGCATGTGTGTGCATTAGCAGGGAGTGGCTATTAATCAGAGATGTGCTACTAGATGTTTAACTGACAACTCACCAAAATAAAAATGTGCATTCATGCAAATATTTATTATTCTAAATTTTACTGATGCAAGGATATGGAACACGCAATTTGTACATAATAATAAAATATATAATATCCTCTATTATAATCTCATATCGCAGATTGCTTTGGTTGATTTTTGCCAAACTCTTTTTTTTAATGTTTATTTATTTATTTATTTTGAGAGAGCAGACTGTATGCTGTTGGCACAGAGCATGACACAGGGCTTGATCTTAAGAACCCCGAGATCATGACCTGAGCCAAAATCAGGAATCAGACGTTCAACCAACTGAGCCACCCAGGTACCCCGGCAAAGTCTTATATCTAGAGCCGATCCGTGGTTGCAATTCAGCCATAATTTGCCAAATGGAGTTGCATCGTAATCTGCTAATTCTTTTCCCAGTAAGTTTATTTTCATTAGATCTAATATATGACCTACTGTTAAACTATTTCTTATTCTTATATCAATTACATTCTTCAAATTGAAAATTTTTTCAGCTTTCCACCGATTGTAAATGTACATAATTTATCAATAAACTCACAAAATACCTGAAAATTTAGCTCTTGGCTCTTGTGACCCAGAATGAGCTGGCTACAGCAAACAAGTGCTTAGTGTATGAGAGGTGATGATCATCTCAACATCAATGGGAACCAAAGTGGGAAAATCAGCGCAATTTGATTTGGGCATGGGAGCAAGATGGAGTTAAAGATTTCAACAGTTTAGGTGTGGATGAAGAGGTTATGGTGATACCATAACTGAGAAGGGATGTAAAAAGCCATTCATGGAGATCTGCTTTATGATCAGTCAGCATGTGGTACTTACATAAAAATCCATGCATTCAGCAAGTATCTATGGAAGAGCCAATAGTCATGAGGAAAAGCTAAACATTCTGTATGCTCTACAGGATAATTTTCTAATTAATTGTTGAAGTCACCTACAGTTCAAAACTAGATATAAATAATTATTGATTTCTATTAAATTAAGTTTCTCTTTTCAGCTTTTAGTGATGACCTTACTTACACATTCTTCCGGAAATGGCAGCCTCACTGGAGTCTGAGCCTTCCCAAAGCAGTCTATCTGACTGTGTTCCCAGTCAGTCCTGTGTTCCCAGCATCTAGCTCAGTATTTGGCTGATACTGTTCAATAACTATGGGTTAAGGAATACAGAATCTCTAATTGGGCTCCATAAAAGACAACGGCTGTAATGAAAGTAATGAAAAGGGGGCTAGTTGACTTCAATTCTTAAGCCTAGAGAAGATGTTTACCCGCGGTTAAATTTAGAGAGGTGATTTTTTTATTGTTGTCATTACTGTCAATCTTAAAAGTCTATCAGTCTAGAAGGAAGTCTATACAGAAGATTCAATAATAAAAACATGTGGCTTGATTCTGTTGTTTCATTGTCTTCAGAGTGAAAACTCCAACAGTTTTAGAGATACCCTTGAATTTCAAACTCGGTAACTAAGGATAAGGATAAGAGACTTGTGTTAGATATTGACACAGCTATAAATATTTAGCAAAACCAGGCAGAACAATCCCCTCTGTAGCATACAATGCATATACAATATGCTTCCTTTTTTAGCAGTATACTTTTGTTTTAGCAATTTGGAATAAAATCTTTGTAAAATGTTTTAACTCTTCTGTTTTTATTAATGAATATAGAACAAGGACAAAGAGGGAATTATAAAACAAAATATTTTCATTTTCAAGCTAGAGTGGTGGAATTTAAATAATTTTATAGGAAATATAAGAAATGACATTTTTTCCCCTTTTAATCATGTATCAATAAAGTGAATTCTGTTTAAGGAATGCAGGTGCCCTCTGTGAATTTATCAAGTTCCCCAAATTAATTTGTAAACAATAGTTTGCAACATGATGGATCATTCTGCATAGAAACAGCATTAGATATAGTTTTTTAGTTATCCCACGCCAGTCTACAAAACTTGATTTAGTTCAGTGTCTAAAGGCTGTGAAGGCACAAATGATATTATAGAGTAGGGGTTGGCAAACCATGATCTGAGAGCCAAATCCAGTCTACCTCCTAATTTTGTAAGATAATTTTATTGGAACACAGCCGTGCTTGTATTTTTTTTCTTCTTTTTTTGAGTTTCTTAATTTTTGAGAGAGAGAGAGAGAGAGCACAAGCAGGATAGGGGCAGAGAGAGGGAGGGAGACACAGAATCCAAAGCAGGCTCCAAGCTCTGAGCTGACAGCAGAGAGTCTGATGCATGGTTCAAACCTACAAACCTTGAGATCATAACTCAAGCCGAAGTCAGACACCGAACTGACTGAGCCACCCAGGCACCCCAAGCCATGGTTGTTTTTTAACATGTTGTCTATGGGTATTTTAGGGTCACTGTGGCAAAAGTTAGTGGTTGCAACAGAGACCTTTTGGCCTATAAAGCCAAACTTTTCAGAGAAAAAGTTTGCCTATCACTAGGTAGTCCTTAATCTTTAACACCATAAGGAGAGTGAATTGTGGGAAATTTTATTCAGTGTTCACTCTGAAGATTAGGTATGGATCTTTCTTGACCAGAGCAGTATGCTTGCTTGCTGTGGCTCATAGCTCCCTCTTGTATTTTCTTACCCCACCATTCAGTGATTGGTACAACTTCATGTGGCCAGAATTGATTCACAAGGCCTGAGGAGGGGATATAAGAGAGTGGAGACATGTAGAGAGTGGAGCTGGGTTAATTTCTTCCATCATTTTCTGGTCTTTTGGAGAAGTGAGGATGTGTGGCTAGATTTAGGGATATTGCCTGTATTGGAGACTAATGGTGAAGGGGTCACTTGCAGGGTTGAATCTCCTCTGCTTCCTTCCATCTCACCACAACTATTCCCACTATAGCCTTTCTGCATCTGAGACCTTCCTCAGGGTGAGTCTTGGGGTGAGGTACTGTGTGTACATGAGTTGAAAGTTAAAAGATTTTGTCTTGGGCAGGAGCCACTAAAGCAAGGATGGGAGATAAAGAGGGTATTATAGGCAGTTGTGAGGAGGGAAAGGGCATGCCTGGGTGACTCCTGGATATCTCAGTTTATTAGCCAGGAGAGATGAAAATAAACTAGATATTCCCTATTCTGTATTAAACTTTCCTAAATGGTTCTGTATTATGCTCTATTTTTCTATGTTATACTGGTACTATCACTGCTCAATGATATTGATGTAATATTTGCCTTGGGCCCAGCAAGGTGGTTGGCATTCTCCAGCACTGAACTCCAAATGTTTTTCTCCTTCTTCTTCCTCTTCCTCCTCTTCTTCTTCTTCTTCTTCTTCTTCTTCTTCTTCTTCTCTAGGAACTGTTCCTCCTCCTTCCTAGATATCATCATCATTATATAATCTTTCAAAGATTGAGTTGTTCTAGACTGAGTTGTATGTTCTCTCAAACCTCTCACCTATATGATCTCTCTTGACCATCAATCACATCTACTTTACTGCTTCAGCCTTCTATAAAGTGATAACTCAAATTTTCAAAACTTAAGTAACCCATCTTCTGAGCTTCAGATCTGAATATCCAACTGTGTACTGGGAAACATTTCTATTTGGCTCAGTCTTGGTTTTTTGTTTTGTTTTCTTTTGCTTTTCTTCTATTCTTCCTTCATTTCCTGTGTTAGTGAATTAGTGAGTGTCTCCACCATTTATGAAATTTTGCAGTCCAGGAGTTGCTGTGTCAATCTTGTCCCTTCCCTTTCCCTTACTTTCTGTGTCTCATCAACTAATTCAGTGGATTTTCTCTCCTAAATATCATTGCAGATCCATCTGCTTCTTTCTATCCACGCTGCCACCATCCTGGTCAAAGCAACAGCATTTCTCCACAGGAATAAGAAACAGCTGATTATCTGGTCTACCTGAAGCCACTTTTAGCCCTATTCATGTCGCTCTTCTCCTTGAAACTTTTCAACGACTTCCTTTTGCTTTTCAGAAAAAGTCCAATATTGTTCATGTCACCTGCCAGTCCTTGTATGGTCCTTTTTTTTTAAGTTTATTTATTTATTTATTGAGAGAGGGAGAGGATGTTCATGCAAGTGCAGGGGAGGGACAGAGAGAGAGAGAGAGAGAGAGAGAGAGAGAGACAGTCCCAAGCAGACCCTGTGCTGTCAGTGCAGACCCTCACGTAGAGCTCGAACTCACGAATCGTGAGATCATTGAGAGTTGGAAGCTTAACCAACTGAGCCACCCAGGTGTCCCCTTGCATAGTCCTTATATAGCCTTTTCGCTTCCTTCCACATGCCATTCTTCTTCCTATCTTTGATCATGTGGTTCCCTCTGCTGAGAAGTTCCCTGCTTCCCTAATACTAGACAATATCTCGGCCACTTTCTTGATAGAACTTAAATCATATTCTTAATGTGACTTTTCCAAGAATGATCAGACTACATAAGGTGCCCTAGATTTCCCATGTGTAGCTGTCATAATCATGATTAATTAAATTAGTACATAATTATGTAAAATCTGTCAGCTTCACTAAAATGGAATCTCTAGGAGGGCAAGGGCCATATATTCCTGGTTAGGGCTGTGCCTCTATCCCCTAACACAACAACTGTATAAATATTGAAAGAAACAAATCTACTTGCCGAATCTACTGATTGAATGAATAGCTCATTTAGCAGGCACAGTATTATAAGATATTTATTGTTAACAGGACTCATGGTAAAACTAAGTAAACTAAGTAAAACTAAGTTTCAAACCTAGGCTATCAGACCCTCAAACTGTGCACTGTAATATACTGCAAAGAAAGTTTAGCTTATTTGCTCTCTTCCTTGTTCCCCGTTGGCATGTATAATGAAACGTTGATGAGGTCCAGCAACTGGATCCTAGGTAAGGGAAGAGCAAATCAATATGTAACAGTGTTTTTGATGTTAAGGTCAAGTTGAATAAATTGTGTACCTTATTACTGTTACATAGATAATGGCTGCACTGTATGTCACTCTTTTATTTTAAGGCCACTTAGTCTGAATATTGTTATTTTTAATGCATTCCCATATAAAATGAAGAAATGGCCTAATAATGAATACTTGATCCCCAAATCATGAAATCAATTTTAATATGCTTAGAAGATTTAATATTTTCTTAGTGTAGTGAGATTGATGAAGTCCTGTTAATGAATATATTGATGAGATTGAAGGAAAATGGGCCCAATGCTCTTTTGTCACCAGTGAGATGAACCTGTGATAAAAACTAAAAAGTAAGTAGAGAAGGTATTAAAGTAACTGTGTTAAGTGTGAAAAGTTAATTCTTAACTTCTTGGGCTTTTCAAAATTATAACTGCATTTTTAATGTAGATAAATAAAGCTAATTTTCTCAGAAAATATATTTTAAATCAATACTAAGTATGTTAAATAAATACTCTAATGAATCCATTTATTTTCTTTCTAGACCAGTGGTTATACACTCAAAAAGAACTCCTTTGACTGATACATCAATGGAAAGTTTTTTATTTCAAATAATATTTTATGAAATATCTAATCTAAAAAGAAAATGTCTTCTTAAACCAAGTATATAGTAAGAAATGTGAAAAGTAGCTGTGGTTTTAATTACAATTTTATTTTTACAACACTCATATTTTAGAGGTGATTTTGAATACAGATTTAATAGTTTCAAAAGATTTTTTTCCATCCAACGTCTACCCATCAAGCTGTATTCCCATGTTAACTAGCTTGAAGACAGATACTAATTGTACCCCCAATTTGTAATGCATCAGTTTAGCACTATTGATCTACTTTAAAAAATGAAAGTAAACTAAGCAAAAGCCAGTCTCAATACCAAAGGAATGATATATTGATTTCATGTGACAATGCTTTGTCTACAGATCAATGTGTAACGTGTAGCATAGACCAGTTAAGAATGAAACAGAGTGGGAAAAGGTCATGAAAGAAACAGTATACAAGATTATTGGACACCATGAAATGAACATATCTTCAAAGTTTATGTGATAGTTGTTTATAAAGGAATTCAGTAGACTTATTGTCCAAAAAATTCACAGTATAAATATTTGATGACTAAAATACTATGTCACCATCTACTTGGAAGAAATTAAGACACACTTCTTAATTGAGAATGAATTTGTTGTGTATTTGTGAGATAAAGGTGTTATGTGAACTCAGTATTTTTCTCATTTTACCATATGTGAAATCTTTTCTGTTAAAACCTGTTTCCAATTGCCTCTATCAAACACTTATATTCAAATGTCCTCAAGTCCAGAATTCTCTGACACCTCCCTCTAGGCTTTATTTAGATCCTAATGGTTGACCTGTATAGTCCTCTGGGAACCAAAGGTTCTGTTTACCTTTCAGTCTTTTCCAGGTTTTTATTAGAATAGGCATACATTCTTTCAACCTGACAGCAGAATTTAATGTGGAACATAAAATGCCATATTATTCAATATATCTCTTGTGTCTTTCATGATATTTTGGTACCATAAAGTTGACCCCTTCACAAATAGAACCATTTATTTCTTACTTTAAACATATGCATGTATTATGACTCTGGACTTAATTCTCCAAGTAATGTTTCTCCTACAGCTGTGCATGTTCTTACAGAGCTGAATGTGTCTGATTTATAATGCAGGTTCTCCAATCCATGTTTTATATTACCTTCAGATATTCTTAAGTTTCAGATATTAAAAAAAATCAGATATATCCAGCTGGGCTGGTAAAAGGTTAAGAGATGGAAGAAACATTTTCTAGCGTAATCATAAAGTGCGATTTCATCAGATACCAGCTTTCTTCCCTGTGGAATAAAATTTAATATGCTATAGTAAAATATATGCATATGCAAAAATTATTTTTGTAAAGTCTTAACCACTATATTATAGAACCACAGAAGGCTAATTGCGACATTATATCTATGGATAAAAATTGCCTACCACAAACTTTCTTTTTTCCTCCCATCTGCAGTTTTTATTTTCTGGAACTTGTTATTTTAAGAGAAAAACTAGGTGTCATTCTGTATCAACATTGGTACTTCAAGAATAAAGATATTCTAGTTTATCAATTATTCAACTTAGCATGTCTTTGGGGATTTTTGAGGATTCTAGTATGGTGAGATGTGAGCTTATGAGATGATACAAAAATAAAATAGAATCTAATTCATGTGTAGCAGTATTGGATTTCAGAATAAAATAATATAAAAATAATCAGAATATTACCTCCCCAAAAGTATATGCACTTTGGAGTTTTCTTATTTAGATGTTATCTTGGTTGTTAAAGCCAATTTTAGTGTTTGTTTTGATTTAAAACCTAATGCATAAGGATAAAAAATACTCCCCAAAGCCAAACAGAAAGGACAACAAACAACCATGATAACTTATATTCACAGGAAATATCTGTCAACTCTACAAAGCAATAGTCATGCAATACATACTGCGTGTTCCCTCTCTGTGTTTATACAATTTGTGTTGGCATTAAGAAGTGTGGTGAGAGAATGAGAGGGAAGATGGCGGCGTAGGAGGACGCTGGGCTCACCGCGCGTCCTGCTGATCACTTAGATTCCACCTACACCTGCCTAAATAACCCAGAAAACCGCCAGAGGATTAGCAGAACGGAGTCGCCAGAGCCAAGTGCAGACAAGAGGCCCACGGAAGAGGATAGGAAGGGCGGCGAGGCGGTGCGCGCTCCACGGACAGGCGGGAGGGAGCCGGGGCAGGGGGCGGCTCACTGGCCAAGCAGAGCCCCCGAGTATGGCTTGCAAAAAGCGAGGGGCCTGACGGACTGTGTTCCGACAGCAAGCGCCACTTAGCAGCTGGGAGGTCATAAGTTAACAGCTCTGCTCAGAAAGCGGGAAGGCTGGAGGACAAAGGGAAGGAGAGCTGCTGAGCCCCCGGACGACAGAGCTCAGTTTGGTGGGGAACAAAGGCGCTCCCAGCACCATCTCCCCTGCCCATCCCCCAGCCAAAATCCCAAAGAGAACCAGTTCCTGCCAGGGAACTTGCTCGCTCCGTGCAAACACCCAACTCTGCGCTTCTGCGGAGCCAAACCTCCGGCAGCGGATCTGACTCCCTCCTGCTGCCACAGGGCCCCTCCTGAAGTGGATCACCTAAGGAGAAGCAAGCTAAGCCTGCCCCTCCTGCCCCTGTGCGCCTTGCCTACCCACCCCAGCTAAGACGCCAGATCCCCAGCATCACAAGCCTGGCAGTGTGCAAGTAGCCCAGACAGGCCACCCCACCCCACAGTGAATCCCGCCCCTAGGAGAGGGGAAGAGAAGCCACACACCAGTCTGACTGTGGACACAGCGGTGGGCTGGGGGCAGACATCAGGTCTGACTGCGGCTCCGCCCACCAACTCCAGGTATACACCACAGCACAGGGAAAGTGCCCTGCAGGTCCTCACCACGGCAGGGACTATCCAAAATGACCAAGCGGAAGAATTCCCCTCAGAAGAATCTCCAGGAAATAACAACAGCTAATGAGCTGATCAAAAAGGATTTAAATAATATAACAGAAAGTGAATTTAGAATAATAGTCATAAAATTAATCACTGGGCTTGAAAACAGTATAGCTGACAGCAGAGAATCTCTTGCTACAGAGATCAAGGGACTAAGGAACAGTCACGAGGAGCTGAAAAACGCTTTAAATGAAATGCATAACAAAATGGAAACCACCACGGCCCGGATTGAGGAGGCAGAGGAGAGAATAGGTGAACTAGAAGATAAAGTTATGGAAAAAGAGGAAGCTGAGAAAAAGAGAGATAAAAAAATCCAGGATTATGAGGGGAAAATTAGAGAACGAAGCGATACACTAAAAAGAAATAATATACGCATAATTGGTATCCCAGAGGAGGAAGAGAGAGGGAAAGGTGCTGAAGGGGTACTTGAAGAAATAATAGCTGAGAACTTCCCTGAAGTGGGGAAGGAAAAAGGCATTGAAATCCAAGAGGCACAGCGAACTCCCTTCAGACGTAACTTGAATCGATCTTCTGCACGACATCTCATAGTGAAACTGGCAAAATACAAGGATAAAGAGAAAATTCTGAAAGCAGCAAGGGGTAAACGTGCCCTCACATAGAAAGGGAGACCTATAAGACTCCTGACTGATCTCTCTTTTGAAACTTGGCAGGCCAGAAAGAATTGGCACGAGATTTTCAGTGTGCTAGACAGAAAAAATATGCAGCCGAGAGTCTTTTATCCAGCAAGTCTGTCATTTAGAATAGAAGGGGAGATAAAGGTCTTCCCAAACAAACAAAAACTGAAGGAATTTGTCACCACTAAACCAGCCCTACTGGTTTAGTGATCCTAAGGGGGACCCTGTGAGACAAAGTACCAGAGACATCACTACAAGCATAAAACATACAGAAATCACAATGACTCTAAACCCATATCTTTCTATAATAACACTGAATGTAAATGGATTAAATGCGCCAACTAAAAGACATAGGGTATCAGAATGGATTAAAAAAAACAAGACCCATCTATTTGCTGTCTACAAGAGACTCATTTTAGACCTGAGGACACCTTTAGATTGAGAGTGAGGGGATGAAGAACTATTTATCATGCTACTGGAAGCCAAAAGAAAGCTGGAGTAGCCATACTTCTATCAGACAAACTAGACTTTAAAGTAAAGGCTGTAACAAGAGATGAAGAAGGACATTATATAATAGTGACAGGGTCTATCCATCAGGAAGAGCTAACAATTATAAATGTCTATGCGCCGAATACCAGAGCGCCCAAATATATAAAACAATTACTCATAAACATAAGCAACCTTATTGATAAGAATGTGGTAATTGCAGGGGACTTTAACACCCCACTTACAGAAATGGATAGATCATCTAGACACACGGTCAATAAAGAAACAAGGGCCCTGAATGAGACATTGGATCAGATGGACTTGACAGATATATTTAGAACTCTGCATCTCAAAGCAACAGAATATACTTTCTTCTCGAGTGCACATGGAACATTCTCCAAGATAGATCATATAATGGGTCACAAAACAGCCCTTCATAAGTTTACAAGAATTGAAATCATACCATGCATACTTTCAGACCACAATGCTATGAGACTTGAAATCAACCACAGAAAAAAGTCTGGAAAACCTCCAGAAGCATGGAGGTTAAAGAACACCCTACTAACGAATGAGTGGGTCAACCAGGCAATTAGAGAAGAAATTAAAAAATATATGGAAACAAACGAAAATGAAAATACAACAATCCAAACGCTTTGGGACGCAGCGAAGGCAGTCCTGAGAGGAAAATACATTGCAATCCCGGCCTATCTCAAGAAACAAGAAAAATCCCAAATACAAAATCTAACAGCACACCTAAAGGAACTAGAAGCAGAACAGCAAAGGCAGCCTAAACCCAGCAGAAGAAGAGAAATAATAAAGATAAGAGCAGAAATAAACAATATAGAATCTAAAAAAACTGTAGAGCAGATCAACGAAACCAAGAGTTGGTTTTTTGAAAAAATAAACAAAATTGACAAACCTCTAGCCAGGCTTCTCAAAAAGAAAAGGGAGATGACCCAAATAGATAAAATCATGAATGAAAATGGAATTATTACTACCAATCCCTCAGAGATACAAACAATTATCAGGGAATACTATGAAAAATTATATGCCAACAAATTGGACAACCTGGTAGAAATGGACAAATTCCTGAACACCCACACTCTTCCAAAACTCAATCAGGAGGAAATAGAAAGCTTGAACAGACGCATAACCAGCAAAGAAATTGAATCGGTTATCAAAAATCTCCCAACAAATAAGAGTCCAGGACCAGATGGCTTCCCAGGGGAGTTCTACCAGACGTTTCAAGCAGAGATAATACCTATCCTTCTCAAGCTATTCCAAGAAATAGAAAGGGAAGGAAAACTTCCAGACTCATTCTATGAAGCCAGTATTACTTTGATTCCTAAACCAGACAGAGACCCAGTAAAAAAAGAGAACTACCGGCCAATATCCCTGATGAATATGGATGCAAAAATTCTCAATAAGATACTAGCAAATCGAATTCAACGGCATATAAAAAGAATTATTCACCATGATCAAGTGGAATTCATTCCTGGGATGCAGGGCTGGTTCAACATTCGCAAATCAATCAACGTGATACATCACATTAACAAAAAAAAAGAGAAGAACCATATGATCCTGTCAATCGATGCAGAAAAGGCCTTTGACAAAATCCAGCACCCTTTCTTAATTAAAACCCTCGAGAAAGTCGGGATAGAAGGAACATACTTAAAGATCATAAAAGCCATTTATGAAAAGCCCACAGCTAACATCATCCTCAACGGGGAAAACCTGAGAGCTTTTTCCCTGAGATCAGGAACACGACAGGGATGCCCCCTCTCACCGCTGTTGTTTAACATAATGCTGGAAGTTCTAGCATCAGCAATCAGACAACAAAAGGAAATCAAAGGCATCAAAATTCCAAAGATGAAGTCAAGCTTTCGCTTTTTGCAGATGACATGATATTATACATGGAAAATCCGACAGACTCCACCAAAAGTCTGCTAGAACTGATACAGGAATTCAGCAAAGTTGCAGGATACAAAATCAATGTACAGAAATCAGTTGCATTTTTATACACTAACAATGAAGCAACAGAAAGACAAATAAAGAAACTGATCCCATTCACAATTGCACCAAGAAGCATAAAATACCTAGGAATAAATCTAACCAAAGATGTAAAGGATCTGTATGCTGAAAACTATAGAAAGCTTATGAAGGTAATTGAAGAAGATTTAAAGAAATGGAAAGACATTCCCTGCTCATGGATTGGAAGAATAAATATTGTCAAAATGTCAATACTACCCAAAGCTATCTACACATTCAATGCAATCCCAATCAAAATTGCACCAGCATTCTTCTCGAAACTAGAACAAGCAATCCTAAAATTCATATGGAACCACAAAAGGCCCCGAATAGCCAAAAGAATTTTGAAGAAGAAGACCAAAGCAGGAGGCATCCCAATCCCAGACTTTAGCCTCTACTACAAAGCTGTCATCATCAAGACAGCATGGTATTGGCACAAAAACAGACACATAGACCAATGGAATAGAATAGAAACCCCAGAACTAGACCCACAAACGTATGGCCAACTAATCTTTGACAAAGCAGGAAAGAACATCCAATGGAAAAAAAAGACAGTCTCTTTAACAAATGGTGCTGGGAGAACTGGACAGCAACATGCAGAAGGTTGAATCTAGACCACTTTCTCACACCATTCACAAAAATAAACTCAAAATGGATAAAGGACCTGAATGTGAGACAGGAAACCATCAAAACCTTAGAGGAGAAAGCAGGAAAAGACCTCTCTGACCTCAGCCCTAGCAATCTCTTACTCGACACATCCCCAAAGGCAAGGGAATTAAAAGCAAAAGTGAATTACTGGGACCTTATGAAGATAAAAACTTCTGCACAGCAAAGGAAACAACCAACAAAACTAAAAGGCAACCAACGGAATGGGAAAAGATATTTGCAAATGACATATCGGACAAAGGGCTAGTATCCAAAATTATAAAGAGCTCACCGGGGCGCCTGGGTGGCGCAGTCGGTTAAGCGTCCGACTTCAGCCAGGTCACGATCTCGCGGTCCGTGAGTTCGAGCCCCGCGTCAGGCTCTGGCCTGATGGCTCAGAGCCTGGAGCCTGTTTCCGATTCTGTGTCTCCCTCTCTCTCTGCCCCTCCCCCGTTCATGCTCTGTCTCTCTCTGTCCCAAAAATAAATAAATGTTGAAAAAAAAAATTAAAAAAAAAAAAAAAAGAGCTCACCAAACTCCACACCCGAAAAACAAATAACCCAGTGAAGAAATGGACAGAAAACATGAATAGACACTCCTCTAAAGAAAACATCCGGATGGCCAACGGGCACATGAAAAGATGTTCAGCGTCGCTCCTTATCAGGGAAATACAAATCAAAACCACACTCAGGTATCACCTCACGCCAGTCCGAGTGGCCAAAATGAGCAAATCAGGAGACTCTAGATGCTGGAGAGGATGTGGAGAAACGGGAACCCTCTTGCACTGTTGGTGGGAATGCAAATTGGTGCAGCCGCTCTGGAAAGCAGTGTGGAGGTTCCTCAGAAAATTAAAAATAGACCTACCCTATGACCCAGCAATAGCACTGCTAGGAATTTATCCAAGGGACACAGGAGTACTGATGCATAGGGGCACTTGTACCCCAATGTTCATAGCAGCACTCTCAACAATAGCCAAATTATGGAAAGAGCCTAAATGTCCATCAACTGATGAATGGATAAAGAAATTGTGGTTTATATACACAATGGAATACTACGTGGCAATGAGAAAAAATGAAATATGGCCTTTTGTAGCAATGTGGATGGAACTGGAGAGTGTGATGCTAAGTGAAATAAGCCATACAGAGAAAGACAGATACCATATGGTTTCACTCTTATGTGGATCCTGAGAAACTTAACAGGAACCCATGGGGGAGGGGAAGGAAAAAAAAAAAAAAAAGAGGTTAGAGTGGGAGAGAGCCAAAGCATAAGAGACTGTTGAGAACTGAGAACAAACTAAGGGTTGATGGGGGGTGGGAGGGAGGAGAGGGTGGGTGATGGGTATTGAGGAGGGCACCTTTTGGGATGAGCACTAGGTGTTGTATGGAAACCAATTTGACAATAAATTTCATATATAAATAAAAAAAAAAGTGTGGTGAATCTTCTATACTAGCAATCCTTGACCAATCATATACATCAGTTTCTATTTTTACATACCTTATAGTTCAAGTCTAAAGCAATATTAGCACACTGCAATTGTAATCCATGCAGGAAAATATGTTCCTGAGTACCTCGCATATTCCAAATCTTCTGTCATTCACAGTTCACAAAGGATGATAGCTTTTTCTTTTAATTGCTAAAGTGGTCCCAGCCTGTGGTGATAGTATAAAGCCAGTTCTGCAATAAGTTGTCCTGTCAGCATCAACATTTTTTTAATGATTGGCAAATTATTATTTTTTTAATTTGTGATTTCTAAAATTTTGTTCATAATGTGAGGATATATTTTATTTGATGCCATTTCAAATAAGCTCAAATGCTACTGCACAATATTTCCTTTTGTCTTCTAAAACTTGTGCTTGAGAACTGAAATTATAATGTGATGAGTAATATATTTGATTTAAAGAAGCAGCGGTTAGTATTACTTTAGAAACAAAAATACATCAGAGTTGTAATTAGTTTTATAAGTTAGCAAAAGATATACATAGTTTTAAGTACCTCCTAAGAAAGCATCTTATCTGTTTATTTTCTTGGTTCTTATATTAAAAAATATATATTTGTATAGGGGCACCTGGGTGACTCAGTCAGTTAAGCATCATGACCTCATGGTATGAGAAAAAAACCCATGTTGGGCTCCACACTGAGTGTGGGGCCTACCTGGGATTCTCTCTCTCCCTCTTTCTGACCCTCTCCCACTCACACAAGCATGCATACTCTCTCTCTCTCTCAAAATAAATATGTCTACATTAAAATATATATATATATATGCATAGAACTGGAGAATGTCTAAGCTTTCTAAGTGAAATGGAACTAGAAAACTTCTTTATTAATTATTTCATCCATCACAACTTGCAGGTAAGTGAGGGGATTTGACACTGTTTTCATAGTCTGGCATAGAAAATGGTTCAGTTTTTATTTGGTAATTACCTACTCACTCAAAATTCCTTCTGGAAAATCAAAGAAAATCTCTCTTGAAAATGTTCAAAGTGAAATATGACAGCCTTCTGTGAACACAGTGTGTTTTCTGACCAGTGTATTCTTTTTTTAAAAAAAGATTTATTTATTTTTGGGAGAAAGAGAGGGACAGAGCACAAGGGGAGGGAGAGGCAGAGAGAGAGGGAGACACAGAATCCTAAGCAGGCTCCAGGCTTTGAGTTGTCAGCACAGAGCCCAACAGGGAGCTTGAACTCGCGAGCTGTGAGATCATGACCTGAGCCAAAGTCAGTCGCTTAACTGAGCCACTCAGGTGCCCCAGTCTATTCTTATCTTAGGATTTGGATACCAGAACTTCTATCAGTTGGAAGCCCAAAGAGGTGGTATGCAAAACTAGGATAGTAAATAAAACCTACTAATGTGGTAATGAAAATCTATGCTTTGTAGCAACTTAAATAATTCTTAAGACTTAGGTTACCTTGTATATGATGTCTGAGAGATTTGCACTGTCTTACAATACCCATTCTTCTTCAGTATACACTCAGTTTCATATACAAACTCTTCAGTCTCAGCAGCCTTTACTGGTCTGGAAATACTCTCTCCTCCATCATCTCTCTTTCTGTACAAATCTGGCCCCTGAGGTGGCTAAGCAAATAGCAATGGTACCACCAAGATGGACAAGGAAGATGAGGAATTGTACAAATTGTTGCCCACTTATACTGATTTCCCAGCATTTCAGACCTGACACTGAGTTTTCTCAAATATTAAATTGGTATAAAATGTATGCATGGAGAGACTACACATATATGACCTGTGAAAGAGCAGCCCAACTTTGCTGGAGTATTTAAGGGTGTTTAGTCTGAAAAGAGTGTATATGAAAAGGCGTGTATACCAAAGGAAAGGGAACACACACACACACACACACACACACACACACAACCCTTGAACAGCATGAGTTTCAACTGTGTGGGTTCACTTATATATGGATATTTTTCGATAAATACAATGTAGTACTATAATTGTAGTTTACATTCCTTATGATTTTCCTGATAGCATTTTCTTTTCTCCAGCTTACACTATTATAAGAATACAGTGTATATACAGGTATACATTTGTATAACATACAAAATGTGTGTTAGTTGACTTTTTATATTATTGGTAAGGTTTCCAGTCAACACCAGGCTATTAGTAGTTGTTTTTGAGATTAACATACATATATATATATATGCATATGTGACATATATATTATATTATATCATGTATATTATATTATACATGTATATATGATATATATATTACTTTAGCATTAATAGATATGTCTATAATATATATAAATATATAAATAAAGGATATCATGTATATACTTAACAATTTAAATTACCACTTAAAAATATGAATAGCATTCTTATCTCACTAGCCATAAGAAAATGGACAAAACGACTAGTTTGACCTAAGGGATGTTATTTGCAGACCCCTATGCTAAACTGTTTTTTAAGTACATACAAAATAAGACATGTCTTTTTTTTTTTTGAGTTTGCATTAGTAAATAATTATCCTAGGAAACTGAATAACTCATAATTAGTTTTATAAGAAAAATTGAAGGGGAGCCTGGGTGGCTCAGTCCGTTGAGTGTCTGACTTCGGCTCATGAGACTCAGGTCATGATCTCACAGCTCGTGAGTTCGAGCCCCACATTGGGCTCTATGCTGACCTCTCAGGGCCTGGAGCCTGCTTCAGATTCTGTTTCTCCCTCTCTCTCTGCTCCTCCCCTGCTCACACTCTGTCTCTCTCTCAAAAATAAATAAAGATTAAAAAAATTTTAAAAATTAAAAAATGAAATAGTTTCTCAAAGTCGTATTGCATGTAGAGATATCAAGTAGGTAGTATTCTATATTATTAGGTTCATTTAAAATAAAAGCAATCTCAGTAGTTCAAGGGAACAGCAAAAATTATAACCATTATAATTGGGGAGGACAAAAATGCAAAATACCAAAGAATATTATATATATTTTTTAAGTCTTTACAATTACCATCAGCTTTAGCAGTTAATTTTCTCAATGTTAATCAAATAGAATAGAACTCTATATTTACCATTATCAATTAGCCATTAAGTTAATAGCAAAAAAATGAATGATATCTTGTAAGTCATTAAGAAGCAATTAATATCTTAAAATTTCCAGACTCTGAACTCATAGCTTTATTGAAATAACACTCTGCTTTATCTACTTCGTTCAGGATTTGAACATGATGACCGAGGACATATTTAAAATATGAGGAATATGTCATTTATAAAAGGGAAGAATCTGATGATTTTTCCATTGCATTGAATCTATATTGTATCAAGCTGTATAGTTTTGTGGCCTCTTATCATATGAATTAGTAATTTGATATCCAATTTAACTCTGGAAAAGATGGATGGCATTTTTCTCTTCCTCTGTGCTCTGGCCTGTGCTGAAAAAAATCGTTATGGTGTTCAGGGTAGAATAGAATAAGAGCCACAGAAAAAAATGTCTTCTTTACAGTAGAAAGAGGGTTCCTTGCATTAAGGAACATTTTGAACAGAACATTTCACATTCCAGTATGTTGTAGATCTCTTCTAGATAGGCTCCCTCATGCTTAGAATACCTTGTTCTCCAAATGGCTTTTTTTCTTTAGCTTTATTGAAGTGTCATTGACAAACAAAATTATAAGATATCTAAAGTATAACAGAATGATTTGATGTATTCTAAATGCCTTTTAATTTATTTTAATGTTTATTTTTTGAGAGAGACAGAGACAGAATGCGAGTGGGTTAGGGGCAGAGAGAGAGAGAGGGAGACACAGAATCCGAAGCAGACTCCAGGCTCCAAGCTATCAGCACAAAGCTCGACAAGGGACTCAAACTCACGAGCTGTGAGATCATGACCTGAGCCGAAGCTGGATGCTCAATCAACTGAGCCACCCAGGCACCCCTATTCTAAATGTCTTTTAACCACATTAAATACTTTGGTGTGGTATTGGTCCACCAGGCAGCAGAATAGTGTTTGCTGAATGAATGATGTGGCAGAAAAATATGCACGTGGAATTAAATTTTTACTTAATCTATAGTTTTAAAATCATAAGTTATTTATTATATATAGGTTCAATTTGAGAAACAAAGAATATAAATGTAGCTAAAATGTACAAGTTGTTTCAATTTATATTAGCCTAGTACATGTTTACTATAACAATGAAAGAAATACAGTTTAATAAAATGATCACTGCTGATAACATATCCTTTCTTCTGAGGCTTTTTACCTTGTCTTTACATATGACACATTTTATCATTTGGTCAATAAAAAAAGCCTTTTTTAAAATATATAGATAGCTATCATGTACTTACTGAATCCAGAACTTTGTCCTTGTAATTACTTTCGTATGCCATTTTACATCTTTCTTTGTACTGAATGACAAAATTAATTGATAACTTGAGTCTTTTGATCCAAATAAAAGTTAAATTACAGCAATGCCTACTATTTTTCAATAAATTTAATTTTACATTTATATTAATAAATAGTTATTTCTTTGTAATGAGTTGTGCATATCCTTTTAGTAGTTGTAAATATACACTATCTCAGCCAATGTATATGGGTCATGACATGATAAATTGAAGGCTTTTAAAAGTCTTTTATTCTATTAGAAGTAATATGAACAATCAAAGAATGTATTTATAGTAAAATTAACCTTTGGCAGTTTCTTATGGTCTCTCCTTAGAAAAAATATCTTAAAATTTCCCTAAATTTCATGCTTGGGTGGTTCAGTTGGTTGAGCATCCAACTCTTGACTTCTGCTCAGGTCATGATGTTGTGATCATGAGATCGAGCCCCTCATTGGGCTCAGGGCGAGGAATCTGCTTGGGATTCTCTCTCTCTCTCTCTCTCTCTCTCTCTCTGCCCCTCCCTGGCTCATTCTCTCTCTCTCTGTCTCTGTCTCTCTCTGTCAAAATAAATAAACCTTAAAAAAAATTCCCCTAAGTCACATTACTGATGTGAAAACCTACTTTTATTATTTATTGATTCTTACATGGAAAGAAGGAAAGTCACAGCCTAAAGTACAGTCTTTGAAATTGATCAGTTTTGCTAGGTTCCTCTTCCATTTCCACTGGTGCGAATTGACCTAGTTCTGGAAACTACCTCTCCAAAAATATTTGAGGGTAGGGAAAAGGGATGGGAGGGGAATCTCTTGCATTGAGCACCCAGATCCAGGAAAAGCCCTAAGTCAACCTTCTGTTTTTCCTTGCATTCCCCATCTTTTCCCTTTTCTTTCCCTAAGTTTTTTTAGATTTAACAAAATCTGTGCAATTCTTTGACAAAGATTTCATACTGAATCTGGAAAGTCAACGTCCAATGGGGAACATGCACAGGAGAAATGTAGAGTATTGAGTAGGCGATAGTCCTACATGCCATCCTCTCCTTCTGAACATTTTCTTTTTCATTTTGCAAGTTGGCCCCGTGTGGCCCTCATTGTTCAGTTGTTTTTATGTGGTTGTTTTGTGTGGTGTGTTTCTATTCATAGGGAAGCTCTTCGCCATTTCTCTTCAGTGTGAGCATTGTATTCTTAATTTAATCCAAGCAACATGTTTTGAAGTCTGTTGGGCACAGCATGTAATGTTTTCAAAAGAGTGACAGAAATGTGTATATACGTGTGTATTTATGTACATCATATGTATATTACTGAAAATAATATATAGTAAAAATAAGATAACGATTGTTATGTTAAAAATTGCAACAGGGGCATCTGGGGCTCAGTTGGTTGAGCATCCAACTCTTAGTTTCAGTTTAGGTTAATGATCTCACATTTCGTGGGATTGAGCCCTTGCAGGGCTCCATGCTCGCATGGAATTGTGTGCTTGGGATTCTCTCTCTGCCTCTCTCTGCCCCTCCCCACTGCACACGTGCTGTCTTTCTCAAAATAAACTTAAGAAAAATAGCAAAATATTGGGGTGCCTGAGTGACTCGGTCACTTAAACATCTGACTCTTGATTTCTGCTCAGTAATGATCTCAAGGTTCATGGGTTTGAGCCCCACATGGGCTTATGCTGGCAGTGCGAGGCCTGCTTGGGATTCTCGGTCTCCCCCCATCTCTCTGCCCCTCCTCTGCTCATGCTCTTTCCCTCTTTCTCAAAGAAATAAACATTAAAAAAAAATAGCAACACATCTTACTTAACGTTATTATAAAACAGTACTCAAAAAGCATTTGGGGAAAGTTAAAAATAAGATAAACAAATATGGATCTCCATGTCTACATTTTAACAAGGAAAGAATTCCTTTATACATTGAATTGCACTGTAAAAGAAATCAGTATTCCAAAGGACGTCTGTTTGAGTGAGACCTTTGGGATCAAACTAAAAAAAAAAAAAAAAAAAAAAAAAAAATCACCCACAGTAAAATTTATAAGATAAATGTCTTTGGTCAAGGTTCTCAGAGTGACTTTTTTGCCTCTTGTAGACAATAAACTGCTAGTTTCTAAACTTTGAAAATCAATTTTGGTGAATAAGCTTAAAGATACTGGAAGAATGCTACCTTAAGCTATTATTCTTGGCAATTCAAAGACAAATTCAGAATGATCATTTTTGCTGGGATTTATCGACCTTTTGTTTATAAAGCAAGAAAAGCAAGTTAAAATTTAAAGCATTTTAAATTTTAACTTGCTTGTTTTCCTTAGGTTTAAACACAAAACCTTTTAGAATTAATTTCTAAATATTAGTTAAAACGTAAGAGTAATATGAAATTTACAGTCATGAATTGTTGCATGCTATTTACAGCTCAAAAATAGAGTATAGCCATTGCACAAGACCATTCTGTTATGTAAGACACAATCTGTATAATTAAAAATTATTTAAAGACCTATCATGATTATAAATGATGATAAGCATCTAAAACTGATGAATATTAAGAGTCTATAGTACTATAGTCTATTTCATGTTGTTATGACTAATGTTATATCTTTTGGTATTGGTCAAATAGCACTGTGATGTACCCTACCCCACATAGCAGATTTCCCTAAGTATCAACTAGCCCTACCAGAGTTTATGTGTGTAGCATTCTCATTTGTACCATTTTACAAGTGAATAAGTTTCATTTTTATTTTTTGACAAGTGAATAAACTGTCAACAAAAATATCATAAAATCTAATGATAAGTCTCAACCTTCAGATCCAAAATCAGTGGTAATTTAATGTATGTGAGCATCCTATATAAAGTGCCTGAAATGATTTTGCAAACTTTACAATGCTGTGTAAATACTACTAATAATAAGCACTTTAATTTTGCATTCAGTACTCAGGAAAACTTTTTAATTCAAGCTCTGAATGTCAATTAGATTCAAGTTCAAGTGAATTAAATTGGCAGCACCTTTGGTAGATATAAAATATATCTTATCACATATTATTTTCTATTATATTTAAAGATAGTAAGAAACCAACTATAAGATGAAATTCAAGTCTAACATTGTTGGATCCCTTGACACCTCTATGGACTACTGGAGTTTGGTCAGATACAATCAGAAGAAAAATAAATGTAAAATTAAAACTCGTATTGTTGCTTGTAATAAAATTTGTGTAGGGGTGCCTAGGTAGCTCAGTCGGTTAAGCATCTGACTTTGGCTTGGATCCTGATCTCATGGTTTGTGAATTCGAGCCCCGTGTCAGGATCTGTGCTGACAGCTCAGGTCCTGGAGCCTGCTTTGGAATCTGTCTCCCTCTCTCTCTGCTTCTCTCCTGCTTACTCTCTATCTCTCAAAAATAAATAAACATTAAAAATATTTTAAAAATAATATTTGTGTAGCTCTGAGAAGTTTAGAGAGTCATTTCTCACACATTATGTTTAATAATCTTCAGAACAATACAGTCAGATATTTAGGAAACGTTGATTATTATTATTTTTTTCCAGAATGGGAAATAGACTAAGAAGAAAAATAAATTCAGCTTCATATGGATTTGTTTTTTCTCCTTTGAAACCGTAGATTTCCAAGACTTCTTCATCTAAGGCCTTGGATGAATGGGGCAACATCACTTGCATCTCCTGGTGCATAAAATACTCTGTCTTATACTTGTTGACTCAGTGCATGCAATGCATTGCTACTCAATATTGTAACAAGTAAGCTATTGTCAATACTATGAAGCACCCTCTCAGAATAATAGAGTGGGATTTCCTGTTTTAGAGGCAGGACACTTCCACCGACATTGAATTTTTTGTAATACTAGAACAATTTGAGAAAAAATACAAAATTAACTTCATTTTTCCTCCAAAAAATTTCTATGTTCTTCTTATCAGACACGAAGATCAGCAATTTGGAATTTAACATCTTAATCACTTTTCATATTAATAAAAAGAATTTAGATCCTCTGACTTTATTTGGAGAACTCTCTCTTTTCCCAAGCAAGTCATAAGCAAGTTACCCAGTAGGCAAACATAACTTTAAGATGGCCATCCATTTTGGATGAAAAAAGGAATAAAAGTAATGGCATGAGTTTAGCTACTAAAGAGCCTCCTCTCGTACCAAATCTTATTTCTTTTTTGATTCCTATGTCACTGTTACCAACTTTACAGCCTTCTAAAATCATCTGTATATACCACCCCAAGCTGCATGCTTTTACAAATTAAGCAGATAATGTCCCTAAGTGTTCTCACTTCTTTTGTTTTTCTTCTGATTGTTTCTGCATTTGTCATTTATTATTGTCCATGCCTTCAGCTTTGATTTTAAATTTTCTCTTCTATTTATTCAATATTCTCCTCTAAACTTTACATAAAGAAAACTCAGGAATACTGCTGAGTAGAATTTTAATATTCATCTTTCTCCTCCCTACACATATATTTGCATAAATTAGTTTAGGTTCACATATTTATATATTTTATTAGAAAGACTAACCTAATTAATACAGAGGATAAGGTTAAGAGAATATAAGTTTTTTACGGTGCTTGGTAGATTTGAGTATGTAATTATGTACTTATTCTGATTAGGTGAATATGTATATATAAAACTTTCATATTTTAATGGACATTCTGTATACATTAACTCATATCACCACATAAATATCCTCAATAACTCTGTTGAATGTCCTCTTATACTAGTTTCTACCTGTTGATGTTTTTAGTCTGCCCTTTGATAGAAAATTATACTTTGCTATGTTTAGGTAATTGAAAATAACATTTTGATACCCTGAGAGAAATTTTAAAGAGGAGTAAAGAGGTTAGAATGTTCATGGGAATTCTTGATTTAGCAGTATTGACTTCTCCGTGAAGAACAAATGCTGGGGCCTGGGTGGTTCACTCCGTTAAGAGTCCGATTCTTGATTTCAGCTCAGGTCATCATCTCACAGTTTTTGAGTTAGAGACCCACATCGGGCTCTGTGCTGAAAGCCCAGAGCCTGGAGCCTGCTTCGGATTCTGTGTTTTCCCCTCTCTCTCTGCCCCTCCCTGGCTTGTGCTCTGTCTTTCAAAAATAAATAAGTAAACATTAAAAAAGAAAAAAAGAACAAATGCTGCCTGTACAGTGAAGTCTCTGAGTGACTCGGACATAAAATCGTGTATGGGGAAAAAGGTGGCCACTACTGAAAAGAGCACATCTGTTCATCTAGGGCTTTGGGACTCAGGAAAGACCTTTATTTACATTATGTAATGTGTGGAGGAAGGGCGTGGACTTCGTATCTGGTTAGCTAGTAGTATCTCGAGTTAGGAGTTGTCAGCAGAATTGTCACCAATGTTTGCAGTGTCGGGAGGCACCCTTTCTAATTGCGATAACTGAATCAGGATGGGCCACATGTCTGCAGTGTGGTGCTTTTCAGTTCCAAAACCGGAGCTGGTTTGGAACCGTTCTCATTCTTTAAATGGCATATTGCCCTTTTTTTTGGCAAATAGAAATCAGTAAGTGATTGATGTGCCATACCAGTTTGGTGACATCTCCTGCTGTATCACTGACATATTTTGCCTTTCCCCTAGATGCAGCCTTTTCAAGGACTCAAATAATTCAGTGTCTAAGGGGGATGACTGACATGAAAGCAGAAAGATGGGAACCTGGCCTCTAGCATCATTAGCCACTCTGGGCTAAGAGTAGAGAGAAACATTTAAAAAATTTGCAGTCCTTTTTTAATGTAAGTAAAAAGATCCTGGAATTAAGAATATTTCAGCTAGCAACCAGGTGAACAAATATAACATTCAATAATGGTCATAATTGGTCAGGTATAAGTTAAAATAAACAGACAAAAACTTATTTGGGGTAATATGAGCATGTTAACTGCCTGCAAAAGGTACCCCTCCTCAATAATTACATATACTTCTTATAATCTCACCCTGAAGTATCCATATAAAAATGATCATATCTGAAAGTGACTTGACCAAATCTCATAAAATGAAAAGAAAAGAAGACTTTTACAACAGTAGATCATCCTGTGAAACGAGGTTAGGGATTTGCTAAGTGTTTCCAGAAAGTCTCTCCATAAGGTAAATGCAGAGTTTAAATACAGACATAGCTTAACTTGGTAACTGTAAGCTAGAATTCTCAGGGTAGTTTCTTAGAAAAAAAGAAAGACATATAAAGTTGTGCTTTTGTTCCATTCACTTTCCTGGAATGAAAGGTAACAGTTGCTTTTCAACAATGGAAAAGCGTGTTTTCACAAATTTTAAAATATTGAGAGACAGAAAGAGAGCGTGTGAGTGCGGGAGGGGCGGGGGCGGGGGGTACAGAATCTGAAACAGGCTCCAGGCTCTGAGCTGTCAGCACAAAGCCCGACGCGGGGCTGGAACTCACGAACTGTGAGATCCTGACCTGAGCTGAAGTCGGACGCTCAACCCACTGAGGCACCCAGGTGCCCCAGGAGGCTAGGTGTTCCTCGAAATATATACCATAGGAGTACCTGAAATATCTAACGCGCTGCAAAGGTGAGATAATCACCGCGGATGACATGTAGTACTTGGGTCTGTAGCTCCAATTACCCTGAGGCATTGACACATCTAGACTTAGGCCTTTATTCATCATGTTTGTGAGACAAGCTTTTCTGTAGAAATTAATCCAGATTAACTTCCCTTGAATTCAAGGATGCCACAACTCTCCTCTCTAGAGAACCAGTAAGAAATCATTGAATTATTTACTAATTGTGGGCAAAATTTGTATTGATTTTTTCTGTCTCTCAAGCTGATGTTAATAGCATCATGCTTCAGGTCATTAAATACTTTTCAGCACCATCTAATTGTCAAAGAATCACTTACTAAGACACAATTGTAGACATCAAAGCCACACACACACACACACATGCACACAAACACAAAGAAAATGGTGACACAGGCAGTTAATATTCTCTTTCTCTTCTGCCTCATATGGTAATATTTTATAATAGATACTACATGATTTGAAAAAAAAATAACAATTCTAAACAGTATTAGAACTACTATGTCACCAACCCAAGCCATGCCTGATTTAATCACCAGGCAAATATTAATTTCTCTTCACACACCAGTGCTGCTACTACAAAAAAATACAACAACAAAGAATAAGCATATGTCCAAATCTGTTCATTGGGCTGTCACATCCTTTGAAGCTGGAGATGAAGGTATAACTTTTGATTTTCTTGTAAAATCTCTTTATGGATGTTAAAATAGACATTGTGTATTTTGCACACTGTTTAAATGCTAAATGTAGTTTCTGGTAAAACAAATCTAATTTCCATGTCCTATAATCTCAACAATACATTAACAAAGTGTTTTAAATTAAAGATGCTTGTCAGTTCTCTGCACAAAAATTTGCCCAGTAAATTTGACAAAATTTAGTGAAATATAGCTATGGAGAAAAACAGACAACAATCCTTTGGATGCTCACGATAGGCTTTTACATGGGAAAAGCTGTTCCTCTCATGGCCCCTAAATAGTTGTTAAAACCAATGTACCTCATCTTTGACATCTGTTTGAGCAGGATGAATCCATTTTAAATCCCCAAATCACTTTCATTGTGACAGAATGCAGTAAATGAAACAAAATGGTTTGGGGAAATGAGAAAGTGTAAGCAAGCCAATCAGATGCCATTTAATTTCCTGGAGAGTCAGAACTTTTCTCAAAGAAAAGTGAGATCAGACTTTGATAAAGGAAACCCTGCCTATAACCCATTGCTATTTGAGGGAAATTTCTCTCACATATATTGAGATTTAAATTGATACTATGCCCAGAAATGTTCCGTAACAACAGCCAAGACTAATAAGTTACTTAGCAGTATTGCTAGACAGTCCGTGAATATCTGTTTTTGTATATACAGGAAGAAGGCACCATTAATATTTTGATGAAACTTGTCCTAATGAGAAACATGGATTCTGATTGCCATGTGTTGGAATATTCAACACTCGTGCTTTTCTTTCCACCCATTAATAATGATGAGGTTCTTTAGTATTGCTGGATTGTTAACATCTGTTAAAGTCTGAGAACATAAGATAAAAACACACTGTTAAACATTCAGATTTTTATGCACTAAATTCTTTTTTTTCCCACGTTTTTTTTTTTTTTTTTTTTAAATTTTGTTTTTGGGACAGAGAGAGACAGAGCATGAACGGGGGAGGGGCAGAGAGAGAGGGAGACACAGAATCGGAAACAGGCTCCAGGCTCTGAGCCATCAGCCCAGAGCCTGACGCGGGGCTCGAACTCACGGACTGCGAGATCGTGACCTGGCTGAAGTCGGACGCTTAACCGACTGCGCCACCCAGGCGCCCCTACACTAAATTCGAAAATAACAGTCCATTTTTGCCATGTAAACCCATTCAGTATGTTCATGGGACATCTCTGGAGAGACGAGTGAGTCACAAGATGGGCCATGTAAATTTTGGGGAAAAAAATTGGCATCACACCTTGATTGGGATGGAATTCATATATAATATCCATACAGTTCCTGCAGGCACATCATGAATGGTGTACCTTTGAAGTAATGAACATTTGCCTGATAAATTACAAGTAAAATTGAGGTCTCACCTGCTGGTTCCAAAATTAAAGCTCACTAATTGAGAATTTCTAGTGCATAACACAACAAAGAAAAAGAGAACCTACGTTTATTAGACCTTTATGTTTTGTTTTGTTTTGTTTTTAATTTTTTAGTTATTTCTTTGAAAGACTGTAAGAGGTAGAAAAAAGTGCCTATGATATTGAGCAATTTAAATCCCTAGTGCCTGAGAAATATTTCGTTGAGTATAAACGCTTGCGTATTGTACATAAACATTATAAAGAGTCACATTAATTTTTAAAGCTTTGGTAGAGAGGCACCTGGCTGGCTGAGTTGGAAGAGATGCAAGTCTTGATCTCAGGATAGTGAGTTCAAGCCCCATATTGGGTGTAAAGATTCCTAAAACAACATTAATAATAATAAACTTAAAAAAATAAAATAGAGCTATGATAGAGTGTTTGCAAAGATGGGTACAATAATTCCTTCCACCCCTGTAATTATACTCTTTACAGTATATTTTTGTCACTTCTATCAAGATGAAGGAGTCCATTTTTCTACTGCTTGAAACTAGGCTGGCCTTGTGACTTCTTGGGCCAATAGAATGCCAAGAATTGATAACCTGAGCATACACCTCATGGGGGTCTTGCTGATTCCACATTGGCCTGCTTGGAACATTGATGCCACCATGTGAAGTAGCTTGACCTAGACCCTTTGGGGTTAAGAGACTGAGTGGGGAGAGTGGTCCAACCATTCAGCCTATAGCCATACCAGTAACCCCTGCCAGCACCAACTGCTTAGAAATGTGGATCAGGCCGTCTTCAACCATTCATTTCCAAGTAGATGCCCCAGATGACTATAGATGGATGAGTAGCCCCAAGCAAGAGCAGAAAAATCACTCAGCAAAGTCTCACCTTAATCATTCAGCCACACAAGCGAGAACCAATGAAATAGTTGCTGTAAGTCATTAAGTTGGCTTTTTTTAAGCTACTAAATTTTGAGGGGGTAAAAACATCAAGAGTTAACTAATGTGTATGCCTGTTAGGAAAGGGCAGGTGTTAATGATGTTTCTGTGCCTTATGCTGGCTGGAACATGGTAGATAGCAAAGAAAAAATATCCAATCAAATGAAATAAAACAAGTAGAAATCTTTGCTTCAAGAGAGTGGCAATTTCACTAGCAAACTGGGCAACAAAACTTTGCCACTTACTGAGCCTGAGAGTCACCTCCAACCTCTCACTGAGTTCTGGGCTTGAGAACAACAGTTAATGTTTTCTTCATAAAGACACTTATATGAGCCAGGGTAAAAATATTTATATGCATATCTATGTGAAAAGAAATTATCTGAGGAAATTTGGATAAAATCCATCTATAATCCATTTCATTTAATATGATTATATTGTTTTATTTGAAGTACAAAATTATCTATAGATGTTTAAAGATATCTATGAATTGTTTATAAGTATCTTAGCTCTCTAAGTAAGTTTTGTGGTTTTACTGGTCATCAAATGAAAGGTGTAAACATTTCTAAAAGAACTGTATATTCGGTTGAATGTGTCAGTTGATTTAACATGAAGATATAAAATAATCATAAAAAGTATAATTAGATTGATCTTTGGAATTAACATTTGGCAAATGTTCTATTCTATAACTCAATATTAGTTAAATTTTAGAAAAGAAAGCTTGAGCTTGAAGCTCGTAGCATGAAATAATCAGGTTTAATGATAGCAACAAATGGTTATTAAGATTATAAAAACAAAATAGTGATGAGAAAAAAAAAAGGTATGTATTTTTAAGTTTCATCTTTGAGTTAGAAAAAAAACCCACATTGAAGCAAATGAATTTTTAGGTTATTGGATATGCAGTTAGATTGGCAAATATAATTCCAGAGAAGTTAAGGGAAAATATATATCCTGTAAAATCTATAGTCTTTGAAGTATGTTAGAAAAGGTATTTTTCTATCCACACAATGTGTTAATTTTAATCACAGAGAGGACAGTTTTGGTTGAGTTTCATTCAAAGAAAGGAAAAGAAATCTGCATCTTTCATTAAAATCTCCCATCAACCATGTTTCCATTAGAGTTCACTGAAAAATGACTCATAAAACCAACAATTTTATGCATCAGGTGACAGGTTTTGACAGACACAGCACTGCAGTTTTTGTGATATGCTACATTTTGAATGCTTAAACTGTGTGATTAGGTGTGCTTTATATGACTTCCACGTGCTTAGCTAGCAAAATCTGAGTTTATTTATACAAAATTATTCAAGTGAGAAAAATGGTGTCTCTCAAGTGAGCAAAGTCAGACCTCGAAAAAGACCATAGGGGATTGGCTAGTATTTTATTATCAAGTGAGCCGTTCCAGCTCTGCTAAGAGTAAAGCACAGACCTCCTTGGTAAGCACAATGGGCTTTTTATTTTTAACTGACACAAAAATAGAAATAATGAATTCCACCATTTAATAAATTAATTTTCTGGTTCAGCTTCTATTAGTTCAGTTCTAGTAAAAGAAAAACTACAGGTCTCCTGTAAACAGAAAAACAAATTGTTGTAAATTAGTAATATGTGTGCCAGAAGCTTTTGTTTTTCCATATGAGAAATACCTGGCTGCTAATCTTTAGATAATATCTAGACATTTTTCTCTGGGCATATTTTAGAATAATTGCATTGTGGAGTCAGCTTTTTTTTTTTTTTTTTTTTTTTTGAATTGAGAGTGCAGTTGTTAAAGTGTTCAAGTCAACATCTAACACTTTGCTGTTGAATGAGGTGCTTCACTCCTTATTGTTAACATGGAATATTAATCATGCAACTTAAACTGGTAAAAGCCCTTTTCTAGTAAGGGAAGTAAAAGGAGTATATGTTTTAGAGACAAAGAGCCCTGGGTTTCCAACTCTAAGCTCTATGACATTTGGAAAGTCAATTTCTAAAACTCAGAAGCATGCATCTTTGAACTGGAGATAATCTTTTGAAAGCTGGTGTGAGTTTTGGAGGTTATATACTCATATGGTTACCTGCTGGATAATAATATCCCAAGGATGATGTGATAATGATGATGAGTAGAACTATTATATGTAATAAATTTTTTATTTTTATTTATTTTATCCAGGGAGTTAATATAAAAAATTAAATATTATTTGTAGCTACTTATCCTGGTGATTTTGGATTTTTTTAATATCTGAGGTGGTGGAGTGAGTAGAACAACTCTAAAGCCTTTCTCTTTTAGAAAGACTAGAGATTTCCTTGCCATATTCATAAGTCAAAGAAAGGTAAAAGCAAAGGTAGTGGGAGGAAAAATACCTTATTTACATTTTGCATATTTAGAATAAATTTTTGAGATAATAGTTGGCATTCAATATGAGTAATAAGAGAGTTAATTTTTGACCCTTATAAATTAAAATTCAAAGTATACTCCAACTTATTAATTGTTGAATGCATATTTAGAATTCTGCAGTTAAAACTATACCTCAACCCCCATAGTTACCTTTCGTATTTTATTATATGCATCAATCAGTTTCAATAGCTATATTTTTTTAATTTCAAATATATATATAATTTTTCAAAAATCCAAATGGATTTGAGAACAGTCTGATTCTCAAAGGAAATCATAACAGATGATATATAAGTGGATTTCTATCCATTTTTAATTCCCCCTTACATCAAAATTTGCTTCAATAGCTTGAAATTCCTTTCAAGTTTCACTAAATGACATTTATAATTTCTAATTCTCTCCATTTAAAACCTTTGAATTTTGAAGGTTTAAAAATCATTCCTGTCTATAAAAAACAAAATTTTCAACTGACATTCCAAAAGAATCCAACACACTTAAAACAAAAAACGATCTTCTCCCATTCCTACCTTTCTCCTAAATTCTATGATCTCACAGTGCTTTTCTTTGAACTCCCATATTTTTTACTATCTAGATCACACAATCTTGGCTTAATGTCCTCCTGATGGGAGGGCATATTTATTTCAGTGAAAGCCTACAAGGTTCATGTGTGTGTTGGCTCAGCTTTGCATCCCCTGATGGTAACACAGTGCATGCCCAAAGTTGGTTTTTATTTAATACATATTAAATGAATAAATGAGAAGATGAGTGCAAGATCTCTCTTTGAAATTTGAGTATTCCACCATTATCGGTCAAGATGTGTAAAGTCTATCTGATTTCCTCTTCATTCCTATCCCCCCTTCTTTCCTGGCTTTCTCCCTTTCTCTCCTTTTTCCTTTCATTTTTCTCCCTATCTTCCATTTTCTCCTCTAGAAAAACCATAAACATCTTGCTGAATTACATTTTAAGTAGGAAATAATTTTAAAATTAGTTCACAGGCAAAATAATGTAAAATTCATCCTTGAAAATCCCTCAAATCATCCATAAAGTATCATACTCTCTAATCACATTCAGAATAATGAGGTGCTTACATTACATGTAGAATAGGAGAATGTGAGAGGAGAACAGATTTCTAAATCCATTAGTGTTTGGAACTGGCAGAGTTGTAGAAATACAGTCTCTGTCTCCTTCTGAGTATGTACAGTTAAATTCAGGTTAATTCAGTGTGTTTATGTTTCAAACGTATGTAGTGAATAAAAAGAGCATGGATTTGGATAAAACAGATGCAGATTCCAATCTTTCAGTTACACTTTACTGTCAATGGGAACACCGGGCAAAATAGTTACCAGGTATATATTTGTATGGCTAGAGATTCTCATTAGTAGGATTGCAATTTAACAATATCCACCTCTGGAATATTTTTAAGATTAACACAGATAATGCCTGCAAGGTGTTTAGGACAGAAACCAGTATACAGCAACTACTCAATAAGCGTATTAGCTATTATTGTAACAAGACCCAGCTTGTAGCTGGCAAAATCAGTTTTAAAATGATTAATATGATAAATGTGATTATTGTGTGTCCTAACCCCAAAATGTGTTTTTCTATAAAAGTATGACTTAATAATTTAATCTATGGAAAAGTTCATTCGATTTGCAGGAATATGTTTGAATATCAAGAGCACACATACAATTCAATGTGAATCAAATCTCAGCAAACTTTACAGTTTCCATTTCTTCAACTTGCTCTGTAAAGTTAGTATTAGAATTCTCTTAAGAACTTTACCATTTCCTTCAGCAATGCCTTTTGTCTCATATCATCAGTTACTTCATGGGTGCTAACATTTCTCCAGCCTAGCTACAATACATCTGCATATCCAAACCTACTGAATATTACCACTTGAATGTCTTACACTCACCATTACTCTATTTTCTCACTTGTCCAAAATTAAATGTACTACTTCATCTATTAAACCACTCCAAAAATTAGGAAAAATACTTATAAAAGAAAATTAAAATATATCTTTTCCATAAATGATCTTCCACATCATCTTTTTAACTCAGTAAACATCTACTGAGCAACTTCCTAATCGCTATATTAGACTTTGGAAGGGAAGAGTTTAATAAACAGTGGTTTCTCCTGAACATTCATCTGAATGGTTGATTCTTATAAATTACAGTTTTAAAGGCTGGTTTCTTTTTTTCTTACTTTACTCTAAATTTCTAATCATATCTATTAACTGGAACTTACAATTTCACATTCATTGACTACACTTGCTTGTTTCCATTACTGTTTCATTTATGGTATAGAATGATGTAAGGGCTAAAAAGAATTGGAAATAATCTAATCCACCAATTTGAAGATGTTAATTGAGCTTTAATAATTTGAGATTTTTCCCATTGCCAAATAGCTATAATAATAAAGTATATAAAATTAAGTTAATATTTTTGATTATTTCTGAAAATTATTTAACATTTCCTGTTTTTTAACCATGGTTTCCATTAGATGCTTAGATCATTGAGGACAGAAACTATATTTATTAACTGTTATTTTCCAGGTGCATGGCATGGAGTTGTAATTAAACAATCATTTGATTAATTTACATTAATTAACTACCCAAATCAAAGGCAAATAACAAGTTGACCTTTTTATAATATGAGCTTCTAGGAAGAAAAGTGAGGATGAATCACTAGGAGATTGCAAGATATCTGATGTGTTTCAAGTGTTTCCAAATGCATGCCCTTTCTGTTGTTCTCCCTGTTAAATCAGCACATTTGTTCTCACTCCTTATTCTCAATGATTAGAGCTGGATTAACCAGATACCCTCATTGGAATTTAAACAATAGAACTTGTGTGTAGCCTTATTTGAGATTGGCATCTCCCTCAAAATCTTCTTAAGCTGAGCCTTTCTTGTATACCATTCTGTTGAATTGTTTATCCATTTATAGCACAAATATCTGCTAGTGCATTCCTTTTTTTTTTTTTTTTTTTTTTAATTTGTTCTGGTCATTGATGTTTATTTTGATTGCTACTCTGTTGTTTATCATATAAACATGGTTGTGTTTGGAAAAAAAAGAGATGAGCATTCAATTTAATTTCTCTGTTTTTGCATTTTCTGGTACCCTGCCTTGCTAAATGTAGCAGTCTCTAGCCTGCCTCATCAATTGCGATACATTTCCACTATCTTCACATCGGTCATGCACTTATGCTGAACCCCAGACTCCTTTGCAATCAAAACTCTCCTGATTGCATACCAGGTTTTATATTGAGGAACTTTTTCATTTAGTCATTACTTATACTACTATATCTTGAGGCAGAAAGATGGAAATATTTATATTAATCTTCTACACAGCTATAATTTATGCTATGATATCACTTTATTTCTGTACTGGTATCATGTGTTCAGACATTTATTCTTAATCCGTAGCATATCTGACTTATAATATTTCACATGTTGTTGAAAGGTTGTCTGTTAAATATTTCTTGGACGTTCTTCTTCTAAGTTCATAAGAGGCCATCATGGACCCTTAAAAATTTCTAGAATTATTATTTTTCATGATAGCTAATTTTATCTCATTGTCTATTCTTTTTGTTTTCTTCCTTCCTGATTACTTATGTTAGTTATTATTTGTTTATAACCATCCATGTGCAATGGGAGTTGCCATGCTGCTAATTAAGTTTGTTGGGCACCATAGCGTTGCCTTGTAATGCACTCATTCCTACACCCATGCTGCACCTGTGATTTAGTCTGCCTTTCCACAAGTGTGTGGCTTAATGCTAGGATATGGCAAGAGAAATTGCTTGAGTAATTTACTGTTGCCGATTAAAGTAGTTTTTGTTTGTTTGTTTGTTTTTGTTTGTTTCATTCTATGGCTTATAACTTCAAAAGGTAAAATTATCATGCGATAATATAGAAGAATGAAACTATAATGCTGACTCCAAAGCTACCAATTTAAAATGAATAGAATTTAAAACGAGTTTAAAATGAATAGAATTGCCACTATAATTATCAAAGCTTGTATGTTATTTGATTAATGTAAAAAAACTTTTTTTCGCACCTTTGAGAAGATAATATAGAATCATCAAATAAAACTTGAAGAAAAAATGTGTGAGCAATTCCAATCATTAATGAAAAATCTTTTTTTAAGTTACACTAACTAGGGGCAAATGTACAGAAACATTCAAAAAGTATGACACTAAAAAAAATCCTATAGTAGCTGACATTGTGAACATGGTTAAATAAGACAAAACATGTGTATCTGAATGTTAGGAAGAATAAAGATATTTCTTCTTTTTCTTTAAAAAAATGTGGTTGACAATAGCCAATATTCCTTTTTAAATCATTCATTAATAAGTATCAAATACCATCATCATATATATGATCTCATTTGCAAAACAATATTCACATTTCACTTTATAGTAAGGTCTTTGGAAGTGAATGATAATTAAGGAACTTTGTCTATAAAGTGTCTTTGAACGTGGAACATATCTGCAAAATAGATATAAATCTTTATTTCCTTTCCTCTTATAAAAAAGACATTATCAAGGCTGTTCATGTCTTCTTGTAATAAAGTGATAGAGGAATTATTCAGAAAATACTATCAGTTTCTCTATATCACCTTGAATTCTGAGCACACTGTTCAGTAGCCTGCTGTAAAAATATGGCATAATATCATAGCACATTCTATATAGAACTACAAATAAATAGAACTCAACTGGATATCAGCTAGAAAAGAACAATAATGTTAAAAGCTATTTCGTAGTTTTCACTTGTATGTGAACTTTTTCATAGTTTGACACAGCAAGCAAATGAAAAGAGTCATTGAATATCTAAACCTAAGAGTGAACAGAAGTTGCTGTCTTCAGACATGAAGCATAATTGCTTATGTTTTGTTGGCGGTGGAAGATATGTCAAGGGTTGGCTCTGCTTCAAAGGAAAGAATCTTAGCTTGGTAGAGAGGAAGTAGCGGACAGTCTTGGAACTGATGGGCAAACATTCACGTGAAAATATGATGTTTTAATAAAAGCTAAAAGATACAACGTGCTGAGATATGCATACAAGACTTTCATTCTGTTCCAATTAAATACTGAGTACAGAAGCGAGAAATTCAGTGGCAAAACTAACATGAAAAGAAAACAAACAGACTTCTTTTTATCCCGATGTGCCTAGGCAGCATTCCAAGCAGAGATCTTAGGCACCATATGTGCTGACCTCCCTATGGGGATGATCTTTTAAACTTAACTGAGATGACTGGGTTTGTTTGATTCTGCCAGATCGTTTTTGCCTCATTTCAACATAGCACGGCTCTTCCAGGTAGAATATGCTCTCAGAAGACACAACGTTAATTGTCAAAAGGAAGACTCAGTGAGGCCGGTGTCTTTTGCTGACATTCAGGTCCCATCATCTAAAACAACTCAGGGACACAATCTAAATATGGGGATAGGAGGCATCTCCACGGAGTCTGCATTTAGGCACCAAATTTCCTGGCTCCTATTACACGTCTTTCCTCTGTCTCAAGAGTGCTGAAGGATTATTTGTTGCTTTTCAGATAACCCTTAGTTCTTGCCCCCACATGGAGTAGAGATTATACTCTTCCTCTAGCCCTTTCAAAGTCCAGCTCACCCAGCTTTGCCATGTGTGAGCAATCTGCAGGCACTATTAGCCCCGCTTCACTAGCTCTTGATAACGCTCTCTAGGAAGTCAATTAAAGATGTCAGGGGGTGTACTGGACTGCTTTTCTTTTACTAGCAGGGATTTGGAGAGTGGAAGATGGAACTCTCAGGAACAGGTGATTTTTGGTTCTCTAGGAACTAAAGCACTTGATTTGTTTTTTCCTCTCACTATTTCAACTTTTTTTTTCTTTTTGTGATCTTGAAATAAATGATCAATTTTAATCTTTAATCAGCAATAGTTAATATAATATTGAGGATCTGGTACCCAATCTAGTAAATAATGAAAACACATGTGTTCACCAATTAAAAATATGAAGAGAGAAAATGTCTTATAAATTTGAGCATAGTGAAAGTCTGCATTAAGAAGCTATGTTTTTGTGTTGAAATATAGACATTTAAAGTTAAGACTAAATGATTGTTCCCTTAGAATTAGATATAAAAGTTGCTTGACATTATAGAGTCATTTTTTGCACCTACTTTGTACATGTTGTGATCCCTTCTTTGCTAAAAGTCTTGACCCACATTTTCTATGTTTTTTTTTTTACTAAGACTATGCAAAAAGAAAATGATTATGTTTTTCTCAGTTAATATAAAGCAAAATTAAAGTGTCACTTTTCATCTAAAAATTAGCATAAATATTTAAACTGATTATTTAGACCAATGAATATTATTTTGCTTATGCAACATATTATTCAACATTACTCATTAAATATTACATTATTAAATTTGTGTGATAATAGAGAATTTTCCACTTTTTTAAATTTTTTTTTAAATTTTTTTTCAACGTTTTTATTTATTTTTGGGACAGAGAGAGACAGAGCATGAACGGGGGAGGGGCAGAGAGAGAGGGAGACACAGAATCGGAAACAGGCTCCAGGCTCTGAGCCATCAGGCCAGAGCCTGACGCGGGGCTCGAACTCACGGATCGCGAGATCGTGACCTGGCTGAAGTCGGACGCTTAACCGACTGCGCCACCCAGGCGCCCCGAGAATTTTCCACTTTATTGTGTGTCACCTACAATTTCTTTATAAATCCATTAACCTAATCAAGGTAATTATCACTGTGGGGATATATGTACCTTATAAGGGAGTATATATTATAACTTCCTCTCTGCCGGGTATATGCTAAATGCCAAAAATAATTTCACTTAATTCTCATTGCCATCCTGGGTGAGTTACTATTATTCCCATTTTACATATGATGAAGCAGAGGCTTATAAAGGGTAAATAACTTGTCCTAAATCCCATAGCAAATAAGTAATGATGTCAGGACTCAAACGGAATGATTTCCTTCACCATAACCTGTGAGATACCAGGGCCTAACTTGCAGAGGGTAAGGAATAGTTAAAGCAAGATTCTAGCTATACTTTTAACTGGAAAAATTATAACCTCATAATGATTATATCACTCTGAGAAGGGAACTATCTCTAAGATGGCTGCATATTTGTCCTAATATTCTGTTAAAAATGAGAAGAAAGGATTGAGGCTGAGTAGAGATTGACTTACATATTAACAAAAACAAAAACACAAAAAAAAAGGAAGGAAAGGGAGGAAGGAAGGAAGGAAGGAAGGAAGGAAGGAAGGAAGGAAGGAAGAAAAAGGAAGACTATAATTCTGAGGTCTTGAGCGTACCATTAAAAAAACTTCCTACCATTAGAAACACAGCAGTATAATACTTATCAGCAATTCACTCACCATTGGCTTTTGTTCTTCAGGGGTTTTTTGTTTTTTTTTTTGTTTGTTTGTTTGTTTTCATTTGTTTTTTGGTTTTTGGGTTTTTTTGAAAAAAAAAAACAATTGTGTAAAATCAAGTTCATATTAGAGATTTATTCAAAGAAGCAAGTTTCAGTATGAATTTTGAGTTAAACATAGATTTAGCCTAATGTTTGAAATCACCATCTCACAGCATGATACAATAACTGATTATAATGAAGATCTTAGTTACCAAGTTGAATTATTTTTAGTATATTTAGTCATTAGGTTCAGGAATTATAAAATATGTCTGTTATGCCTAAGTTTCCACCACCATAATCTTTAAGTGTAGGCTCTAGAATAAAAACAGAAGATTTATTTTCATATCCTAGCTTATTAACTGGATGAAGTTGGCATCTTGAAAACAGCTGTCTTTTCATTCACAAACCTACCTACCATACTGGGTTATCATGAGGCTTCCACTTACCTTCTAGGCAGGACATTGCGTCAATTATTAGGCTTTGATTTACCCCACTCTACCAGAAAACTGAAATATTTTAAAATAAACATTCAGAACATGAACTTGAAATTGTTATAAATGTGGTAAGCAGTGACATGAGATTCTTTCTTCTGACTGAATAATTTGGAATTTGTGAGTTAGTTTTTAACTTTGAAAATAAGACAGTACTAGCATTTCAAGGAAGAGAGTCCCCAATAATGTCTCTCATAGCATACTGTATTACTTACTAAAATAAAGAACAAACAACTCTCTGTACATTTATTCAGTAAAATCATTAAGTCACTTTAAGTAACTTTCTAATGATGCATATGTAATAATCAACTCAATCCAGTTTAGCTGATGGCGAGAATTGAAATCCTTGACTCATCTATTCATTCAATAAATATTTACTCTGCATTTACTTTGTGCCAAGAATAACATTCTAGACCCTGGGGATACAACAAAAAAACAAAATGAACTTAGTCCCTGCTTTCATGGAGTTAGCTTACATTCTACTGAAGGCAGATAGATAAGGAACAAATAAACAAATTATAATAATTTCACATAGTGATATGTGATAAACAAGGGGAAAAATACCAGAAAGATGTGATATGTGTGATCTTGTTGCTTCTTTTGATTGGGTAGTCCTAAGAGGGGAACCCAAAGAATTGAAGGACAAATTCTTTGTCCCCTAAGAGGGGAACCCAAAGATTTGATGGACAAAAAGAGGAGAGCTAAAAGGAAATCTTAGGAAAAGAAAATTTCACAGCCATAGTGTATGAATAGGACCTAAAGAAGTCATTTGCCTTGCTAGAAGAAAAGAGCCAGACTGGCTGGGGGAGAATGGAGCAAGAGGCATGAATAGTAGTAGATGAGAGCCAGATCTTTAAGATGCTTTGTAGGTCAGAGTAAGGATTTGATTTTTCTTTTCGTAAATGTGACGAGTCCTTTGGAAAATTTTTAGGATGACAAGATTTATCTTATGATTTTAATGAGATTACTCTGCTGTGTGGAGAGTTGATTATAAGAGGGGTAAGACTAAAGTAATATTGTTAAGAGTCACCTTCACTGTTCCTGGTCAGATAATAGTGACTCAGACCAATGACAGCAGTGGAGGTAAAGAAAATCAATTCTGGGGAAGTTTCAATCATTGGGCCTCACTGATGGGCAAGATTGTATGTGTGTGTATGTGTGTGTGTGTGTCCACGATGGACAAAAATGGAGGAAAACTAATAACTCCTTGAGCAGCTTATATATGACGGCACCATATACAAAGACACTGAAGACCGGGGAAATGAAGATTTGTGTGACAAAAGTCAAGAATTCAATTTTGGTCACACTAAATTCGAGATACTGTTAGGCACTCAAGTGGCAATGTCAAGCAAGCAAGTCTGGAGCTCCAAAGGGCTCAAGGCTAGAGGCATTCACTTTAGAGTCATCACCATGGAGGCAGAGGGTCACTTGGAAAAATGTGTTTCTGAGGGCACTCCATTTTTGAGTAGTAGTGACTATGCTTTAAGAACAGGAAGTTTCTCGCAAAGTACATGCAAGAGTGTTGGCTAGTGGGAGGAAAATTAGGAGAGTATCTTAGGATACAAGATAGGAAATATATAATAAAATTAGATCTATCTTAGGCAGTTCTTTAATGGTAATGGCTTTATCATGTCAGATTTAGGGAAAAATACAAAAAAAAATCACTCATATGAATTTTCCACATCTTAACTTTCAACACTATTATCAAGTATTTACTAGGGCTAAGCTACTATGGGAGAGGAACATGAAATAATTACATCTGCATTGGAGATATAGCTAATTTCCAATGTAATTTCTACCTGACTTTTCATTCTTACAAATTACTGACATATCTAGTGAAGGCAATTAATTGCAACATTTGATTAAGCCATCCACTATCATATGGAAATCCTATTCATCTAAACATTATGAACATTGAAAGAGAAATAGACTATGGTAACATATTTTATATTATTTCAAATCATTTCCTACCTCTAATATGCCAACTTTTTCTAAATGAAAAAGAACAAGAAGAATTCTGCAGTAACAAAATCATTTTTAGAAAATGCATTTTTAAGTTATTGGGCTGCTTAATATTTGAAGACTATTGAAAATATACAATGAACCTTTTTATTATGCAAATATATTCAATTCTGAAACCAATTAAATGATAATAAAGTATTCTCTTTTTCTTTACCTCATATTACAGTAATGAAGCTGTTACCTCTGAGTGTGCGTTTTAATGAGTTTTAACTAACATTTTAATGAGCTGACATTATCATAAACCCGAGGATTAGACAAAGTTGAATTTACTGGATAAAGTTTCCTCAATAGTTAATTATATTGTTTAAGATGTAATATAATGCATTTTATGATATACCACCAACTATCAGCCTACAAGAAAAATTATATTAAAAGATTGAATAATATCATTGTACTTAATCTGTACATACACGTATCCTGGTTCCTCACTTTTAAAATAAGAAGCTAATGATGTTTTTATATATGCAAATCACATGAAATATATAAGGCATAGACATATCTAAGATAACAAATCAAAATGTTTATTAAGTTAAATGATTTTTTTTCACCTTTGCAATAAAGAAAACTCCATGAAGAGCTACCTTCAATTGGAGACAAGATTTTATTTTTAAACAATGAATCATTTATAATTTTCTTGATTCACATATTTAAAACAGGTTTATAGACTCACAACTTACCATTTGGGAGAGATGAAGAACTTTTTGTAAATAAATGATATTTTGGGGGTACCTGGGTGGCTCACTCGGGTAAGTGTCTGACTTCAGCTCAGGTCATGATCTCACGGTTTTGTGAATTCGAGCCCCGTGTCGAGCTCTGTGCTGACAGCTCAGAGCCTGGAGCTTGCTTCAGATTCTGTGTCTCCCTCTCTTTGCCACTCCCCTGCTCACGTTCTCTCTCTCTCAAAAAAATTAACCCTTAAAAATTTTTTTTAAATAAATGATATTTTGGTTTTGATGCATTCTGTGAAGACAGTTAACAGGTGATGGTTTCAAGGCTCTCTCAACTAAAACATAGTCACTGTTACTTACTCCTTCCTCCATATCCTCCTTGCCTTTTATCCAGTCCTCTCTTCAGGCACTACGAGGCCTAGGTGTGCATCAAAAGGTTGTCATCTGAGGGAAGCAAACATAAGAGACTCTAAATACAGAGAACGAGATGAGAGTTGCTGGAGAGAGGTGGATGGATGGGCTAAAGGGGTGATGGGTATTAAGGAGGGCACTTGTTATGAGCACTGTGTTAAACGTGTAAGTGATGAGTGTTAAACATGTAAGTGATGAATCAGTGAACTCTACAATTTTACCATATTTTACCATATATATTACCATTTTTTTATATTTTTTATATTTATATATATATATTTTTATATATTTTACTATATATTTACCATTTTTTTATATTTACCAATTTTATATTTACCAATTTTATATTTTATATTTTATATTATATATTATATAATATATATATAAAATATATTATATATTTTATATTTTATATTTACCAATTTTATATTTACCAATTTTATATTTACCAATTTTACCATATATATTAACTAACTAGGATTTAAATAAAAACTTAAAAAAAAAAGTGTCATCTTACTCACCTCCGTATCTCTTGTACAAAGCTCATAGTAAGGCTCCAGTTGACCATCCATGAAGAGAAGCCGTCTCAATATTCAAGTTTTCTGAATTTTTATTCTATTTTAGAAAAAAGCTAATTAATCAAGTTATATATTTTGATCTCACACTTATCATCAACCTACAGATATTCTCTTGACATTTATATTTCAAATCGCCATTCTTCTGTAAACCTGCTATCTGTGTCACTGAGTGACTAGGGAAAACCCAGGTTTCCATACCCTGTCTACAACTCTGTTGAATCTATTGGGATAGAGCGTACACTTGTAAAACACTGAGTCGATTTTATTTTTATTCATACATTGTTCAATATAAATATTAATAAACAATTACTGTATTCACAAGGTTGTAAAATAAAAAAAATATAAGATGGATATAGTGAAGCCTTCCCTTTCTGTCTTTTACTTCCCAGTTTTGTCTCCACAAAGACATTTGTTGTTATTGGTTTCTTAGGTTTTCTTCCGGAGATTGTTTTATGCCCATGCAAGCACATTCCAGCGTGATTCTTTTCTTTTTGTAATTAATTAAAGCATATACTGTATATTCCAAACCCAACTCTGAGGTTGGCTCCTCTAAAATGCCTTCTTTGTTGAATGCCATATTTCTCTCCATTGGACTTTTTAAAAAAAAAATTTTTTTTATGTTTATTTTATTTTTGAGACAGGGAGAGACAGCATGAATGGGGGAGGGTCAGAGAGAGAGGGAGACACAGAATCTGAAGTAGGCTCCAGGCTCTGAGCTGTCAGCACAGAGCCTGATGCGGGGCTGAAACTCATGGACCCCAAGATCATGACCTGAGCCGAAGTCGGATGCTTAACCGACTGAGCCACCCAGGTGCCCCTCTCCATTGGACTTTAAAGCATTTTTGATGCACCTCTCAATGTAGTTCTCTGTTACTGGATGCTTTTTTTTTTTCCCTTTTCTTTCAGATTGTAGTTTTGAGTTCTCTATGGTAACCCTCCTAAATCTCTTTAGTGCTCTGAAGTCAAGATCTAGGCTTGAAGTGTCTCATACTTCTAAATGCGTTACATTGTAACAACAAAATATGCGGTACCTATTTAGTAAATGAAGAAGTGAAGGACACCTGGCTGGCTCAGTTAGTGGAGCATGTGATTCTTGATCTTGGGGTTGTGAGTTTGAGCCCCACATTGGGTGTAGAGATTACTTAAAAATAAAAAAAAAAAAGTTAAAAGAAGTGAATGATTTGAAAAACTCTTCTGTTATCAAAAAGGTGTAGTTACAACTAGAAGTGATTGGAAAGTGAAGAATCTCTAATTTATCCTATATCCACTAAAGCAAAATTAAATGTTATGTTAAGATCACCTTTTAGAAATGAACTGAGCAAGAGGCACCTGGGTGGCTCAGTCAGTTAGGTGGCTGACTTCGGCGCTGGTCATAACCTTTTGGTTCTTGGGTTCAATCCCTGAGAGGAGTTCTGTGCTGACAGTCTGGAGCCTACCTCGGATTCTGTGTCTCCCTCTCTCTCTGTTCCTCCCCTGCTGGTGCTCTCTCTCTCTCTTTCCCAAAAATAAATAAACATTAAATTTTGTTGTTTTTTTTTTTTTTAAATAAACTGGGTAAAACTGGCCAAACTTTAACTTTTTGATTGGGAGGAATCAATGATATTTTATTGTCCTGTTAATACTTTATAACATAACATAAGTAATATCTAAATATGTTTGACTTAGAATTATACTATTATATATAAATCTCAACTCCTATAGTACTCACTCCAATAATTATCATTATCTACTAGCAATTGCATAGAGTTTGACAGTCTATCAAGACTTTAAAGGGGCGCCTGGGTGGCGCAGTCGGTTAAGCATCCGACTTCAGCCAGGTCACGATCTCACGGTCCGTGAGTTCGAGCCCCGCGTCAGGCTCTGGGCTGCTGGCTCGGAGCCTGGAGCCTGTTTCCGATTCTGTGTCTCCCTCTCTCTCTGCCCCTCCCCTGTTCATGCTCTGTCTCTATCTGTCCCATAAATAAATAAAAACGTTGAAAAAAAATTGAAAAAAAAAAGACTTTAAAGTAGGAAATATTTTATACACATTGTTCTTGAATATTATTAACTTCTTGACAGAGGAATTAAAAATTGACAGCCATTGAACTCATGTAAAATTAGATACAAAAATAGAATTGTAAAGCCCTTTTTATTTACTGGCATTTCTATTTCCCAACAGCAAACACAATTCTCATTTATGAAGTGCTTTCTTTATGTCACATTGTGCTTTAGAGAGATTGCTTTTTAATTCTTTTTAATTTTTTAATGTTTTTTTTCTTTTTTTACTTTTGAGAGAAAGAGGGACAGAATGAGCAAGGGGAGGGGCAAAGAGAGAGGGAGACACAGAATCTGAAGCAGGCTCTAGGCTCCACACTGTCAGCACAGAGCCTGACATAGGGCTAGAACTTAGGAACCATGAGATCATGACCTGAGCCAAAATCAGATGCTTAACTGACTGAGCCACCCAGGCGCCCCACTTTTTTAATTCTTTGTAACAATCCAAAGACAAAAGCTTTATTATCTCCATTTTATATAGATGAAGAAGCTCAGATTGTATAAGACCATCTGGTTAATAAAGTGGCAGAGCTGAGTCAAACCCAATCCTTTGACTAAATCCATTATTTTAACCACAATGCCATATTGCTTCCTTAACAAATAGTAGTATTTTCATAAACATAAATTAAATGCAAGTTCCAGTTCCCATGAAAGCACCTGAGCAAATGGTGGAGGGGAAGTAAGATGCATTTCAGGAAGAGAAAACCAACAGCATGAAGGCCCAATGACGGAAAGGAGCTCATTGTGTTCCAGGAAAGGCCAGTGTGGGTTGAGTATTATGATTGAGTGGCAAGGACGAGATAGTAGAGTTTTAGAGGGTAAACTACATAGATTTAAAGACGGGGGCAGGTGAGTGTCCTACCTGGATTTCCTGGAACTGCCCTGGCATCATTCTGAAGAATGCTTCCTTTTGTTTTCCAAAGTGCTTAGTATGGAGTAATATATGGTGATCCAACTTATAGGTAAAGTTGATTTTAGATTTCACAAGAAATGAACAAAATTTTTGGTGGCTACTTGGGATATTAGTAGGAAAGTGAGAGATATTTTAGTCCAAATTCCATACCTGGTACTTTTGTCAACTGACAACATCCTCATGATATATTGAAGCCATTTTTCATGGAAACTTACTGAAGCAAAGCTATTTCTTTTAAGTAAATGTGGGGAGAAACATGCCAGGAGTAGTATTAAACATGTGTTTCAGACACCATTGGATAAATATATGTAACATCTGATTATTTGGGAGCTACTAATTTATTTTGAAATTTATCCCATTTGACAACTTCAGATTTTCCTTTTGTTGCTCACATTTTAGACATGTTGCCCTACATTCAGAAGAGTTATATTTTGACTGCTTGTTGAAAACATCAAGAAAATGTCTCTAATTTGACCATTTATAGACAGTTTTGGGGATGAGTGGGGTGAAGCAGTTGATATTTTGTGATTAAAAATGGCCAAAATTTGGGATTATAATACTTTGTTAATTTTAGTAGTATCACAAATGGCCTTGAATAGGACAAAATAATGAAGGTTTGTTGGATTCTGTTAACTCTTATCAAGTTTTGGTATCCTTTCAGGTACAGAAGCTAAAACAATCAGATGCAATGAGGCAGTTATCTCTATGTAGGGAGTTGGCACCTCTCCAAGCAGGAAGTGGCTCTATTTACTCTTCGTCTTAATTTAGGAATGAAAAGTATTACTTACCTTGTCCTCACAATAACAGTGGAGCCTAGAGAATAAAAATATAGCCAGAGACTCAGAAGACAATTGGATTTATTCCCTTATGGCTGACCTTGTACTCTGTGGACGGCCAAGGATGACTCGAGGATATGTCAGAGGAAGAGAGGGATTTTTTAAAAAACTTCCATGCTTAAGATGACATCTTTCTAGTTTCATATAAGATATGAAGTTTTGATTTAAGTATACATGAATGTTGAAATAAATATTTAAACACTTTTCAGGAAAATACACCTACAATAAATTTTCATCATGAGAAGTCAGTATTCCTTACCCTAACATGATATTTGGTTTTTTGTTTGTTTGTTTGTTTGTTTGTTTGTTTGTTTGCTTGTTTTTTGGGTTTTCTTGGTGTCAGCTTGTTTTCATAGAGTATATGACAGTGGGTGGAGTGGAGGTGGATTGTGGACTTAGCATCAGGAATAAGTGAAATTGTGCTTCTCATAGGTAAACAAAAATTGTCAAGCACATTGTTTCCAGTTGTTGTCAATGGTGTTATATGAGCTTTCTGAAATCATTTAAGTGTGGTCTTTAGCACATTTGCATTCATAAAAAGTGCCTGGGTATGTATGTTCCTTGCTTCTTCTCCTGCTCAGCTATCAAAACATGGTGATGCTTTTGAAGATTTATGTTAGATAGGTAATGAGATTACTGAATGTTAACTGCAGCATTCAGAATTCACTTGTGGCAAAAGTAAAGAAGGTTACTGGGTCTTTGGGATAGAATAGAGAAATGATAGAGCTAGTTTTAATCGGCCAATTTGAAAATAAATATACTGTATTCTGCATTAGGAAAGATTTCAAACTTTGTGTCATGTTGTAATCAAATACAACATTTCTAGAAGAATATAGGATGTCACATTACATCCATTTCAGCAAAATTCATGACAGCTTAGAATAATGGCCATATTTTGTGGTATGGACATATGCAAATCTTAATATTGGATGGGAAAGACTGAAGAGTCCACAGGCATGTGGGACACAAACTTTTAAAAAAAAATGCTTTCATTGTTGCATTAAAAATGTAAATAAGTCTCATGTAGTTGATCTATGTTCCTGTGTAAAACAAGAAAATAAACAATGTGATTTCAAAGTGGTCATTTTCAGATTTACGGATTATAATGGTGTAATGGTTACCTTCCAAATCGGACCTCTACTGGTTATGGTTGTGAAATGTGTTGTTAAAATAGGAAACATGATGAAAATTGTGAAATCAACGTAATTAAGTTGAAGGTCCAAAAACGCATTATAATATATATTTCTTTTATTCAGGGATTTCACTGAGTTTCAGGTAGAGGGGAAAAAAGATAAAGCAACAGTAGTTTAGAAGTAACTGGCATTCTCGACAAGGAAGGTTGACCTTGACCTTCTTCTCCTTCCAACCCTCATTTCATCAGCAGGGGTGAGATTACTTTGAGACCCTGCCAATAGGTAATAAATAACACATAAATTCCAGGACACCCTTGCACTGTAGGGTGCCCTAATGTGTAATAATCCTTAGACTATTGAGTTTATAACTCATGACATCTGGCAGTTACTTGGCATTGTAATTCATGTTGATCATGCACATCAGAATACACCATGGGAGAGAAATATTGGAGTAATAACCCGTTGATACCGGGACAGGGTGGAATGACAAGAAGATGCTGTTGAGATTGTGTACCTCTGTGAACTATGCAGTGTTGGAATGCTGTAAAAACTAATGCCTTCAGATAAGAACTAACAAGGCAGGAGGAGGGTGGTAATCTATGGGGATCCACAATGGAGCAGCACATTAATATTTACTTGATAGCACTCTTTATTCCTTTATTCAAATTGACAGATGTAGCTGTACAGCAGTAATGAATCCGGAAGTTAGAATTTAAACATATACTCATGTTTATTTTAAATTTAAATGTGTCCTTAAATAAATGTATTGAATTCCTTTTTTTAACATATCTGCATATATGATATTCAGTACTCTCAAGCTTTTATTTTATTTGGTCTAATAGTGAGGATTAAATGAACAGGAAGAGAAAAGAGAGGAAGTAATGGGAGGTAATGGGCAAAAAGAGCGATGTACAAAGCAGTTGTAACAAGCCTTCCTGGTACCTAAGAGCCTAACTGCTTTGGCTGAAGACTTGAGGCTCATGGGAAATGAAACAGATTGAAAAGCTAGAAGCAGACAGATGGCTATTTGTAATCAGCCTGTAAATATAAATCCTATAAAGATGTTGTAATTATTTGTATGTTTGTTTGTTTGTTTATACTCAAACCTAGATCTAGAGAAAATGGGACGCAGTATTGTAAGCTTCACATAATCTGGTATTTCCCCTTGTTACCATTCTGAAAAACATTACATAATACTTAAAAAAAAATGCTAGCCTCTGTAGTTCTGAATTTTAAATTCAATGTGCTATTTTTTTTCATTACCCAGAGTTGTAGGCATCTCCGTAACCAAGATTGGAATTACCCCTAAATGGAGCAGGTGCTAGAAGGAAGTTGTTTGGGAATCAGAGCAGAATATTTTGAGGGTATCCAGGGGAGGTTTTTCTTCTGAATATAGGAAGGCATTGCCTTGAATGTGTTTAGACTGATACCTGCTGTTCTAGACACCATCCTCCTCCTCACATACTATATTTGGGCACATCTCCAAGATGCTCTCATCCCTTTGAGCTCTCTGTGATTCTGGAGGCATCATTCCCACATGAACATTTTGTGCACGATGGCGCTTTAAGGAAGAAAAAAAGGGGAGTTGATTAAACATTAATTAGCTTCAATCCACAACTTCCTCCTAAGCTAATGGATAGAGTTTGCAGATCCCTGTCAAATATCAGATGCTAGGCTTTGCCAAAAATAGGACTTCCAAGTGTTGAAGGTATGCCAACTGCCGGCTCCTTAACTCAAACCAAAGGAAATGATTGCCAGAGGCAGGCCTTGAGTCTGCTGTGGTCAGATGTCACCAGTTTGCAGTGCCACATGTGATCCAAGAGTTTATGAATGATCTCAACACTTGGTCCCCAAGGAGAACATATGCATTACAGAGGTTACGGATACAAATTACAGAGAGCAAGATGTTTCCATGCAATTTCTAAGAATCCTTCAGCAAGTTTTAAACATTAATGGAAAACATTAAGGAAGACTTGGCACTCTTAGCAGGACTTCAAATTATATTGCTGGTGAGGACAGAACAGAGCTAAAAAAAAAAGGGGGGGGGAAGAAGAAAGGCTTAGCTAAGAAATCTGGGGCTGGCCATTCCTCTTGTGAATTGTGTGTGTGTGTGTGTGTGTGTTTTATTCCCTGCAGAATTACCAGGCTTCACAAAATGCTAGAACTTGAAAATGAACAAGTCACAGGGCATCCTTGTTTATTCAGCATGCTCCAATTCATATCACTGGTTTATCAGGATCGTTTGCCGACTGAATGTGCTTGCACAGGGAGTCTTAGTAGAGACGGGGGCGGGGGTGGGAGGGTGAGAGCGTCTCAGTTTGGAATTGTCAGCATGCTGCAGGGGTGCCAAAGTGCCAGAGTGTCAGCTTGCACAGCAGTAGCAGGACGTCTCCCCACTGAGTCCTTTCTTTCTCATTCCCCTTCTGTGCAGAAGAAACGACTTATGACTTGTCCCCTAGATATCAGATTTTATCATCTATTTAGCTGGTGGCTAGCCTGTCTGTTCTGACTATATTTTGTTTGATCATACCAAGTATAATAAAATAGTTTGTTGTGAATGATGATTCCTCTTTCAGTGTATTTGGTCTTTGAGTCATTGAAACTTCAGAAAAATACAGAATTACTATAGCTTGTCAGTGGGGTCCTTTCAGTTGAAAGGGGGCAGGTCAATTTAAACTGGTCTAAATATGAAAGAAAGGTTGTTTAGATCATGTAACTAGAAAGCCCAGATTTAGCCCAGTCTTCAGGATTTATTTATCCAGATAGGTCCTCAAGAACCCAGATGTTTTCAAGTGCGTGGCCTCCGTTTCATCCTCAGACTGGAGCTCCCCCTGGGGTCACAGTCTGGCTGTCAACAGCAGCCATTTAGTACAGCAGGAAGAGATAGTGTTCTTTCCTCAGAGGTAGAAGACCTAAGCTTCAGTCTGGTTGGCATTACACCTGCCCATTCCCTGTGATGATATAGGCAGTGGTGGGGCTGGTAGTGGTAGTGGTAGAAATAGGGAAAAAATATACACCAGCTGTAGGAATGGCTAGCATATTTCTTCTAGCCCATTATAATACCGATAGTATAATTTGTTCTAACAGTTTTACTAGTCGACATAAATCTGTTGTGTCTTTGATGGATTGATTTCTGACCTTGAACTGACTGGATTTTATTTTAGATATTTCTGGGCTTATCGGTAGGCAATTCAAGTATTCTGTCTCTTAAATCCACCCAGCTTAAACTGTTCTTCCTAAACAACATTTTAAAATCAAGTTAAAATATTTTGGTTTGTTTAATGTAATAAGGAAAAGACTACAACACACCTCTTGAAGAGGAGTTCATCGATTCAACCTATCAAGAACACTCGATGAGCTCTTCTGATGCCCTGCAAGATGGGAGCCTATTGGAGGCTTACCTAGTCCAGTGTGAGAATAGAAGGAAAAACTTTTCAGTTGACTAAGTCAGAGGCTGACCCTGAAGGAACGGTATACATTTGAAGGGAGGAACAGGAAAAAGTAAAGAAACAAAGGGCTATCTGGGGGAGATTTTCAACCCAACAGACCACCATATGCTAATGTACATTGATAATTAGACGTTCCTCTGTATGTTTTCTACCGAGAAGTCTTGAGCCACACAGCTGTGACAGTTTCTGGGCACATACAGAGAGAAACCCTGCTGGCAAAGAAACCTTGTTATCAGTATTGCTCTGAGCTGCTATCAGTTTCTACTGCTGCTAACAATGCTTTTAATTATAATTTCTTTTTAGATTACCTTTCTCATGATCAATTTAGTTTGTTGTGGGTGATGTTTTTTATCCAATGGTGTGTATGAACACTTTCATCAGTAATTTCTCTAGGCTCTGTATTTCTAATAACTACTTAGAAGCATGCATACATTGTAATTCAGAAATACATCATTTGGTCTCTTAATTATGTAGCCTCATCTCATTGTCATTGCTAGTTTATCTTAATAAACTAAGATGGAAATGCCTGAGTCATGATTTGCTTTGTCTATGTTGACAAAATAGAAAATAAAAATGTAAAAAAAATATATAAAATGTAAAATACTTTATAAAACATATAAAGATATAAAATATATGTCTTTAAAATTCTTGACAGCTGTTGATTTAGGACAGAAGGGAGAGGACCTGGTGAGTGAAAGAAGGTGGTATGAGGAAACAGGAGCCAAAGATATAAGCTGTAAAGGCACATCTAGATCTAAAACTCTTTCAGGCCATTATATTAGTTACCTATTTTTGTGCAACAAACTACAAGACTCAGTGACTTAAAATAACATATATTTATTCTCCATCTGTGGATCAGGAACCCAGATATGAGTTATCTTAGTCGTGTGCTCTAAGGATCTCTCACAAATCTGCAGTGAGGTGTTGGTTAGGGCTGTGTTATCATGTGAAAGCTCGATTGAGGAAGCTTGTTGGACTGAAAGCCTCAGTTCCTTGCTTGCTGTTGCCTAGAAGCTGCCTTTAGATTGTTGTCAAATGGACCTCTTCTTTGAGCAAAAAGGTATCTTACATGATCAAGGAATTCCATGAAGGAAGAAAGGGAGTGACAGAGAAAAGAGCTAGAGAAAGTAAGAAAGATGAAAGTTATCATCACTTATAACCCAATATTGGAGATGACATTCCATAAGTTTACAATAACCTATTCATTAAAGGCAAGTCACTAGGTCCAGCCGACAGAACAGGCAAGGGGATTACACATGAAAATAAATGCCAGGAGGGAGGGATATTAAAGAAAAAGCCTACCACAGGCATCATCATGTCATGCTTGTTTCGTATTTCTTCACCATTTTATAGGACAGTGCCAAGTCCCTTGTTGTGTTTATTATGTTCCTGGAGAATTGAATTAATTTGTTGCAAATCTTTATGTCATGACTAAGAACTACATTTTATCAAACACACAGTAATTCAAAACTTTCTGATCTTCCAGAATAACTTCCTAAGTCACAGTGCATGTCAATGTAAAAAGAATGCAAATCTAACCCAGATTATGAGTAGCTGGGTGTACTCTCATAATGGTTTTCAGCTCATATACAGAAATGAATATTTGGGTTCTAGCCAATTAGACACCCCCCCAACAGTCCAGGGGATTTGAACCTTGGTATCTAAATTTAGCTCCACAAACAAATGCTATATCAAAACTGTACCTATTTGTATCTTTTTTTTTTCTTTAAAGCATAATTTATCACTATCCACTAAGCTTTTGTCATTGTAACCAGATTATTTTCTCAGTTAATCAGGTTTATTTACTTTATTTTGTTTCACTCTACATAAAGACCTGTTTGGAGCTTTAGTTATTACACATATTGCTGTGTGCCCTTGCTTTGGCTTATTTGTCAAGCCACATCAAAAATGTAGCCCTCAATTCTTTCTACAATAGGGGCTTAAAGAGAAAAAAATATAGAGTTAATTTGGATTTGCTTTGCTTTCCTACATTTACAAGACCATTTTACTTCCTTTACCTCACATGCATGAATTCTTTACTGCAAAAAAACACTTTCTTTTCTTTATCACCTGCAATAAAGTGTAGGGCAAAATCCAAGACAGAAATGAATAGCTAGCATAAAAATTGGAAATAATAAATATTATTTCATTTTATTTTGGTAATATTAATGAATGGATATCAAAACCTCGGAAACATGTAAGCAAATATCAGAACATACTTAACCTTTGGTACAGTGTGAGAAGAGTAAAAATGACTTCACTTTTCCCTAAGAGTAAGTTTTGTACATTCTGTGCTAGGACCTGGTGTAAAGGATGTGTTTCTTTTGAATGTTTTATTGAGACAGAGAAGAAACACATGTTATTACCCCAAAGGTTTAAGGTAAAAGAAATGGTATCACTAAGCAAAAAATGAATTAACTGGATGCTCCAAAAACCCCAAAGAGCGTTTTACAAGGTGAAGAGGGTACAGTACCAATTATGCTATTATATCACCCTACTCTCTGGGTGAATAGCCTGAAAGCCTAAAATTACAGTTGATGTTAGATTTCTTGGCTTCATTTGCAAATTGGAGTCATTTTCTTTTTGTGAACGCCGTAAACACATGTTACATTGTTTAAGAGTAGCAGTCCTTAGTTTGTTATGATAGTTTTCTCCTTTTTGTCCTCCATGTCAAAGGACCTTTTTTTTTCCTTTCCTAATTTGGCTTGTTGCAAATTGATGTAACACTGTGTTTCTGAATGATTTGCAATGGCCTTAAGTACCATCTGAGCAGAGGCTTTTTGGCGTGTCATTTGTTAGGGGACCAGTTCTAGAGAAGGTCCTTCAACTGGCCAGATGTGTCATTTTGGAACAGATTGAGGGCCTGCCAAAACACCATTTGTTGCCAGTACTGGATATTGTAGGGGTGCTCACCACTCTGTTACCATATTTTTGCATGTCTTAACATTGCATAAATAGGCAGCTGTTCTGTATTTAGAATATAAATGAGTCACCAGCTTGCTTTCCCAGGAGGATTTACCTGCAAAAGCGAACCACGGTGTTAACCCCTTCCCATCCCCCTGCCTGAATGTCACATCAAATGCACTCTTCTCTCAGCCCATTCAGAAGCAAATCCTATGCATATAAATCACACCTCTCTTGCCAGTGAGACAAGAGAACCAAAAATGTGCAGTTCACCATGCTAAAATGGAACACATTTCCTTAGCAGCAAAGGCAGTAAATTAATCAGCTTATAAGCTGAGAGTGAGCAATTTGTGCTGAATTCTTTCTTACTGTTCCTTCAATAAGGAGACAAGTTTCTCTAATCTCTAAAAGGGCCAAGACTTCATTAAGATGGAAAACCGTGTTAAAGGATGTGTCGCAAGAGAAAAGAGAAGAAAAGCCCTAAAAGTCACTCAGTTGTCTCTCTGGAGCTATTTTCAGGCCAGGGAATTTTTATTTATTTGTAGAATGACAATTAACCTAGAGACTTTGCCCAAAAAGGAGCAGAGTGCTGAAGTGGGTCTCATTATAGGACACCAAAGGCAGTTGGTTTGACCTAATCCACATTTGTAACAGATGATTTACATAACAGACTAGCAGAATCTACCTAATTTTGATTTCAAATAGCTTAACCAATTTATATATATATATATATATGCATAGATATAATGCACTGTATGTGCATATGTTTGTTTTGTGTGTGTGTTGTGTGTGTTGCCTTTAGATATACTTAGGAAACAAAGTTGTCATTGTTGGAATATAAAAGAATAGGAAAGTCAAGGCAGCTAGACAAAGCAAAGGCTGTTGAGGTATATGGTATATTCCTGGTCTGAACTACTTTTTTGAATGTTTATCCTAAAATAGACATGGCCCTTATTTGCTAAAGAAACCCAGCATCCTGCAATCTGATAGGGCCAAGTCATTTCTCCAGGCTTTTCATCCTGCCAGCAGAAGAAATGCACACACAGATAGATAGGTGACATTTGGAGAGCCAGGCATGCCAGATTTTCGGAGGTTACAATGGAGGTCCAACCTGCTGTTCTCCTAATGAAAGGAGGGGAAATTCAGACTGGCCAAACTGCTATAAGGGATATCTCTGCTCTGAATGTCACGCTGCCCAGATGTCGCTTGGCAGGTGGAGAAGCAGAGAGAATGAAAATGTAGCCCTGTGTATGTGGGTGCTAGTGCGTTGCAGGGTGAACAATGAGTCTATCTTCTGAAGTGTAATGAAAACAGTGTAGATCTTGTCCATATTCATGTCATGAGAAAATGCATTCTCAAAAAGTCCTCACTCCACTTCCCCTCCCAGACTGACATACATATGTGCTCACAGACCATGTGCACATGACCTGTTTTGGGATTTTAAGTCTAACTTGACAATTTAGGTGTTTATTTTAATGCATTTGTATACATATGTGTATATATGTTTTTTTCTTTATAGAAAGTAGGATCATACTGCATAAAAAATATTGTACCTTGAATATTTAATCTCAAAACTATATCACAAGTATTTCTTTTCTTATTTTCCTTAGGCTTTTCTTATTTTTTAAATTAGATTTATACCAAAGGTACATGATTACATAGTCATCCATTTCCCTGTTGAACATTTAGGTTGACCCTAGAATATTTTAAAATGGACATGGCTATGTTCTCAGTAAATATTCAACGTTTATTAAAATGAAGTAAGTAAGATTTGAAGTTACTTTTTGCAAGAGAAAGCTAAAGTTGCTGTCATTGAATTTTCTTTCAAAAACATTGAATTATTTTTCTTCAGTGTTACGAGATGACTTCCGGCAAAATCCCACAGATGTTGTAGTGGCAGCTGGAGAGCCCGCAATCCTGGAGTGCCAACCTCCCAGGGGACATCCAGAACCCACCATCTACTGGAAAAAAGACAAAGTTCGAATTGATGACAAGGAAGAAAGAATAAGTGTGAGTTAAATTAAAATTAATTCCTACAGAGATTGAATATCAAGTCTTAAAATGGATCATTTTATTTTTGTTATTGTTAATAAAATTGTAGAATAGCATTGAATGCTGATTACCATTTAGACATCATGGAAAGGACTGAAAAGGAGTAACCCAAACAAAAAAACTTTAGGATGAGTCTTCAAAGAGACAGAAATTAAACAACTCAGGTATAGATGATATAGTAATAATTGCACCCATCTGAATATGTAAATATGTCTTTGCAGTACAATATTGATGACTTAGGTTTTGTAACATCTCAAATACATACATCATTGCACTACAATATTGATGACTTGGTTTATTTTAATATCTCAAATACATTTATTGATCATGCTGTACATGAATGATAAAGGTTAGATGATGGCTGTGAGCCAAATTACCTAGAACATTTCTTTTTACACCATTTTCAAAATTATAAGAGAAAATGATTCGAGGTGATAGGTACTTCAAGTACCTTTTCCAATGTTTCAATGTTTATAACTAAAATTTTATACATGAATTCATTTAAAAGTTTAGGAGGTATGAAGTAAAATCAAAGTAAACATGACTTTTATGGTTCTGCAGTTTAGCTCTTGCAGAAAAATAGTCTGCTTTCAAGGGAAATTGGTGATTAGGTTCATCACAATTAATATTCAAAACAAAACACCCAGAACATTGTAAAGAGGTAGAAAAGGGGAAAGACATGCAATTATTTTATGGTTTTGTGGAATCCACTCAACTTTTGTTTATGACACTTATGGGAACCAGTCCACTGAAACAGTAGAAATGCCTCAAACTTCTGAGGTTATTCCTAATACAATGTTTATATTTAATACAATTATTGAGAATAAATATACTTTATTTAAAATAATGTCCATTTCTCTGAGCAAATGTGACATTTCTGTCAAAAATTCATATAGTCTAGGTGTCTATTTAAAAATATCTGGTAAATGAGGATTTTTTTTACATACACACTATGGTTACACCATAACACAGAACTGGAGGCCATATAGGGGATCACAATATATATTCCTATGATTCTGGCTTAAACTCTTGACAGCATGAGGATCTGCATTACTAGGGGCACTTTGGCTCTCAATGGTCTGTGTTTGGGTACCAAACATGAAAATGTGTTCCTGGTGGCAGAATTAAATCAATGTAGAAGGGTTTCTAGTTCATGTTTGCATCATTTACCTTTCCCTTTGTACAAACCACCACAAAATACAGAGACTTATGATAACCATTTTTTTAGACTGTTCTGTGGGTAAGATGACAATTCTTCATTCTGGGCCAGATTGGCTGATCTTTGCTAGTTTTTTTCATGCTTCTGTGGCTTGTTTAAAAGATGTGCTGGCAGCCAGATGATCTAGGATAACCTTACTCTCATGTCTGGCAATTGACTTACACCCAGTTGGGCATCTTCGTTCTTCTCTTGGCCTATAATTTTCCAGCAGTCCTGCTCAGACTGGTTCCCATAGTGGTCTCAAGATTCCAGCTGCAGCAAGGAAACATAAGTCTCAATGTGCTAGCACTTTCCTTCTATTGAAACATTTCTTTAGTTTCATCTGTCAAATCAAGTAATTTTTCCAAACTCAGCTTCAGGGGGAGGAGGAGTGGCCTCCATGGACATTTTTATAACTTATAGTTTATTATACTCCACTGTACCTAATCAAGAACAGGTTGATGGCCTTTTTGTCCCATGGAAAAACAAAGTTGAAAGTCCTTTTTTTGTGACATGTTGTGACATGACAAGTTTTAGAGCCTGAAATATCTCTGATGAGAACATGCCTATGTGGATTTTGTTTGCCTAGGAGATAAAAATTGCCAGAGGAAACCAGCATGTTCTTATCTCATATCTCTTTAAGAACACTCGGCCATTGTGATGTTAAGATCATTGAAACAAAATTGGAAAAGAAGCTATGAGTTGCTGATACACTTACTAAAAACCTAATTCTGCTTCAATATCCTCTTTAACAAATAGACATTTTAACATTTTCATTGGTTTATTCAGTCAATAAATGTGTCTCATTTAGGAAACATTTAGGGAACACATTTTAGAAGCCGATGATTTGTATCAACTCATACTCATTATTAAAAAATGTATTTATTTTTATCCCCCCCTGCCCTCTTCTTCAAAAATTATTTCATAAATACAGCTAAGGTAAGACATAAATAGTTAATGCTAACAACTGAAATGTAAGCTCCATGAAAGCAGAGGTTTTTATTATTTGGTTTCCTAGTGAACCTCAAGTGCCTAGAACACTGCGGAACCCATAGAGGTACTCAGTAAATGCTTGTTGAATCACTCTGGGTCCGTTGGATTCCATTATATTACCAAAAGCAGGTATTTAGTACTTCTTTCTGATAACAAATTATCAATAGCAATTCATTCAACCTACTTCAGAGTGAAGATTAACCATTAAGATTTAAGAAGCACTCACAAGACTCAAAATAGGACCAGATGAGAGAAAGAATGAAACACATTTTCTAGAAAGGGAATATGGAGGTTAATCCTGAAGGAGAATTTAAGAGAAGAAAAGACACATGCCAAAATACTGGGAAAGTTTTCTGTCTTAGACACTGAGCTATTTCCTTGAGGGAAAAAAAATGTTGTGCTTAAATATTCAAAATGATTTATTAGTCACCTTCCCTTTGCTGTTTATTTTCCTTTCCATTTCCTCCCTCCCTTTCTTCCCTCCTTCCTTTCTCTCTCTTTTTTCTCCTTTCTTTCCTTCTTTCTCTTTCTCTTCTTTCCTTCTTTCTCTTTCTCTTCTTTCTTTCTTTCTTTCTTTTTTTTAAATTTTTAACAGATTCGTGGTGGAAAACTGATGATCTCCAACACGAGGAAAAGCGATGCAGGGATGTATACCTGTGTTGGCACCAATATGGTGGGAGAAAGAGACAGTGATCCAGCAGAACTGACTGTCTTTGGTAAAGCTCTCTTTTAAATTATAAATTGCTATTTATATATACTTTTCCTTTGATTGTAAATATGTTTTAATACTAAACATCAGGACATAGAAGGACAGTTGCTTATGACTTATGGTGAGTAGTGAAGGACTGGATTGTCTTGGTTTCTGGTTCTATCCATCAGATGAAATCTGTGATATGAAGAAAAATAGAACTTTTGAAACAGTAATTCATTTACTTTATTCATATATATTTATAGGATTTTCCCTTTCATCAGAATGTAAAAAAAAATTCATCTTTCTCAAATTCTGTTTGAGATATTATATCCATCTAAAGTTTATCCACTGTGATGTATTTATTAAGTATCTTTTATGGGTAAGACACTGGGTAAGTTGGTTTTTTTGTTTTGTTTTGTTTTGTGTTTAGTGTAGTGCAAATACATTTCACTTGTCTTCTGCTTTAAAAATTTCAAATTTAGATATTTGCAGTTTTAGCTTACGATAAAAAAAAAAAAAACTAGCCAGCTACACACGCACACACACATATAAATATATACAATCAAAATTAGGAAAAAAACAAACCAACCATAAACTCTCTTGCTAATGCAGGCAGGCTGGGTCCAAGAACCCAGGAGAGAGTCCCAGAGGACCATCCAAAAGGATCCTTGGCTTCACACAGGGTAGAAATCAAATGTGAGCCAGAGTAAGTGAAAATAGCATTTATTAAATAGTATACGTGACAGAGAATAGCAGACAGAGTGGGAGACTCTGAAGGAAAGAAGAATGAGTTTTGTTTGTTGCTTGAGACTAGCGGTTTATATTCAAAAGGGTCTAAGGGTCCAGGAATCCAGGGTAGGGTCCAATCAAAGGCAAGTGTCAGGTGAACAATAGGTCTTACTCCATAAATCACAGAAGGGGTGGTATTAATGCCAGTGTCGGCTGAAGTTTGTTTGAAGCTAACGTCCTGGAATGTGTTTGGGATCTGGCTTTTCTTAGGTGTTAACAGGTGTTTGGGCCCTAAGACAAAACTCAGAGAAGGATTAACTTTCTTGCTTCCCCCTTGAAGTGGGAACAGAGCTTCCTTGGCTTACTCAGAGTAAGCCTTGGCTTACTCAAAATATGGAGCATGAGTACATGGGGCCCAGCAGAAAAACAGCAGAGATGGAGTGTTTTGTAAACTTTGTAAATGGAGTGCCATCAGCTTCCCTACCTCATTGCTATGATATTCATGTTTCTTCAGATTTCAGAACCAAGGGACTCTTTAGCAGAGTAATAGAATTCATAGGTTAAAACTTGATTAGATCTGTATCAGAGAAATTGTGGACAAAGCATTAGGAAAGAGAAAATTGGGTAGAATAAAGACGGCACAGTAAACAAAAAAGGAAAATGCTATAGGGCAGCTGTGAAAAATTGAAAAAGAAATAAAATTACAGAAAATTAGGGAAAGTAGGTATCCTAAAGATATTGGAAAATGAAATATTCCTTCAGAAGTCACTGAAATCCCACTTAAGTCTGTGTATGGATATTTGTCTATATGTACACACATAAGTATACATGTATATATACACACACATGTATACGTATGTATGCATGTGTGTGTATATCTATCTGTAGCTTAAAAATATTTGACTATTGTTGATGTTGTGTGATTTTTTTTTTTTTAAAACATAGGAGATAAGTGTGATTTTTAAGTTATTTTTCGTGCCAGCAAAATAATCTTCTGGTTTAATGAATTAGAGTAAGATCTTACTGCTGGTCATTATAACATGTTTGAGCGAAGCATCAGAATTCTGCATACATTCCAAAAGAAACTGCTTTTGTAGTTTGAGATGTGCCATCCCATGGTGTTATCGGAGCGCCCCAAAGCAAAATAGCCATGTTATGATTTCCATTACATTTAAAGCATTAAGGTGTGCTTTATGAGTGTGTACCTGAGAACAGGCCTCTCTTTTCAATCACGCTGAGTACTGAGTAATCTCTGGTAATACTCCATATGGATACTAAGCAGCTTGAAGTCCCAAATGACCAAACCAGGAGAAAGTCCATAATTCATTAAAGGAATTGAATAGTAAAAATAAAATTGCTCAAAGTATGCATGTAAATTTCTGTCCCGCAGAGCTCAGGCAAGTATCAGTTTGCCCTTCAATTTCATGCAGTCAGCTATAAGAGTCTCAAAATGTGCTTCACTCCATAACGAATAAAATACAGTTTTTTCCTGGTAAGATATGAAATTAGTGGTCACTGAACATTAGCATTGAAAACCCACACGTACAGCTGTTCTATTTAAAGAAGCACTCATTACTATTTTTTTGTAACTGCCACAATCTTTGGAAGAGAAAAATGTTGCATTCCAAAAGTACATACTGCTTTCAAAAGCAAATTGAAAGGGTTTAATGTCATTACCAAAGCAATTAGACTTGCCAAAATGTGACTGTGTTATGAAATATTTACCTCATGTTCCCTAAAGACATGATGGGAAATATAGGAGGTCCTTAGACATGTCAGGAGTTACACGGGAACTTCTAAATTATTTTGAAAATAGCCATAAAGCAAAGAGATTGGATTTGTCTAGGGGCAGTACCTCTGGAAGAATTGATTTAAGAAACTAAGAACATTTATCTGATGGTGTAAACTAGTCAGAACTGACCTGGGGGTTATAAGTACAATATTAAGTTGAAGGAAAAACTAAAATTCCATTATTGATAAGAAAACATCATCTGAACCCAGAAATAAAACATAACAACAGTAGTGATTGTCCAAATCAAGGATGTGACAAGGATTGCCTGAGAGAGGCACTTTGTTCAGTTCTTAGAGAAAATAACCAGTGTCCTATGTATAATGGGGAATTCTTTATTTTATTTGGGTGCTTTTGTATCCATACACATTTTCTAATAAACCTCTTTATATTTCATCATTGTTAGATATTATTATTTCTGACCTAGGGTTTATAAAATATAACTGGGTACATTTTTCCCCTCCCCGCTCTCAATTTTATTTTCATGTAGCAGCAATTCTGCTTAAAAAGAAAAAAAAATTGCCTACTGTGACCACTCTAGCTACAGAAGATTTTAAATGTTCTTTGCAACTCGATCTTTACTTTAAGGTATGTTATACCCAGGGAACCTGGGTGGCTCAGTCGGTTAAGCACCCAACTTCGGCCCAGGTCATTGATCTTGCAGTCCGTGGGTTCAAGCCCTGCATCAGGCTCTGTGCTGACAGCTCAGAGCCTGGAGCCTGCTTCAGATTCTGTGTCTCCCTCTCTCTCTGCCCCTCCCCCACTCACACTCTGTCTCTGAAAAAAATGAATAAATGTTAAAAAAAAATTTTAAGCATGTTATGCACAAAAAGTAATTGATGGTATTAATTGCTCAAAATGTATAATTCTAATTCACTTGTAAATGGCCAGAGAAACAGTGAAAGGAATAACAGGTCTTTGGTATCCAACAGCCATCCACAAGTATTTTGATTCTTTAGTGTGTGGGCTTGGACTTAGAAGTTGTTTAGTTTGAACATTTCAGTTTATCTTGTAAAAATCTGCTATTTAGACAAAGACATGATCAGTGTAACTTAATTTTCAAAATGTTACTATTCCATACTCCATGAATCATTTATTCTATTTGTTTTTCTTTAATAGATGTTGGTCACAAACAACAGCTTAGTTAAGTGGGCAATACCAAATATAAAATTAAGAAGTAGGCATCAAAGTGTGAATGGACACTAAAATCTATGGCACAGTCTAGATGCCTTCAAAAAGAATACTCCCTAGCATTTTATGTATATTAATTAAGTTCTAAAGATCCTGCTGTCAGAGAAACTAGAATTGAATTTCTAATTATGGGTAGGTTTGGGATATCTGTTATCCAAAATTTCACTGTCACTTAAAAATGACATAAATTTTTCCAAATTATTTTTAAATGCTTATCAAAGTAATCCATGAAAATACATTTTATGTTACACTACTAATAGACATTAGAAATATTACCAAACTTATAATGAAATACAAAAATAACTAGCCCCACCCCTCCTTCCAATACACTCGCACAAACACACACACACACACACATACACACACACACAGTCCTCATCTTTGAACTTAACTACAAGCCTGTTTTATCTTTTCTTCTGGGATTTATTTCTATATTTCTAAATATATCCTTATTGTGCAGTTTTATACATTATTTTGACTTCCTATTTGGAAGATGATGATTTGACCCATTTATATCCCCTTTTCTACCTTCTCACCTCTACTCCCCCTTCTTTCTTTTCTTCAGTATATAGACTTTAGAAACATGGGTTGTATTAAGATTCTGAATTTGAGTGATTAGAGCCATGTAAATATGTACTGTGAGCAAATGTTACACTATTATGATGGCGTTTCTTTTCTGGCACTTATTTGTTCTTCAAATTAACATTAAGCCATTTTTTCCTTTTACTTATGTTTGTCTACCCCTGTCATGAACTCTTGCAATCTCTAGCAGAGGTTTAAAATCCTCTAAATTCTACTTAGCTCTTAAGTTTGTCTTTGCTACTGCCTTCCTGGAGGCCTTCGACTTCCTGCCAATCTAACTAGGCTGGATTCTGTTCAGATCTACTCCAGAATTTCATCCTGACGTTTACTCCCCTTTTCTCTCATGCTGGATTTCCTGTTTGTTGCATCCTGTATTTGTTTCTTTCCTGGTTAACTCCTATATCAGAACAGTGTTTCTCTCCTGCTTTCTATTTGACTGGAGCCTAGAATAAATTTCAGGGTAAAAAGCATGTATTCTATCTGAAACTTAATTGGTACTATAGCTGGTTATAAAATGTAGTTAAAAAAACAAAAACAAAAATAAAAACTTTGCCTATAATACTAAAATCTCTCCTCCAAAATCATTCAGCTTTACTGTTGCTTTAAGAAGTATACTGTGCTTCTGACTCCTATGTGATCTTTCTTTCTTTCTTTCTTTCTTTCTTTCTTTCTTTCTTTCTTTCTTTC
>NW_024412403.1:31256538-31462257 GCF_014898765.1 Herpailurus yagouaroundi
TTCTTTCTTTCTTTCTTTCTTTCTTTCTTTCTTTCTTTCTTTCTTTCCTCTTTCCAGTTTTAGTGCTGTATCATTATTCCAGTGTTCTAAAATGTTTCAATACTATGCCTTGGTTTGCCACTTTTTTTCCCTTTACTTGGTGAACAATTTCAATCTGAAAATTACTGAACAATTTAGTGAATTATCCTTTCCCATAATTTTTATTCAGTTTATATGTCAAATATATATTTATTAATTAGATGTGAAACCTCCCAGGTCTTTCTTTTCTCTCATTCTTCCTCATTTATCATATTCTGTTCTTGTTTCATGGATAGTTTAAATTCTCTTGTGTCACATGATTTTAATAAGTCTTTTTTTTTCCAAATAAAACTTTCTTGTGATGCTTCCTGCTTAATTTTTTTCTGACTCCCTCCCACTTCCTTTTCTCCCTTGTTCTGTCTTTTATGCTGGAGGCTTTCTTCAAATAGCAAGTGATCTCCTGTTGTTCATTCACATTTAATAGCTGCTCACTAAAAAGACTATTGGAAACTCTGTGTCAACTGATGGCTTTCACTGTACAATGATCAGATTGGGAAGTAGCCATTCATTGGCAATGAGGACAGAATTTAGGGCTGTTGATGTTGATTTTCAGTTATTAGAGTAGAGATTTTAGGTGGTGGCCTGACCTGTATTTGAGATACCAGTAGGCAAAGCTATTAGAGAAGATATCTTAAAGCCAAACCATAAGAAATATCTAAGTTTTATTGATACCCTGGGGCCTTCACTTAAGAATTCCAAGTATAAGGCATTATTAAAATTAAGACTGTTATTGAAAGCTATCTTTTAAATAATATTTGCTTGCAAACTTTAAAACAGCAAAACATTTCTTATTCATTTTCTCATTTAACAAACATCCCTTGAGCACCTCCCATGTGCCAAACCCTGTTTAAATGATTTAATATACTAGTAAGATGAATAGACCTTTTACATCACATTATCAATGATAACATGAAACTTTGCCTCTAAGATATGGTGAGAGAAGCATTTTTTCCCCCCTGAAAACATTTACCTATGTTTGTCTTTACTTCACAGGATGACTTCTCTCAGACAAAGAAAATTCTTGGCAAGAAAAAAAATTAATGCAGCCAGGATTTATTTAATCACATTCAGACAGTCTGATCATTATCATCCAGTCTGTTTTGGAAGGGCACAATAATTCACATTCAATGGCTATCATAACCCTGTCCCCTCATGCATACCCAGTAAAATAAAAAGAGACATACTAAGGCTAGCCATCTGACTTCCCAGGTTAATAGACACTATAGCTTGGCAAGTACTTCCAGGTCAGCTGAAGTTAAGATAAGGTTTACAAGCAGTGGTTACCTCTACTGTCCTTTTATTTCATGCCTTTGGTCTTATAGGACCTAAAGGACTTACCTATGTGATTATTGCTGTAACACCAGTTTCATAATGTCAAGCAAAGATTATTTAAAAAATTGTTAAGATTATCCTAGTAAGAGCTGTCATGACACAGCCATTGCCAATTTTACAGCCATATTCAATGCAGTTGAAAAGAGAAACTTGTTCAGTGGGGACTTAATTTCTTTCACTGTAGCATGTAAATAAGAAACTTAAGAGAGATTATGCAACCCCATTTCAGATTTATTGTAATTTGTATTAATTTGAACATTTTGTTTTCTCAACACTATTGGCATAACTACAGTGAGACTTGGCATTTGATTTTATTATAGCCACACACAGTTGGATTTTCCAGAATGCCAATTTGAAACTAAATTGACCTGACTGCTTGAGAGCTGTACTTTACATAGTACCACACTGCCAAACAACACTACTGTCTCAAGAGAGATTAACCTTGTAAGCAAGTTATGCAGGTGATTCAAATCCAGTTAATCTCACATAAAAAAAAATGTTAATTGCATTGGCAAAGACATTGCCTTTGATCACTCCAAGGCTATATAATTAGGGATCAGGCCATTCAGAGGGACTCTAATCTAATTGATAAGCAGTTAGGAAACAGCCCTTGAGATTTTTCCCGAGTTTTCAATATGTGATCAGACATAAGGTGATAACATGGAAAAATCAGTGACCTTATTTACATGCCTCAAAATGAATTTTTCTCATTATTTAGTAGTTCAGGATGTTTCATATATATTTATTTTGATTGTGAGAAGTTTCATGGGGTACAAACTCCTGGGGCATTAATGGGTATCAAATGGGATTACTTACCAATTTACCATCTAATCCTTATAACTTTACATTTATTTGCAGATCATTTTGACATAAAACAGCAAATCCCAAGACATTTCCTTATAATTTTTATAATTTGTTTCTGAAAGCACACCTTTTGTTTGGCTTAGAATAATAGTAGTCACTGCAAAGGCAAAGCCTTTAAAAATATGTTCTCTGCCTGTACAACTTCTTTAGTCATCAATATTCATGTTTCTGATTCTCAGATTTTTCTGGAAATAAAGTCTAGTTAAGGAAACTGGAAAATGATTCTTACAAAAAATATATTTCCAGTTAATAAATGTTAGGCAAACCTACAGTTTTTAACATACCATTTTTTGTAGGCAGTTAAATTTTAGTAGAAGGTGATTTTATTATAATTAGCAGAAAACAATAAGAGTAATGAATAATACAATTTAGGGATAATTACTGCAATGGGCACTACGGAAATTCCCAGAATACTACTTTAAAAGTTGTGACCAAACTCCAACATATTAGTAAATGTCAGTGTCACTTTGTTGGAAGGTGTAACCTAAGTTACTCCAGTATAAAACCCATCTTGATGTCTCCTATATGTGCAAATGACTTTTATTTGCATTGTCTTTTATTTCTCTTTCCTGTCAATTGAATTACATTTCCATCATGAGCCAATTCTAGACTTCCAAAAATTCTATACCACATACTGTCCTGTGGTTATTTAGTTGCTAGGCAACTAGACTCTGCTTGAGGGCAGAAGGGAATAGAAAAAGTTCATTGCGAAGTTGTCCACCCCTGCTGGGTTCATCAGAACGGCAGCAGGGGATCCTATATCTTCCTTCTTCTTGAATTATAAATCAGGCTCTTCCACGTGTCTCCATAAAACAGTGGGGCTTAGAACATGTATGAAAGCCATAAAACCCTCAAGGATCCTGATGCTGTCCCCTGGATAAAGAGACAACTTTAGTTTTAGTAATTGTAGTTTCAGAATAAGTCTAATGTAAAGTTTATCCTTTGGGTTCATTGCATTCATACGTTGCAATTTTGTGGCAGGTAGTATGTTAAAGAAAGCATACAAAATCTTTGCCTGAAAATATTCATGTGTATTTTAATGGAACTAGTCTCACATACTGTTATACAATTTATTTTATAGTTAGCATCATGTCATGCAAATTTTCCATGTTAGATAGATAGATGATAGAAAGATAGATAGATAGATAGATAATAGATAGATGATAGATAGAAATAGCTTTAAGATTCCAGTGACTTACTAATTTTGCAGTGTATGAATTTGTCACATTTTTTCTAAAAGCACCCATTTTCTTTTTTTTTTTTTTTTAATTTTTTTTTCAACGTTTATTTATTTTTGGGACAGAGAGAGACAGAGCATGAATGGGGGAAGGGCAGAGAGAGAGGGAGACACAGAATCGGAAACAGGCTCCAGGCTCTGAGCCATCAGCCCAGAGCCTGACGCGGGGCTCGAACTCACGGACCGCGAGATCGTGACCTGGCTGAAGTCGGACGCTTAACCGACTGCGCCACCCAGGCGCCCCTAAAAGCACCCATTTTCTAATACTGTCAACATTACTACATTGATCCTATGTAGTTCTTATTTTTTGTTGCAATTATCGATTATCAAAATTGTTATTCTATTCTCCAATACGCACACTTTTCTTTCTTTTTTCTTATTGATTACTAATGTTGGCATGTCCATCATGTTCCTGATTTTAATAGGCATGATTTTAGCATTACTTTTAAAGTTTATTTATTTTATTATTTTTTTTTATTTTTTTTTTCAACGTTTATTTATTTTTGGGACAGAGAGAGACAGAGCATGAACGGGGGAGGAGCAGAGAGAGAGGGAGACACAGAATCGGAAGCAGGCTACAGGCTATGAGCCATCAGCCCAGAGACCGGCGCGGGGCTCGAACTCACGGACCGCGAGATCGTGACCTGGCTGAAGTCGGACGCTTAACCGACTGCGCCACCCAGGCGCCCTTATTTATTTATTTTGAGAGAGACAGAAAGAGTGTGAGTGGGGGAGGGACAGAGAAAGAGGGAGAATCTCAAGCACGCTTCATGCCATCAGCAGAGAGTCCATGTGGGGCTCGAATGCAGAAAACCGTGAGATCATGACCTGAGATGGAGCAAGAGTCCAATGCTTAACCGACTGAGCCACCCTGGTATCCCTAGCATACTAGTTTTAAAAAGATGTTTTGATTTAATTTCTGATAAAATATCTTCACCATGCTTAAGAAGTTTCTTTTGATTCCCTTTTTATTTTTTATTTTTACTTTTTGAAATTAAAGAGCTTTTCTATATCTAGGTATGACCACATTTACTTTTTCTTTTTCCCTTCTATTTTGTAAGTAGCCTCCTTTATCTTCTTAAATAAGAATGCATTTAACTTCGGGGCACCTAGGTGGCTCAATCGGTTAAGCGTCAGACTTCGGCTCAGGTCATGATCTCACAGTTTGTGGATTCGAGCCCCGTGTTGGGCTCTGGGCTGATAGCTCAGAGCCCGGAGCCTGCTTCTGATTCTGTGTGTCCCTCTCTCTCTGCCCCTCCCCTGCTCATACTCTGTCTCCGTCTCTCAAAAATAAATAATGTAAAAAAAAAAAAAAAAAGAATGCATTTAACTTCAAGTAACAGAAACCTGATCAGCAATGGCTTAAGCATAGGTGTTCATTTTTCTCCTGTCTAGCATTTCTGTGGTGAAATGATCTACACACACATAGACATACACACCCCATATCCATGCTTTACCTGCCAATCTGTTCCGATCTGCTAAATGGAAACTTGAGAATCCTTTTAGACTTTTCTTCTTCAATATCCACTTCTGATTGATCACCCAGTTTTGATACCTTTTCAATCTGCCCTTTTCCATATCCATAGAACCATCGTGTCAGCCAAAGCTGAAGTAATTTCTTACAAAATCCATTTGACCTAATTCACTGCTTCATGTTTCTCTTCTAGTTCATCTTTCACAGATCTGCCAACACAATCTTTTTCACATATTTATTTAAAATGTTGCTTCTGTACTTAAAACACTTCAACATCTCTCTATCACTCTTAGGGCAGAACTCACATTCCTTGACATGGCCAGAAAGGCCCTTCATGGTCTTGCCATTCACTATCTGACTGGCTTCATTTCCTACCACTTTTCTTTTTTTTTTTTTTTTTTTTTTTTTAATATTTAAAAAATTTTTGTCAATGTTTATTTATTTTTGAGAGAGAGAGCGCAAGTAGGGGAGAAACAGCAATAGAGGGAGACACAGAATCCGAAGGAGGCTCTAGGCTCTAAGCTATCAGCACAGAGCCCCTGACGGGGCTTGAACTCACTAACTGTGAGATCATGCCCTGAGCTGAAGTAGGAAGCTTAACCAACTGAGCCATCCAGGTGCTCATCCCACCACTTTTCTGATGAAACCAAGCTGCTGGCTGTTCACCAGCTACTAAGCTCAAAGCCTGACATAGGAAAAGCTGTGTTAATATGTGCTAAATGGAAGAGTGGGTGAGGGAATGACTTCTGTCCATATACGAGGTTGTAGTACAATACACTCATTAAAATCAAAGGGGGCAGGAAAATTCCTCATTTCTCAATCTCAATGACATCAACAGTGGCTTAGCTGTCTTTTAATATTGGGTATTTCAGTTTTAGATGAATCGAATGAACATCCCTGAGTGATTGCAAAGAAAACAAGTCAATCCTGCTTTCTGGGCTAATGATTCATTTTTGCTATTAACATTCTAAGCACTCATATGAAGATACTATACTGATCCTGTTGCCTATTTGCCGCCAGAAACAGTAGCTCAGTATCAACTAGCCAGTGCTCAAATAGTTGTTGGGAACATGTAGTGTCCAAGGTTCAAAAGAATAATACAAAATGACTGCATCCAACATGAAGATTTGTTCTGTCTTTGGGCAGGGGTGGGGTGGGGAACACTTAACTGTTAATTGATTCTGACTACCTAAAATCTAATTAGGAGCAACTTTTTTTTTCCCCCCTTTCAAGTTCTTATGCTTTATTTCTAAATTCTTCATTAAAAAAACCTCTCCATGAGAAGTTCTATTTGCCTGTTTTATGGCTTGGGATTTTGGGGTCTCAGAGTGCAGGTACTTAATGCTTAATATGCAGGTTGCTGTTTTAGAGAAAATTTTGATCCTTACTGTCAACTTCACAGTGGAGAGATGGAGTTGTCTTCCTTCTGAATGCCAATGATTGTTGACTTTAATGCAATAAAATATGTCTATTGCAACTTACACATTTATTTTATAAATCTAGACTTATTTAGTCAATAAAATTATGTACTTCCATCCTATATTCTTAATATATGCTACTTGAAGTGATTGATTTTCTTTAAAGATTTTTTTTTCTAAATATGTTTCAATTTTTTTATGCCACTATTGACATTTTTAAATTGGGTTTGAAACTAAAGTCTTCAGTGACTAAATACGACCATATGGCCAGACAAATTGTGTCAATTCCCAATGGATTTCATCTTTCTTTTCCTTGATTTCTCTTTCTACTTCAATAAGTAGAACTATTGGACTGCCTATGATTTGGAGACATTTGCTAATGAAATCTTAAGTGGTAATGTGTCCTGTATCAGACCATTATCAAAAAGGGAAGAAACTAGACAAGAAATTCAGGTGTTTAGAGATTTGTAAAACTACTGTTTGTTTTATATTTCTGTTCAATGGTAAAATTTTCATAGGCAGGGATTTATTTTTCCCTAGCTATATGTAGAGGAGTGGAAAATGCAAATTAAGGGTGATAGGTGCAAATTAACAACAAGGAGTAAAGGATGGGAAAACTGAACCTGAACACTAGAGAAATAAAGAAACATAAAAGTTAAGTAAAGAAAAAACGGGTAAATCTGTGAAACACTGAGGAGAAGATAATTGAAGTGGCCTTAGAAAATTATGTATGACAGTAGTTTACAATAATTAATAATAATGGTGATTTTTGTTTAAGAAAAAAATCAGATTGACAGCTTTTATATTTAAGAAAAATTAAATCAGGTTGATAGCTTTCCATACACGAGGTGAAAACATATGTGGAAGTATTGGGTCTTTGTGAAATGATAGCCTAAGTGGGAAAATTTAAATAACACCATGTGCGAGAGCACAACTTTTTGTGTGTATTCACTGTAGCGTTCTTTTTTGTTTTTTGTCTTATTTCCAGTTAGTTCATGCTAGCATTCTTGATGGAACATTAATATTAGTTTCCTTTTTGATAGTTTCCATCAGTTTCAACTTTTAGTTTTCTCACTCAGCTATTGGGGTAGATTAAAGTAATCGTTTTTATATCTTTCCGTGTTTCTGTGGAATGTGCTATTCAGACTTTTTGTGATAGGATTTTCCATACCTCAGGAATTCACTGAAGAATCAATTTTATTCCCAAAAGATTATATGATCTTATATACAAACCGTAGCTACTTCTGTGTTCCAAAATATTTTATTTTATTCAATTGCATTGGATTAATAAGGTCTTATCAAGATATAGTTGAGATAGAGGTTTTTTTGATAATGTTCTTAAGACATGCACAGCATTGATTTCATTTTACCATTGTTCCCTTTTTTTTTTTTTTTTTCCTAAGAACGACCCACATTTCTCAGGAGGCCAATTAACCAGGTGGTTCTGGAGGAAGAAGCTGTAGAATTTCGTTGTCAGGTCCAGGGAGATCCTCAACCAACTGTGCGGTGGAAAAAGGATGATGCAGACTTGCCAAGAGGAAGGTAAGAACATCATACAGATGGAAAATCATTAGATAACCACTGAATAATTAGGAGGGAAAAAAAAATCCTGATTTTACCATCAGACATGCATATCTTGGTGTATTATTTCCAGACATCTGATTTTTACATATGCAAGCCACGTATCTGCTGTTTAATATACTGAAGTCCTACAATCTTTTAATTGCTCTTTCATTGAATTTTCACATAAATGCCTGATTCTCCACTTCATCTACTGCCCCCAAATATCAAAGTTTCCAGAGGCGGCCCCTCCTAGTTCTGCTATTCTGCTCCTAGTGAACTCTTGACTATTTATCCTAATTCCTCCAACTACCATTCTGTTGGCATGATGCTTCAGCACACACTGGATGCTGTCTGCCTTCCTAGTGATGTCCAGAGCCTCACTCACCAAAGGCTGCTGAGCCTAACTGACTTCAAGGTCTGGAGTAAAGGAGAGGTTTTGTGCAACACAACACTGAAAATGCAGCAAGTCCTGGATATCTCTATCCGCAGAGGGAATTTCTCACTTAGGGACTGCCTGTCACTTTCTCACTTTCCATGTCTTCATGGAGACCTGTTTTTCCATCTAATCTTCCTATCACCAAACTCCTTAACCTAGTCACTCAACTTCCATGGGTAAGTCCAAACATGCTTGTTATCCTTTTATAAAAATACACTTAACATTTTTGCTGTCTAGTTTTTTCTGAGACCTTGCCCTTTATGACCAAATAAATCATTCAAGTATTTTTTTTTGTTTCCCCATATAATGAGCAAGTTTAGCTTTAAGATTAGTTTTGCCTTACTCCTAGTGTTACCTTCTGAAACTGTGGCCATCAGCCATCAAACCGACTACAATCATCTGAATAAGATTTGACATCCTGCCTTTTTTGTAATTTTTTCCTAAAAGAAAAAAGAGAGAAATTTGGTTTCATTCAACTGACTGAAATTAAACTTGCTTACACAGACATTGGTTGCCTTTTATCTGCTTTCACCAGCAACCACTGTGGATACTTTCCTGAATTTATGCATTTATTTCAAAATCTTGATTTATTTATCATTATTTCTCTGATACTGTATTTTCTGAAGTCATATGATCAACAGCACTGGTCTCAAATGGACCAAACATTTTTAACACTCAATGAGACATTCTTTGCAATCTATAGAAATAAAAAAAGTAAATATTTTAATTTGGTTAACTTGTTAGCCTGTATCGTAGGGAAAGTTACCTCTATGTCACTTTGCTGTTAGACATCTAGTTTTAAAGGAGTGTTGTTACAGGAGTTTGTGAATGTGAAGTTCCTCAAGTCTTCTCAGTGGAGAAGTAGGTTAAAATGCAAGAAAAGTTGATGGAGCTGAGAGCAGTTAATGTGTAATTTTTAAAAGTTGATGTAAGATTGAGAGATGAATTATATAGTAAAATTTAGCCTAGTGTACACAAAGGTTAATTTTCAGTTACTGGGAGTAAATATACTCATCCACTAAAAACAAACTAACAAAAACTTTTTTTTGGAATATTTTCAGGTTTATAGAAAAGTTACAAAAATAATATGGAGAATTCCCATATACTTGACATTCAGTTTTCCCTATTATTAACATTTTACATTACTAGGAAACATTTGTTACTCTGAATGAACAAATGGTAATACATAATGATTATACATTGTTTTGATTTCACCAGTTTTCTCATTAATGTCTTCCTTCTGCTCCAGTCTCCAATCGAGGGTATTTATTTAGTTGGATATTATAGAATATTGCATTTGCTTGTCATATTTCCCCAGTCTTTCATTGTTTTTATGATCTTGACAGCCTGAAGGGGTACTGGCAGGTACCCCAAACTAGGATTTGTTTCATGTTTTCTCATGGTTAGACTGGATTTGTGGGGTGTTAGGAAGAAAGCCACAGGCAATGCCATTTTTTTGTCACATGATGTCAGAGGTTAATGATGTCTATATAACATCCCTCATGATTCTGCCATTTTTAATCATTAAACAAGATCCAGTTCAAAAAAGTTTCAAAAATAGAAAGTAGTAAGGGTGTGTTGCATTCTAATGGCTCTATGTGTTTGAATTGAGGTAAAATAAAACTTAATCAAGCCCAGTTTAATTTGTTCCCAAATTTCTCTAGGTGTTAGGTCATAAGCCTGACACCTTTAGTTGCTATAATATTCTCCAATCTTACCAAATTCATTTGCTTCAAAGTTCAAATAATACACAAAAAGCAAACAATACTATTAATACTACATGTTTAGAATGGATGATATAAAGACCTCTAAAGGTGAGGTTGAGATTTTGAGAAATCTTACTTCCATTAACTTTCCTGAAAACATTTTCATAGGTTTCTGGCCTCTTTATTCTTCTATTACTGGCATGATACTACTACAGTGCTTTGTGTGACCAGCTTAATATTTTTAAAGTATTAAGCAAATGGAAATGCTGTATAAGCTTTCAATTGTACATTAGAAAGGCTTAAAGTAAGGATCAGCGCAATATAGAAATTGAGGTCAATATTTTTATCATGATAGAAACGAGGTACTATTTCATGAGTTCTCAATCTTTAAATGGTATTTCAAAGAAGCTTATTCATTCTTAGATTTGTAGGCATTAGCATAAGCTTCACTTGTGCATAATAAGGGAGAAATAGACCTCTTTACTTGGTGAGGAATAACAGTAATGACTTTTAACCAACCATAGCCTAAATCAACAACATTGATTCTATTACATTATTTAAGTCTCAGACTAGGAAGATGGCCATTGTTCTTGTGTAAGCAATTGTGTGAAGTGGTGTGGAGGATGACATTTCTTTGGCTTAACATTTAATGCAATTTGAATAAGGTTTGTGTAGTGGTTCATGCTTAACACATTTATAGTAAAGCTTTGTAGGGCAGCTGCATAGCCTGTAATTACTACGTAAGTAATATGTGACTATTTTTCTTTTCGAGACAAGAAAAGCTTTTCAATTCAAGTATAAATTTATGAAATGCTGTGATAGCTATTTAAACCTTCAGCACGGAAGAAGATATCTGTGCCAAACTTGCAGTAACCAGAGATGAATTAGGGGAGTATTTTGGTTTCCTTTACTTTGAAAATTTATTTTTAGTAGACTTATATACCTCTTTCTTTTTTAAAAAAAAATTTTTTTTTTCAACGTTTATTTATTTTTGGGACAGAGAGAGACAGAGCATGAACGGGGGAGGGGCAGAGAGAGAGGGAGACACAGAATCGGAAACAGGCTCCAGGCTCTGAGCCATCAGCCCAGAGCCTGACGCAGGGCTCGAACTCACGGACCGCAAGATCGTGACCTGGCTGAAGTCGGACGCTTAACCGACTGCGCCACCCAGGCGCCCCTATACCTCTTTCTTTGATTTAGCCTTGAAATTCCTGACCTTTCTCAGTACTTATCTTTAATAAAATTAAAATGTACCCTTGGTGAGTTGGTATTTTTTTGATTTGATGAGTATTTTGGTGAGGTGGGAAAAGTAGCATTTCTTAAGGCTAGCAATACTTTCACATACCAATATGGAAATGAAGTGGGTAGAGGGAACAAAACAGGAGATGAGGGGAAAGACATTTTTTTTTGTTTGTTATTTATAACGATTGTTTATTTATTTTAAACTTTATTTATTTTCTTTTATTTTTGAGAGAGAGAGAGAGAGAGAGAGAGAGAGAGAGAGAGAACAAGAAGGGGAAGGGCAGAGAGAGAAGGAGTGAGAGAAAATCCCAAGCAGGCTCTGTGCTCTGCTCTGAGCCTGATTCAGGGCTTGATCTCATAACCCTGAGATCATGACCTGAGCCACAATCAACAGTTGGACACTTAACCGACTGAGCTACCCAGGTACTGGTATAATGATTTTTTTTTTAAATACAGGTTTTGTTAAAATATAATTTAAATTGTAAAAGTTACGCTTTCAGATTTACCTACATTTATTAAGTGCCTCCGATATTTTTAATGCTCATTAGTCTGTAAAAAAAATATATTTAAGCAAAATAAATATAGTTATTGATTCTTTATTTTTTTATTTTATGTTAACCAGATGGGTGATATAGAAAAGTATTTACATACATTAAAGAAACTCAGGCCTAAAGTAATCCTAGTTTCTTCCTTGGGTAGTATATCTTTTTTTTCGCAGGCAAACCTAGACCTTTTTGCTAATTAATACTCTCTTGATGACCAGGTGCCTTCACTACATCTTTCCATAAAGTGTTTCATGTGATAAAAGTTGCCAGTATTTTAATTCTGTGATTATGTTTCATCTGTGCTATGCTCCATCTTATCGTAGGGATATTATATATTTTTGTTATACCAAAATCAAAAATAAATATAATATGCATTGTATGCTGAAGCTTTATGAAAATACTGTGTTCTAATGTAAAAAGAAAGAGAAAATAATAAATTTACAATGAAGTAAATAAAAAAATTAAATTAAAATACACCAACACGACAATACTCAGTTCAATCTAATATTAGCGAGAAGAATAAAAATATCCCTTCTCAGAAATTAGTTAAAAAGTAGTGTGATTAATCTGATTGTAATTTCTTCTCTGGTCTTGTCAGTATAGATTGTGTTTCAGTTAATTATTACCAGTCTTTTAAAGAATTGTAAATATGAGATTTAGCATCCTTTACCATTCATATAAATTTTAGTTATATCACTATATGGTTAGCTCCATGATTTTTTAATTTCATTTTTATTTATTTTCTGAACCAACTCTAAAGTGACACTAACTTTCTTAATAAAGATCTAGAGTACAGAAAGGAATGTTTATAATAGCTTGTCAGAGCAAAAAGGAAATAAAATATGCCATTTACATTCTTATGTATGCCTGCAAATTCTAAATGCAGTTGATGGCTTGCACATACTAGATATAATTCATGAATATTTCATAAAAATAGATAAAGGACTAGAGAATAAGAGTTGCAAGATATATGGTGGAAAATTCTATCAATTTTCTTGAAGCCACTGACAAATTCCTTTCTCTGAAGTGCAAGTCTATTTTAAGAGAGACTTTTTAGAGTTCTTAGTTCCATGAAATGCGAGATTCACATAAATACATGAATCCTTAAGAAAAGAAACTGAATAGAACCACTTATAATTCTTTTTTGTGTGTGTGTGGCATTTTTTACACTAAGTGGCTCTTTTCACTTAGCCCTGGAAAATGTTCTTATATTAATTGTTTTGAAGCTCCATTGTTTAGAGAATGTGCTTCTGGGATGCGGAGATGCTGAACAGGTGCTCCGCCACCCTGCTGAGGAGATGGGCCTTCTTCACATACAGCATTTGCTTCAAGGACATGTGGTAATTTGGGCTCCTGATAAATAACCATGCTGATTGGTAGGCTGATCAAGATTGGTCAATTAAAAAAAAATTAAGAACAGAAAGAACTAAGAGCAGGAGAAAAGCAATGTATATAAACATTGTATGTGACATCTGAAAAGTGAATTGGTCCCTAAGGCTCAGAAATATAAAGAAATGTGTTAATGAATACTCTGTAGTTTTTCAGCTGTATAGATGCCTTAGCCATTTCTGTCTAGAAAAGAAAATAGAACTACATGCACAATTACTGTGAGATCTTTTAATATAGCTATGAATAACATGAAGAATACTGAGGCCATCTTCAGAGATTAAACTTTAGGCTTGTTCTGACACTGTTCAATCATTTAATCAGTTTAGTTATACTCCCATGTTCTGGAAATGGTGTTTGACATATTTCTCTACCACTAACTAGGAGTGTGACCTTGAAGAAGATTTTTCAACTCTTTGTGTTTTACATTCTGAAGAAATGGACCAGAAATGCAAGGGGACTAATAACTAACCTACACTTTGACTCATTTGTACAGGGTGAATAATTATGCCATCCATTCTAACTCAAAGGGTTATTAAAATCATGTAACTCATTCAAAGAAATGTAAATACTATACACTGGATACACGTAACAAGTGCTCCAGTTTTATAAATTCTGCTGGTTGGTGGCATTTATTAGCTACCTAGAAAACTACAAGGAAAATATATTAAAGGTGAAAAATATAAAGTATACAATTTCTATGGATACTCAATTTCCTTGGTCAATCAATTTCTATAGAAACATAAAATCTTACTGATTTAATAGATACCACTTTTGCTTTTAAATCATATAGATTTCTTTATAAATTTTTCCAGCCAGTTTGCCAAGCCTGAAAGTTACCTCTGATTTTTCTACCTCTCAAAGTTTGTATACGGTCAACATATTTTATTGTAGGCCCAGTGTAATAAGACATCTGGGTTGGGACTTTCAAATTTCACACATTATATCATATCAGTTGTGTACTGATAATAAAAAAAACCATCACTTGTGTAAGAAGATTATGTAACAATAAAAGCATGTAGTTTTGAAGGACTTGTTATTTGCCATGCACTTTTGCTTTCCATATGTTAATTACACTAGTTTAAATAGTGTTCTAAAATATTATGATTCCTCATTTGAGAGCTATGGAAACAGAAGTTTAAGTAACTTGCTTCCAAAGCCACACATTAATACGTGTTAGAGTTAGGACTTGATTTAAAATCTTTCCAGCATAAAACATATATTTTAAACTATTGGGCTTTGTAATTATGTGATTATTAATTGTTTATGGACTTGAGCCACTGACTAATTTTATATTTGATAAAATTTTAGATACTCAGAAACGCTGTATCATGAATAACTTTATAGGAATGTTAAGTGTAATTTTTAGACCAACTTCATAAGCACACCTAGTGTCTTCGTGTTTTGGAAATCTATATTTGGACCATGTCAAAGTTACCTTCTTGGAAGCTGAAGATATAGATTTTTGTTTACAAACAGAATTAATTAGCAACTTTCAGAGGGATGCCAAAATGGTACTTTCTCTGTGTTTTCATCAAATAGGTGCTAATAGTTGCTGTTAACACAAAACTAATTGCCACCTAGGTTGAAGAGTGCAAGTTACCTCATCCTGTGACCACATTGGCCCATCTGTTGAGAATCTCAGCTCAGGGACAATGCAGGAACTGGCATCCAATTTGGGTTCTGGCCAGTGGTCAACTAACAAGCTGGGACACACTTGGAATATGAAATGCCTCGAAGTCAAAGATGCCCATTAACTGGCAGCTCTTGTGTTGTGTCAAGGCAGAGCCAAGACCAGGTGCAGTTTGCAAAAGGATCTGTCTGAGTGCCACCTGTCATTGGCATGTGGGTGTTGTCCAACACAGAAGCTAGGGCAGGTTTGTTTCTTCCATCATAGCTTAGGATGTTAGAGAATTCCCTAGGCAGAGATCAGGATTAGGGCAGCATTTTACTTAGCCCAAATTGTAGGACAAGCCAAAGGGTTACCAAGAGACAGTCATTGTGTCAAGACTCAGGTGGATATATTGGGTATTTACCATTGGAGACACACTTTCTAGTACCCTAGATTCTTACCTCAACTATACACAAAATATAAAAAGGAGAAAGTTGGAGAGCCTGATGGCTCAATCAGTTGAGCATCTGACTCTTGGTTTCAGCTCAGGTCATGATCTCACAGTTCATGAAAGCCAACCCCACATTGGGGTCAACGTCGGCAGCATGGAGCCTGTTTGGGATTCTCTCTCTCTTAAAATAATTTTTTAAAAAAGGAGGGGTGCCTGAGTGGCTCAGTTGCTTGAGCATTCTACTCTTGGTTTTGACTCAGGTCATGATCTCATGGTCTGTGAGTTTGAGCCCCACATTGGTCTCCGTGCTAACATCACAGAGCCTGCTTGGGATTCTCGCTCTCCTTCTCTCTCTCTGCCCCTCCCCAGCTCTCTCTCTCTCTCTCTCAGAAGAAATAAATAAATAAACTTAAAAAATAAAAAAAAATTAAAAAGAAAGTTATTTAATTGACTATTTTAACACAAATCCTTGCCTTCATATGACAATTTGTTGTTAGAATCACTTAGATGGTTTTTAATCACCCAGGGGTTTTTCTTAAGATATGCTTCTGATTGATTTTTTGCTGTTGCTGTTCTTAATAAGTTGTAATTGCAATGTGGGCTTACAAGGTAAAGTTGAATTTAGGAGACTAACAATCTTATCCCAGCTCTGCAAAAATGCATCATGCTGTTTTAAATCATTTACATAATATGTTGAGTACTAGGGTCTACACCTGCAAAATGTGCAAGTTGGATTGGATGGTTTCTGTGGTGCCTTTAAATTCTGAAATGGCATTATTCTGTGAATGGCAACAACTCAAAACACTTTAAAAAGTATAACATGTTTTTATAGGAGGGAAAAAAAAGCAAATTTGACATGGATGGGCCTAATGAAGAAAATTAAAGTTACTCATATAACCATTTATAACTGATAACTACTTTTTTTTTATGTTTTGCATATATGCTATCAGATTTTTATGTATATATGGACATTTTTTAAAAATTTAAAATTGCCTTTGACCCTGAATGCCTATTTAGGTTTTTGTAGGAAAAGGCTAATATTGATTCAAAAGAGTTGTTTTTATTGCATTTTCCTTTCCTGTAAATATAATGTTAATAACTATATTTACATCATACTTACTCTATATCATACCTATTCTAGGCGTTTTACATGAAAACATTCATCCTTATGGCAACTGTATGATATAAATACTATTATTATTCCCATATAACAAATAAAAACATGAGACACAAAGAGGGTAAGTAAGGTGAAGTCAATCATCTAGTAAGGTATCTTGGATGACTGGCTTCAAGGTCCACAATCTTGACCATTAACTAGAAGTGCTAAGTAGGAACAATTTTTTTTTTCCATTCTCCATTTGGGATTATACATTAGGAAAAAAAAACAGCTTAGTAAATGCTTGCCTATTAGATGGTCACAAAATACATCTGTGTAATAAAGTACATATTAATGCTTTTATAACTTTTATCATAATGGCACTTATCAGTACTATATAATCCATTATATTGTATCAAATAAATAAGTTTGCATCATTTAAAAAATATCATTATTTCCTATAGCCCACTGAAACAAAGTTTAAAGCAATTCTGTCTTTATCATCACAGAATATTTTATTTTAATATAGTCTTGTATTCTTCTTACCACTGTATCTGGAAATAAAAATGAAGTCACTGGTAATACAAATGAAGCTAAAGAAATGCTTGCTGAGAGAATTAAATAGTATAGGTATATAAATCTAGAACAATGAACTTTTCTAGAGCATGATAATGTAATTCTTCTTTTCATCTGCATTGTCTCATGGCACTTAGACAATGGTTAATTTTACTAAAAGAGCATTATTTTATATTTTCTTGATAATATTTGCTTATTAACAGTTCCATAGGCAGTTATGTGTTGGCTGACAGTTCTGATTTCTAAAGTTTTTTTTAATGTTTATTTATTTATTTGTTTATTTTTGAGAGGGAGAGAGAGAGAGAGAGAGAGAGAGAGAGAGAGAATGCACATGTGGGGGGCGGGGAGGGACATAGAAAGAGAGAGGGGAGAATCCCAAGCAGGTTCCACGATGTCAGTACAGAGCCAACGCAGGGCTCAATCTCACAAATTGTGAGATCATAACCTGAGCCAAAATCAAGAGTCAGCTTAACCGACTGAGCCACCCACGCATCCCTGACAGGAATGAGTCTTTCTAGACTATATTTTCTCAAGTGTAGAGCTATCATCATCATCATTATGGTTATTCAAATCAATTATTCAAATCAACTGGTATGAATTGAAAGAGAAAGAGGAAAAAAAAATAATAACTTGAGACCTAGTATTACAATAACATGATGAATGAGGGGTATGTCTTCCTTAGTGTGTGAAGGAGATACAGTTGTCAAAAATAAGAGACAAAAACCAAACACTTTCAAAGCATTGTAAGAACATACCCTATTCCACAGAATAGAATCAATTATTGAAGAAATCTACTTTAGTTGGTGCATAGCATCAACTCATTGGAGCTTCATTCTTAAAGGACCTATTTAGGCGTGGGGGCTGCTATTGGGACACAGTGAACCTTTGCCAAGAAATTAAAGTACTAGAAGTCTCTTCTGAGAAGTGATTCGTCATATAAATCTATAGGATAGACCTGTGACAAGATCTCAGTGTGGAAATTTTGCTGATCATTCTTAAGATTATTGTGACTGTTACAGTTATATGACCTACCGTAATACCTTTTAACTAATTTCATCAAATGTATGAGTGTGTGGTGCCTTTATTAAGAATACCTGGTTAACTCTCATAGCCATTCATACAACAACTGGCACTTTCTGTAAAATATATGTTTGATGGAAGCTATAAATACTTCATCCATCAACCCACATTTTCTAAGTTTTGTTCAACATTTATACCACAAATGATAGAATCAAAAAAGTCAATCAGGACTCTTACCCTTATTTGAAGAATTTTATAAAGAGAGAGAAAGAAAATATCTTTAACCTTACTATGAACACAATTTATAGCAAGATGGCAATTCTCTCAAAGGAATAACAAATATCTCTAATGTGAACTAATAAAATGTTACGTTTCAAAAATTCAAAAAGAATCATACATATTCATTGCACATTTTTAGTGTTGCTAATGCAACAAATTAAAAAAAGATGAGTTTGTTCTCAAGGATTTGAGGGGAGGGTATGAGATATGTACAATGTTAATTATTAAATAAAGCAAACTATTTAAAAAAGCTATGATATACAGACTCTTTAGAGTTGCAGAAAGGAAAAGCTGCTTTAGTCCCATGTGATGTTAGAGATGGGTCTGGAAAGGAGAATAGAATTCTCATAAGTGGAGCTGCAAAGAATATTCCTAGAGATGGAAGCAGGATGAAAAACCATTGGTGGCGGAAAGAATATGCCAACAATTAGTGGTTCCGTTTGCCTGGAGTGGAGTGGAGTGGCACTTAAGGCCAACAAGGTTAGCTGAGGCTTTATTATGAAAGCCTCTAATTCCAAGTAAAGTGTTTTATACTGAACACACTATGAAATGGGGATTCACTGGAGCACATTCAATACAAATGTGTCTGTCTCTAGGTTTAAAAAATTGATTCTCAAATTTTATGTAGGGTAGTTTGGAGTAGAGAATGTTCAGAGGTAAGCATACCTGGTAAGAAGTTGCTTAAAAGGTAGTTAGGGGATTCTTTTGGGTTATTTCCTGTGAATATACGAAATGGCAATACAAAGAAAGGTTGTGTTTTTGTTTTTTGTTTGTTTGTTTGTTTGTTTTGTTTTGTTTTTCCTTAAAGAGATAGATTCTATGTCAGGATTCATGGGGAAAGAAGGAATAAAAGTAATACTGAGGTTTATACCTTGGGTGCTGGATAAGAAGTGTTGTCTTTATTAAATACAGAAGTCAAAATATTTGTTTAACCCAACTATTATTTTTAGTCCTATAATAATATTATAAGTCATTGAATTCAAGTTGGAATTGTTTGTAGGATCTGACAATACTTTCTCTGAATGAAGAAGAAAAAAAATTGCTTGATCAAATATAATATGTCGTCTATGGAAAATGATTTTTAATGTCAGAGATGTTAAAATAGAAGAAATGTGTATCTTCAAATTGACTATGGGACAATAGCTAATTTTTCAAGTGCTTTACATGTAGATAACTCATTTGATCTTCATGGTTTCTTCATGAAACAAGTGTTCTTATCATTTTTATGTTACAAAGGAGGAATCTGAGGGGCAAATTCAAGTGGTAGAGATTTGAACCCAATTAGGCACATTACCCCTCAAGTCCACTGTCTAAACTACTTCACTCAAATAATTCATCTTTTTTTTTTTAAGATTTTGTGTTTAAGTAATCTCTACACTCAATGTGGGGCCCCACTCAATATCGACTGAACCAGCTGAGTGCCTCTAAAATAATTTATCTTTACAGGAAATTGTATTAAAATAATAAAGAGTATGGTATTTTTTTGAGGGCCCACTGATTTTATGCTAGGTGCTTGTACAGTTATAATTAATCTCCCCAATAGCCTTAAAGTATGAATCACCTCCCCCTCTTTTTTTAAGTTTGTTTATTTGGGGGGGGGGTAGAGAGAGAAAGAGAGAGACAGAACAAACTGGGGAGGGGCAGAAAGAGACAGGGAGATACTGAATCTGAAGCAGGTCCAGACTCTGAGTTGTCAGCCCAGAGCCCAATGCAGGGCTCAAACTCAAGAACCCCGAGATCATGACCTGAGCTCAAGTCAGCCGCTTAACAGAGTGAGCCACCCAGGCACCCTATGAATCCCTTTTTTTTAACAGTGCAGGAAAATGAAGCTTAAGGACAATGAGCACAATGCTCAAGGTCACAGGACCTGAGGGTAGCAAAACAGGATGCAAACCGCAGGTCTCTCTGACATGAAAGCTTGCATTCAGTTCCCATTTGTATCTTAAACACCCTTCATTCCATTTTTTTTACTCAATAGCCATTGGCTTTTTTTAAATTTCTGTGTAACTAAGCGAAAACAGTGTTAGTCTTGTTATTGTAATTGTTTGTTTCTCTGTCTCCCAACTCCCCTTGCCATATTTATCTTCATTCTTAAACGTCCAGCCCTGTATCTGCTATGTGGTGCTCACCAGACACAGTTAGTGCAATGGTTCTTCACGAGGGCCAGCTTTGCCTCTCCCATTTACAGAGAGACATTTGGCAATGTGAGGAGACATTTTTGATTGCTGCATTTGGGGAATTAGGTACTACTGTCTTCTGGAGGGGAGAGGCTAAGAATGCTGCTAAATGGCTGACTATACACAGGACAAGTCCCACAATAAGGAATAATCTGGCCCAAAAGTCCAAAATGTCACTAAGTGCTGTGGTCAAGAAACCCTGAACTAGTAGAAAAGATGAAGTAGGAATTGCTTACCTGAATGCTATTTTATATGCTTTTTAATTTTGTTTTTAATGTTAGGCAAAAATAATAGAATGTTGTTGAAAGAAATAGACCTCAAAGTCATTTCTTATTGCCTGGCTATGAAGGTTATACCAGAGAGATGGACAAATAGTGCCATGGCAAGACTTGACATAAATAGGGCATCACCAAATGCAAGAAGGTCCTTTGGTTCACTAATGACTTCAGATAAATGTATACTCTTGCATATTTTCTGGAATATATGAGGCATGAAATGTTTCTTTATATTTCTTGCTCATTAAATAGTTGCTGAATTGATAAAACTAGTTAAGAGTAGCTTAATTAGAGAAGTGTCTGAACCTTCTATTTTTCAAATATATCTACCAACCTCTGTGGTATGTTACACACTTAATGATGACAGGTGCCCCTATGTAGCTGTGTTGAATTTCTAAATTATTCCAGAAACACATTTCATGAGGAGGTTTTTGTGGGCAGAAGTAAAGAGGAGAGAGAGCCCTTTGAATCTTCCAAAGCACAACCCAAACTGATAATGCAGAACACTTCCATTCTACCTCAGCTAATGCTCCCTTCCAACACCAATGGAATCTTCTTGAAGGTTGTTCAGTAAGGATCACAAGGCCACCAGATAGATGGCACATTTGAAGATCTATTTCACTCTGAACTTGCAGTCCCTTATTGCACAGTGTTCATTCTCGACTCAGAAGAGTACAGGAAGCTGCCTGTCAAAAACATCTGGTGTAAACTATGAATTTTATGGATTGTTGTGGATTTAATCCCCAAAATCCTTCTTCTAAATGAATGTAAAGTGGAGATTAATTTCTAACCAAACACACAATTATGAAGTAGATCCACTTTTCCAAACCTGATGTTACATTTCTTAGTCCTGTTGTAAAATCAAAATGCCTTGAATGAATTTAAGCCAAAAATTATTTCTAAATTAAAGGATAATTTAACCTGTCTACACCACTTTATTTGTTCCAAAATGCTTTCCTTAATTGTGATTTATTTGCAATTTTTACCATAAATTTTCATGTTCTAATTAGTTACACAAACATATGGAAATAATACTAGTAAGTTTTAAAAGCATTTAAAGTAATGGATTTAAGGAATTGCAGATACTATTTTATTTGAATAAATCACAAGGATGGTTGCATAGTAAGGATAGAAATAAAAATAATTAAATAGTCCTTTCTGCTATGATGAGCTAAATGAAATTCTAATATCTCTAGAATGGTTTGAGTTTAATCTTATATGACTGTGACAGAAAGTAGAACATGATGTATACACACACACACAATCTCTAAACTTTTAAGGGATTTAAATTTAGTGAAAATCAGTATAAGATGATATTAAAAGCTCTCTGCAGTTTTGAAAACAATAATGTAATTAGCAATGATAGGTCAGTGCCCTATCTGCAGATAACACCAGAAATAAGTAAGTAAGTAAGTAAGTAAGTAAGTAAATAAATAAATAAGAAAGAAATCCTATAGCAATCAAAACAAAATTTCTATTGCCAGACAAATAGTGAATAGCATGTCAATTAAAAAAAACAACACACACACACAGTTCTAATTTTAAGATTGTAAAATTAAGCCCTTTTATGTTAATGTTTGGTATAATGAAAAGATTATCAGTGATAAAAGATATATTATCATATAATTTTTATCTTACAGATAATTTTTATCTTAAAGATAATTTTTCTTAAACTTTTTGGACCTTACTTTTTTCTTACTGATGTATGTTGAACTTGAGTTTTTTGTTGTTGTTGTTTTGTTTTTGTTTTTGTTTATCTAGGCAACAGGTTAAATCACAGAACAAGGACAGGTGTGAGTAAGAGTATACTCTGTAACTGAGTATCTCCATTAAACTATGGATTGCTCCGGGGCCCTTCTAGTGTGTTGTTAATTATGGTATTAGTCAATTATTTGGAGAAAATGAACACAGAAAAACGTTTGAGATAAAAACTATGAGTAGAAGATACAATTTAAGTAAACTCAGTCAAAATTCAGGGAACTGAAAACAAAGTGAGTCTAAATGCTCAGAATGTGTCTTGTGTTGTCCACAGACTCTCTATTATACAGATTTGGCATTTTGTTATCAGTGTTGTTTGATACTGGTGAAAAAATAGAACCTTCCTCTTCCTGTGTGTGTATAGGCTTAAATTAATTTTTCATGAACAAATTGGTCTTGACTACCTTTATTCACTGTACTGAGCTCTGAGGATACAACTGTGAACAAAGACATGACCGTGCCTTTGTGAAGCTTAAACCCTGGAAGTGTAGATAGATATCAACACATTGATTTTATACCAGTATAAGCAGAAGTAGTTAGGCTATAAGGAGGGAGAAATGGGGAGTGGGGAGGCATGGAGAAAAGTCCAGATGTGAGGACACGGCATATGCAGAGATGCAGAAGCAGGAGAGAACTTGAGAATTCTGGAGTACAGTTGAGGGCTCAGGTATAGAGTGGGCCATAGTGCAAGGTGGGACTGGAGAAGTTAGCAGAGACTAGGTCAGGAAAGAACATACTGGGCAGGTTTAGAAGTTTGGATGGACTTTTCTCTAGAGAGCCAGTTGAGGGCAAATTGAAGCATTTGTAAGTCTACTCTTAGTATATAAAGAAGATGGTAGGAGCACCTGGGTGGCTCAGTCAGTTAGACTGGCTGAGTCTAACCGGCTCAGGTCAAGATCTGAGTTATTGAGTTACTGAGTTATTGTTTGGAGTGGCAGGGAGTATACTTCCTACATCCCTTCCTCTTCCACACTTTCACCAACTCTCAGGAAAAAGCCAGATTTTCATTAAGACACGAAGTGAAGGTAAAATTCTGTGAGAGAGGATAAGGAAGTTTTATAGGTCAGTGAACTAGTATTCCAGAAGGCATAGTGAAAAATTTTGTGGAGGTGACTACAAGATGCAATTGTGAGAGGTTGCATCCGAGGAGACAAAGCTCACTGTAGAAGTGAAAAATGAGAAAATAAGATAACAAGAGAAGATGGAAACGGGTGGTGACTAAAGACAACAGGCTGTGAACTTTACAGTTGTTCACAAGTACACCAAGAGAATTAATCCCCGGAGGCCCCATTGTCTGTCAGAGGAGTGGAAGATGGGTAGACAGGGGCACTCAAAACACGGCAGCAGGCTACAGTGATTAAAACTCGCAGGCACTTCTAGTTTGGGGTGAGCGGTGTGCTTTGGCCTTGCTGGAAGGGCTCAGCTGCAGTTCGGTTTAATTACTCCAGCTCCAGAGAGAGGCTCCGGTTTCAAGATGGTGGGCCGCGTCAGGGAACCCCGGGAGTGTTCTTTTGGGCCTAGTTACCCTGTGATCTGAAATCTGCACTTCATTAAACCAATTATAGTATTTTTATCCTAGTGTGGGCATTTTTAAACATTTTGTGTTTGTTTATTTTCTCTCAGCTTTTCAGTTGGAGAATGTCCTGCTCCCTCAGCTGTGCTAAAGGGAGACTTGGTAGAGGGTTTTCCTATGGTCAGGCTGACAAGGAGGGAGCCACCTATGCCTCAGATGGAGGTAATGAGGAGAGCCTTTAGGGGAAGCCAAGAGAATCTAAAATACTGTTTGGTTATTTAGGGCAGAGTCAGATGCCATCATATTTTAAATTTCATCTTGGCTTTCAGTAGAGGCTCCCAGCACAGTACAGCAAGTTCTTTTCAGAGACGACTTTGCCTCTTAATATTTCCCTAGAAGTCTGAACTTCCACATTTTTTATTTTCTTTCCCTTTCCAATGAATATTGCATTAGTTTTCATTTTTTAAGAAGATATCTGCCCTTCATACTGTTCTTAGGTGCCCTGTCCAGAAACTCTTATGACCTGAAAGAATACGTAAATATTTCTTCCTCAAACTGCAATTCTTAGCTTTTAGAAGTGTAATACAATTACAATATAATTATAATATATAGTATTATGTATTGTATGTTATTATATATTATTATACATTATAATTAGGATGATATTATTAGTAGTATAATGATAGATAAAAAGGAGAATGTGACCCAAGTTGTCTGTAAAGTATAGAAAACTTGACTCGGTATCCATTTGCCAGCATGATAATGACCCACTGGGCTCATTTTGGCTCCCAGACTTCAATTGTTATTTAAGAGCTTGACTTCAGGATATACCTTAAGTATTAGAGAGTATGAAATTATCACCTGAGATTTAGGTTGCCAAGAGACGCTTACATGAGTTGTAATGACAGTTTCAAGTGTTGTCTGTGGACAGATTTTGTTGCGATAATTGTGAGCAGAAAGATTGCTTTAGGAAAATTGAGCAACTTTTTCTATTTTATCCGCTTTCAAGCCTGAACAAAGCAAAAGATTTAAATTTCTCCAAGAAAGTGTATGTTTTATATAGGAGTGCCTCAATTTAATGTTGTGAGTTGTTAACGTATGCTTTTTTGAGCAGGTGAAACGCATCACCATGGGTTCTAAATGGCTGTATCTCCATGTCCACTGGAATCTATGCTAGTGCTGTCAGTTAGTTGATAAGTGTGTCTTTAATTCAGTGAATGACTCTGAAAGATTCACGAGTAACTGTTACCCTAAAAATCCTTCTTTTGAAAGCAGGGCAATAGACTTTGCAATATTTTTATATGAAGTCTCCATAATTAAATTTGCATTGAATTATGGAACTATGGAATGGCCCTTATTGTAGACATTTCTTCATTTTCTGCAAGAGTCCAAAAGGTGTAGGGTTATCTTCAGCTATTTGGATTGAGTGCAAATATTTTGAAAATTGAAAACAAACTTTTTTAACTCTCCTTTAGGGAGTAAAGTCATATTTACTTACCTAGACATTTGATGTTTCCTGGTTTAATTCATAATTTTTACCAATGGCCAACATAATGATTAATAAAGCAGATACATCATAAAATGTTAAGTGCTAATTCAAAACATTTGTTCTAAAATTAGAGCCAGACATCTCGTAGCGAGAAGTAGTAGGTGATTTCAAAAAATAAAGATCTTGAGAAAATAAATTTCCTCTCATAAAAAAACAAAGGTGCTTGTGAAATGAGAACAGCCATTCAGGAAGTTTTATTCGTGCAGAATCCTCACATAATTCAAGCAAGGCAATGAGATACACAGGCTTGAAATGAACCTGGTAAAATTCCACCTTGTAATAGAAATTGTGTTGTATTTTCTTTTGTTCTTTACTCCTCCTAAATTCCAAGGCCACTGTGGAAAGCTTGGAAGGGGAGGTCCCTAAATTATCTGAATTATGTTTACAAAAGGCAGAAAATCAGGAAAAGTTCCTATCCTATCCTATCCTAGTTACAATGCATTAGGGATTGCAAAGTATGAGAAATGTATGCGATGTGGTTATGTATAAAATGTTGCCAGTTCTCAAAAATTTTGTTTGGTATCTTCAAAGTAAACTTAGATTTATAGGCAATCTCCTCACTATCCATGAAAGAAATAAGAGATCCTTTACATTTAGAAGTGATTTTAGAGTATAGTACTGGTTTTTGAACATGAACAACACTTTCACTTTTGAAACACTTTTAAGATTGATCATCAAACATAAGATCACGCATAAACAGAACCTCGCACATACACTGTTGTGTTAAGTATTAAAATAAATTTATTTTGTTTTGTTTATTATTTAGCTGAACATATGGTAATGGTTTTGACACAATTCAGTTTCCTTTTCCTTTTTTTTTTTTTTTTTTTTTAATTTGGAGGGAAAAAAACAACACAAAAAGCAGAGCTTCTTTTCCCACTTTGTCACAGCTGGTTACCAATCAATCTCAATTCACGGTACAGTGATGATAGCACATGTTGTCCGGGGGCCAAATCTGATTGGGTTGCATTTTTCAGCAGTGTTCCATATCAGAAAAAAAAAGGTATCTTTATGGTGAGGACTGTCAGCACATGATTGTACAACTGTCATTAATCAAACCTGGCAACAATGACTGCATTTATGTAAGTCTGAGACTGACAGATTTTTACAATCAAAATCACCCAATTTCTATTAGGATTTCCTCACCAGTATTTTTTTGCCCCTCTATTTCATTCTTTCCCCCCTGGTTTTAATTAAAGTCAGACAATACCGCCTACATGTTGATCATATATATTGTACCATATTTACAAAGTATCTCTTTTATACGAAGTATGCTTTACTTATTTAAAATTGATTCTCAACTATTTAAAGGGAGAACAAATCAAGGCAAAATTTAAGTACATTTGATTGTTTAATTAAAGAATGATTTTAAAGTGTGTGTATATTAGTAAACACATGCATGAAGCTCCTAGGATTATAGTTGGTTTTAGAGAAATATCGAGTAAAATATTAATAAAGTTATCTTCTGTAACTTTTTAAACGCTGAATATAAAATCACTGGTGCAGAAATGCACACCTGCCCAATGTGCACACACGCGCGCGCACGCACACACACACACACACACACACACAGCAATAACACACATGTCAAATGGAAGGGGCGTGTCACTCTATGTTAGAAGAATAAATGTACTTGCTGCAGAGGACACTGATTCTAGTCTCTTTACAGCTCAAGACAACAATCTCAGAATCTTCTATAAAATGGTGTTTGGAAATAGGCAATTTTTTCTAAATCATTTATTGTTGTGAAACCGTGTATTAAACTCTTTTGTAAAGATCTCTCTAAATGTAAGGAGTTTTCATAGTTTTGTGTATTACTCAGTCAATATTTACTTTCTCGGGAAAAATGATTATTTCTCCAATTATCCAATGCAGTAGTGAAAAGCATCAATGAGATTACTATTGTGCACATCCCAGCTTATCCAGAAAGAAATACAAGAAATAAGGCCACATTTATTGGACCTGTGGAAATATTTGACGTCCAATTGCTTGTGATATATGTAGTTTTTGGAGGCAATTTATTATCTCAGAGAAATCATGACCCATTAGAGAAAACAGAGGCTAGTAGTAGATAGTCATGACAGTTTTCTCTCTGATTATAATTGCCTCAATGTGTGGCCTTTGGAAAGGAAGTTTGTCATTTTTGCCTCACATTGCCTAAATGCGAAATTAGGAATGAGCCACATATTTATTTCTTTTTCGGTTTTGAAGTGTTTGGAGATACAGTTTATTTAAAATCGGTTCTTGTATTTCTTAAGTTTTTGCAAGTAAGAGTTAATTTGATCACATTGTAAGTCTATCATTTCTCTGACCTAAGATACTTCTTACTGTAAAAATTGCTAAAGGTCATGATGTGCTTGAGTCCCCTGGGCTCATCAGGGTACGTTCAGGGTTCAGACGAGAAATTGCCACAGTGGTTGAGTGGTGTTGGGAGGAATAGTGTCCCCAGCTGTGTGGTGCACCGCTGTATTAGACCCATTGGGTTGGCAATGTAATAAAGGAGAAAAGGTGTGTACTTTGAAGTAAAATAGACCTTGATTTGAAAATCCAAACTTGTATATGAAGATATCAAAGCTTTAAACAATATCAATTATTGCAGTAATTTAAAAACATCTGTGAGGCAAACACACACACACACACACACACACACACACACACACACTTACACACACACACACCTTGCTTTCGTGCATAGTTCAGCCCACAAATAACCAAATTGCAATTATGAATTTATATTACCCAGTATAAATTTCTGTACCCAGACCATGAGGCATTGACCAGTTATTTATTGAACCCATGAAGGAAAAATTTATAGGAGCAGCTGCTATTTTGGTAGTATTCCCCATGCTTACTTTAATTTTTCCTTATAGATTTATACATCATGTTATTTTAAAAAATTGAATCTTGATGCTCTCTCTTGGTATGAAGTTCTAACCTCTGTAATATAGTTGATGAAAAAATCTAGATTCTAAATTCATATACGGTCTAAATCTTTGCTACCAATGAATTTCAGCATTCTGGATAGCAAAGTGCTATTTTTCTAATCTTAAACTTAGGATATTAAACTACACTCAATTTTTTAAGTATTTAGTCTGTCTCAGAATTTATTATCTGTTAGCTTCTTAGAATAACTCATTTCTGTGTATTTTATTCTAATTACATAATTAATTAGTACCCCCACCCACTTCACCTAGAGGTATTTAATTTAGGCTTCAAGTGTTCACCCTTAATATTGGTATACTGAATATTTCTATGTTTACCGATTCATGTTCTTCATGGTTTTCTCTACTGAAATAGTATTCTTCTAAGTTTCATTTTTACTTGTGAAGAACTTAAATTCATGTACATCACCTTTATGATTGTCATGTCTACAATTCCTCTTGGGATAAATATGGAATAAAATTAAACATTATATCCCAGATTATGCTATACTATATTTTATAAAAGCATATTTATTTTTTTAATGTTTATTCATTTTTGAGAGGCAGAGAACGAGTGGGGAGGGGAAGAGAGAGAGGGAGACACAGAATCTGAACCAGTCTCCAGGCTCTGAGCTACCAGCACAGAGCCGGATGCAGGGCTCGAACCCATGAACCGCGAGATCGTGACCTGATCCAAACTCAGATGATAAACTGACTGAGCCACCCAGATGCCCCTATAAAAGTGTATTTATTAAAAAGCTATATAGTTTGCTTTCAGTCAGGTTGAACTTTATATCTCTAAGTTTTGTGTATCTCTAAGTTTTGTGGGGAAAATCATATTTTTCCTCCTTACCTACCAGAATTTTTATGAGGATAAATTAAAGAGTATATTTGAGAACACTATGCAAATGTATTTTTATTGTCATTATTTTATTTTCACAAGACATGTGATTAGAAACCACCCTAGTTGCCAAAATAATGAGATAATAAATTTGAAAGCATTCAGCAAAACACAAAGCTTTAACTCTGTTTTCTCATAGTCTTCACATTTATATTAGATATTCTAGAGTCACTTTATTTATTCTGTGGTAGGAAGAGAGATTATTTTTTGATGTTTTTAATTTACAGAGGGAAATTTATGATGATAACACGTAAACCAAATGTCTAGTTGCTGGTCAAGATTTGCTATCTTCTTTATTTTAGGTTTGTCTCTTTCTAAAGTAGCATTTATATATTATATATCTTGAGTTCTTAAATTTATAGCATTATGTTGATATCAATTTAGCCTACATTTCAGAGCTAACTGCTGATGTATAAACCTAACAACATTACTATATTTCTTGATATATTTCAAATTAGTTCATCTTTCTGTTTTACACGCAAGTGTTTTACTAGTAACCCTGCTAAGAAAGAACTACAGAGTAGTTTTGAGCATTTGTTGGGTGGTTCATCATTCATTCGATAAGCCTTCATTGAGCACATCCAAGATCACAGGTGGTATTTTATAGGACAGGAGGTGAATAGTTTGGAGCAAGAGGGATTCAGTTCTTGTTTTCATGGAACATACATGCTCTTGAAAGGCAACAAACAAGCTAAAAACTTGAAAGAGTTATGTGCTTTAAAAAATAATAAAAATAACCAAAGAAATAAAAAAAATAAAAAGAAAGAAAAGTAATCTTTTAAAGTTACTGGTGGAGGGGGGGCACCTGGGTGGCTCGGGTGGTTAAGCATCCAACTCTTGATTTCAACTCAAGTTGTGATCTCATGTTTTGTGATAATGAGCCCCGCACCGGGTTCTTGGCTGATGGTGTGGAGCCTGCCTAGGATTCCGTCTCTCTCTCTCTCTCTGTCTCTCTCCCTCTATCTCTATCTCTATCTCTCTGCCCCTCCCCTTCTTGCATTCTTGCTCTCTCTCTCAAAATAAATAAATAAACATTTAAAAAAATTACTGATGGGTAGAAAGCTACTTCACATTATTTGAGCAGGAAAGACATCTTTGAGGGAATATCTAAGTAATCTTGAAAGTCAAGAAGGACTGGCAATGGAAGATGTAGGGGAAGGACATTCCATTAAGTTGTGACAGCAATGAGGTAGTTATTTTAAACAAGGAAAAGAAGGGTCATGTGGTTAGAAGAGGGTGAACATTAGCCTTGACAGATAGGTAAGGAATCGATTATTTAAAACATTGAATATTATAGAAATTGGTTTTATTCTGAGTGACTGAATGAGAAGCCATATTTAGGTAGAATGAAATAATCATATTTAGGTATATCAACTGATGAATTTGTATTGATGCTCTTCATTCTTCTTAAAACCCTTAGATTATATATCCGCTGCACATTATACAGTTGTTGTTACAAATATTTGACCTAAAAATGAAATAATTCATATGGCCTCAACCAGGAGAGAGAGTGCACTTTTCTGATTGGCACAGGAAGTAATAGGATTACTTGAAACTTCTGGAAGAAGTGTTTTATTTTATCATTTATAGAAGATCATCTAATAGAGATGTTCAAAAATGAAAGAGATCATTCATCATAGGAATAAGTTGGAAGACTGGTTGGTAGATTGTGGCACACAGGATTCAAATGTTGATGGATGGTTGCAGAAGGGGAGTTTTTTAAAGTTTCTCTTGATGGAAAGATTCAGATATTTTATATATATTCAAAATACTTTTAAATAAATCCATAATGCTGGTAATATTCACAATCTTCTCTAAGGCAAAGATCCAGTGAAAAATGAGAATTTAAAGATTCTGAGCACCCCAAGATATCAGAGAGTATTCAAATCTGTTTTGTTGTTGTTTTTATGGTTGGTTTGCTGGTTTTGTGTGATGGGACCCAGAAAGACTTGTGTAGTTAGCAGTTATTTCTAATTGGCATAAGACAGCATGTCCCTCAGAAATGTGTGCATATCAAACTTTGGGACTGAGGAAACATATGTGTTAGCTGGAGAAGTCTTAGAGGTAGTACCTGGCATGTAGGAGAAATGTAAGTTTCCTTAAATGTTAGGATTTCTTGAATAAAATAATTAAAATTATTACATTTTTATTATAATTTTCTCAAATGTCAATGATTTTCAAAGGTAAATTGAAATGAGGCAGTGTTTAATGAGCATCTACTAATTCCAATGAATAAGCACTTTAATTTTTTTTAATGTTTATTTATTTTTGAGGGAGAGAGAGAGCAAACAGAAGAGGGACAGAGAGAGAGGGAGACACAGAATCGGAAGCAGGCTTCAGGCTCTGAGCTGTCAGCATAGAGCCCTATTTGGGGTTCAAACTTGTGAACCGTGAGATATAACCTGAGCCAAAGTTGGATGCCTAACCAACTGAGCCACCCAGGAAGCACTTTATATAGGGAAGCACTTTATAATTAAAAATTATCCTGGGGCACCTGAGTGGCTCACTTGGTCAAGTGCGCCTCAGGTCTTGATATTACGGTTTGTACAGTTTAGCCCTGCTTTGGGCTCCGTGTGGACAGTGTGGAGCCTACTTGGGATTCTCTCTCTCTCTCCCTCTCTCTCTGACCTTCCCCCATCCATTCTTTCTCTCTAAAAATAAATCATCTTAAAAAAAATATCATGCAAAAACCTCTTTATTCTCCAGGCTTAATTATCTCACTGCAAATGGACCTATGACCTGGATACATGTACTCTCTGTACCTAGTTGGAATCCTGCAAATATTCTAACAAGAATCTCCATACCACCAGACCATTGTCCTTATCCAGACTTTTACAGCCTGTTACTAAAACCCTGTCTATAGTTAGAAAAAAAAAGTTTACTTACTATTTTCTGATACTAGCATGGTATCTTTGAAAGGTTGTCTCTTTTCTTACTTAGTAGCTAAGATTAATTCAGTTTATTCCTCTAAGGTGTATTTCATTTTTCATTTTTCTTATGGAGACCAAATTACAATTATTGAGTAGAATGCACAATTACTTGGATCCCTGATGAAGGAACCCTTGATAAACAAACAAACAAACAAACAAAAAACAATTAAAAATACTAAAACACTGATACAGTATCCCCACTACTATTCTTGGCTTTCTTAAACACTCCTTAAAAAAGTGAGAAATCTTAGCAAGTCTGATTTCAAATCAGACTTGGGCTTTTCTGATTTGGGGTTCAAGTATTATGTAATCTGTAAATTATAATTAAACACTTTTTTAAAAAAATATTTATTCATTTTTGAGAGATAGGGGACGCGCCCAAGAGCAGGGAAGGGACAGAGAGAGAGGGACAGAAAATCTGAAGCAGGCTCTGCACTGACAGCAGAGAGCCCACTGCAGGCCAAGAACTCATGAACCGGGAGATGACCTGAGCCAAAGTCAGACACTTAACTGACTGAGCCACCCAGGCTCTCCTAAATACTTTTTCTTACTAAAGCAAGATATAAAAAGCTCTGTCACTCTATCCCCCATGTTGTTCCCTATATAATGAATTTATCTAATGTGAGGTAAAATTTGCCATAAAGTATAACTATGTTTGCTGAATGTGAAATTTCTATACAGTTGATATAGATATTGTGGCATATATGTCTTAAGTTAAAAATTCAACAAAGTATTTTACTGTAGGAAAGGGGTACATAAGGAGTGGAAAAAGCACCAGGTTGAGAGTCAGTGTTCAAGGTTTGAATTCTGATTTTTCTCTTATTAGTAAAATGACGTTGAGCAAATCATTTCACTCGACTAAGGGTCAGTTTCCTCATCTGTAAAATGACAATTTCTGGTTCAGAGGATTATTCTGAGTATGCTATGCACTAATGGATGTGTATTTTTGTGTTTTGTTTGTTTGTTTGAACTGTGAGGCAACATACAATTTATTATTTTTTTTTCCTCAACGACAAATCATAAATCATGGATAATATAAGTATCCTTTTATAAAACTTAGAATACTGGGGCACCTGGGTGACTCAGTTGGTTGAGTGTCTGACTTTGGCTCAGGTCATGATCTCATAGTCTGTGAGTTCAAGCCCCGTGTCAGGTTCTGTGCTGACAGCTCGGAGCCTGGAGCCTTCTTCGTATTCTGTGTCTCCCTCTCTCTCTGCCCCTCCCCCACTCGTGCTCTGTCTCTCAAAAGTGAATAAATATTAAAAAAATTTTTAGAATATGGTTTTCATGTGTGTTTGATCCAGAGAGGCCTTTATAGACACTCAAGTTTATCTTCCTCTTTTTTAGCTTTTGATAAAAATTCAGAGTGCTGTGAAGCGACTTTACTAAGTTAAATAAGAGCCAGTAACAAAACTCTAACCAGAATTCAGTGTTTTGAGATGAATTAGAAATATCTGCTAAATATTTCCCTGCATCTGTTGAGGGATCATATGGTTCTTATCCTTTCTTTTATTAATGTGATGTATCATGTTGATTGATTTGTGAATATTTAACCAGTCCTGTATCCCAGGAATAAATCCTACCTGATCATGGTAAATGATTCTTTTAATGTATTGTTGGATCTGGTTGTCTAGTATCTTGTTGAAGATTTTTGCATCCATGTTCATCAGGGAAATTGGTCTGTAGTTCTCTTTTTTGGTGGGGTCTCTGTCTGGTTTTGGAATCAAGGTAATGCTGGCCTCCTAGAATGAGTTTGGAAGTTTTCCTTCCATTTCTATTTTTTGGAACAGCTTCAAAAGAATAAGTGTTATGTCTTCTTTAAATGTTGGTAGAATTCCCCTGGAAAGCCATCCGGCCTTGGACTCTTGTTTGTTGGGAGATTTTTGATTACTGATTCAATTTCTTTACTGGTTATAGGTCTGTTCAAATTTTCTATTTCTTCCTGTTCCAGTTTTAGTAGTGTATATGTTTCTAGGAATTTGTCCATTTCTTCCAGATTGCCCATTTTATTGGCATATAATTGCTCATAATATTCTCTTATTATTGTTTGTATTTCTGCAGTGTTGGTTGTGATCTCTTCTCTTTCATTCTTGATTTTATTTATTTGGGTCCTTTCCTTTTTCTTTTTGATAAATCTGGGTAGGGGGTTATCAATGTTGTTAATTCTTTCAAAGAACCAGCTCCTGGTTTTGTTGATCTGTTCTACTATATTTTCATTCAATCCTGGTATCCGAGAGCTAAGCATGTCACGCAGAAATAGGCTAACTGTAGGAAGGATTATTTTTATTAGACATTAAATACATCACCAGCACCTTTTCTGAAGCCATCATAAACATTTTTTTTTCATGTTTTTAATTGGCAAAGTTAAGCAGAGAAAGTTTACATGCACTGTTACTGTTGTATGCATTTTAGCCCAGGACTTGTCCTCCTAAACTGTAAATGTAGCTCATAAGAAAACCCTACTGGACAAATGTGGCAAATTTGCAGCCTTGCAATCATTTAGATTTGGTTGACTCTTATATCAGTAAGAAATGAGATATTCATCATGTAAGCAGCCAGTATTTCCTGAACTCCTACTAGGTGTAATAAAAATAGACAATGTGTATTGTGCTTTCTGTATCCTAGTTTTATGCATTTTATGTGTAACGTCTCCTTCAAAGTTCACTTCTACTCCATGAGGTAGTTGTTACTGTCAGCACCATTTTGCTAATGAAGAAAATGAGGCCCAGGGAATTTAAGTATCTTGTCCAGTTTTACCAGCATAGGAGGAAGTAGACTCCTAGATTAGAACTCTGGCCATTGGCTCCTGAGACTGTCCTCTAAACTGCTCGGTTATGCTACTGGATGTTAAAAGCTCTGTGTTAGGGGCTGAGGATATAGCAATGGGTGAAGCAGACAGGATCTCTGCCTTCATCAAAATAAACAAATACAAAAAGTAAGCAAGTGCAGAATGACTGTATAGCAGTAGGTTTCAATGAGAGAGTAATTACAGTTTTCTAGTATAGAGATGGAAAGCTTCACACAAGAGTTTGATAAAGCTTTCCTAACAACTTATGACATTGTAACTCAGCAGAAGTTTAAATGAAAACATGCTGACAATAAAGTAACCATCATTATTGGAGGATAGAGGATCATGGATAGCTACATTTAGTTGGCAAGACTGGTTCATAGACATTGTTTTTTGTCACGCAAAGCTCTGTAAAACAGAACTATTATTAGGTCTTACATTGCAATGAACATAAGCTATTATTCTTTTAGCTAAAGCCAGAAGTAGAAGAAATCTGATTATACTCATCTTCAATGCAAGCCTAAAAAGTTTGTTTTGTCCTGAAAGCAATAGGAAATCACAGCTAGTTGTGAGCAGACAGAACCAATTAAGGTAATATTTTTAAAATACAGCTTTATCTGCGTGATACATGTGAGGAAGAAAGTCAATGTGATCAGTCAAAAGCTATTGCAAAATTGTGTGAGTGAAATAACAAAGGCCATCAGTGAAAATCAAGAGGAAAGATCAGATATGAAAAGGATGATAATAGCTTTGTTCTTCTGCTTATGTAATCGTAATCTCTTAGAATCTAATAAGCATATTCTTATGAAAGCATTTCAACAGATTCATAATAAAATTTTATATTTCTTTTCTGAGCTACTGTGTTAGTCTACTTGTTAAAAAAATAGAAATGAGGGGCACCTGGGTGGCTCATTCGGTTAAGCATCTGACTGTTGGTTTCTGCTCAGGTCATGATCTCAAACCCCAAGATGTGGGTTTGAGCCCCACATCAGGCTCTGCCCTGGCAGTGTGGAGCCTGCTTGGGATTCTCTCTCTCACCTTCTCTCTCTGCCCCTCCCCTACTTGCACGGTCTGTCTCTCTCAAAATAAATAAATAGGGGCGCCTGGGTGGCTCAGTTGGGTAAGTGTCCAACTTCAGCTCAGGTCATGATCACACGGTCTGTGAGTTCGAGCCCCGCGTCGGGCTCTGTGCTGACCACTCGGAGCCTGGAGCCTGTTTCAGATTCTGTGTCTCCCTCTCTCTCTGCCCCTCCCCTGTTCATGCTCTGTCTCTCTCTGTCTCAAAAATAAATAAACGTTAAAATTTTTTTTAAAAAGTAAATAAATAAATAAACTTAAAAAAAATAGAAGTAAGCAAATAAATATGTGTGAAAGAGCTGAGGATGTGCATTTCCAAAAACCACTCCAGGTCATGTTGATATTTTAAGAGCTAATATTACTAATTAAAAAAAACCCCGGCTCCTTCTTAATTCTTTCAACCAGGTGTTTGTGTCAATTGGCCAATAAGAGAAAAATGCCCTTTAATATATTTTAGCTTTATATTCAAGATGCCCCCAAATTAAATCCGATATTTAAATGCAGCATAATTTACAAAATGATACAACTCACTGAGAAACTGAAATATACACTATTTCCTTATTATCTAAGAACCACCACGGAAAAGTTTAAAGTGCTTTTAATGCCTTTTATAGTTTTGATGCAGTAAGAGATGAATATGTGTATAAAGTATCGATCATTGGTAATCAAACCGCAAGAAGTCACATATGAACTTAATGATCTTATTAGTAAAACCTTAAATCTAAGCAATTACACTTTGTGGCGGCATATTACATGTGTATGTGTACATGTGTTTTGTTTTAGTTGAAATACAGTCACAAAAGAGAAGAAATGAAGATGAAAACAGTGTTATCTTAATATAGCTGAAATGTTATTTAATAAGACCAATTCGTATTCTACACAGGTATGACATCAAAGATGATTATACTCTGAGGATTAAAAAGGCCATGAGTACAGATGAAGGCACTTATATGTGTATTGCTGAGAATCGGGTTGGAAAAGTGGAAGCCTCTGCTTCTCTCACAGTCCGAGGTAAGAAACATAAGATGGGAAATACAATTGAATCAGCAGACTAATATTTGGTTAAATTGGTAAGTGAACTCCCAGTCAAAATAATAGCTGATCCTCTTCTATTGTTTTTTACTAAAATGTTTAGATTTTGTGTCCTTTCTATTATTAATTGAAATAAAATTACTTTCAAATTTGGTTCAAAGGGATGATTATTTGAAGCGATTTTTTAATTTAATGAATAATAGTTAATATGGTTTAAAAGTAAATCTTAAGAGTAGAAAAGATTTATACTAGTCTTCGTGGTCCCACCGCTTTGAAGTATTTACTGCTTTTAAGTGTTACAGTTTCAAAGGTACTCAGTTTTCTGTTTACTAGTTTGTCGGGTTTATACTAGTAGAGTACTACTTTGAAATTCGTTTTATTTCAGCATCCAAGAAGCAATTAAAAACAATAAAACTGACACTGCTTGCAGGGTGGAAAATGGATACAAATGAGCTACCGCATTGAGAAAATCTGATTGAGAGAGTGATTTGTGAAGTTCATTGGCCTTGAATAACTGAAATAGTGTGGCTCCTGTAACAACTTTCACTTTCTGGGAAAAGTGTCATGCACTTTTTCATTCATGGGAATAATATTCATTTATAGACTCCCTGGAATTGGTTAGTAGTGAAAGAAAGCAGCACTTAACCCTACAGTGAGGTAGAATGAATCAACTGTCTTCCTGGTGGTGCCTGTTGACTCACATGAGTACATTATATAGTCCCAGCTACCAAGTGGTACCATGTGGACATCTACACTTACTCTTGCCAAAGAGACATCACCCACCACATCATTTACACTCACGGGATTTCAAACAGCGATAGGCAAGCACGTCCTCTGATCTCTTTCCACCTTTCTCCCACCACCCCAACTGATGGCTTCTCTTCTCATCCTTTATCAGGTCAGCTGCATGCTCGCACCCTATAACTGAGAGACTCAGTTATATCTCATCCTGTTTAGTCACACCTCCTACCTTGTGTAGCTGTACTCCCAGAAGTTTTCACAGACGGGTGAAAAGGTTTGGAGGAATTTGGCTTGGTGAGAAATGTGTCAGGGATTCTCATGTTGGTCCTCCATCTGGACCAAAAATGATTTTTGCTGACCCATGATTTCAGCATCAAACCACTACAAGACAAACAAGCAAACAAACAGCACCCAAAACTTAACTTCCTTCAGGTAACTATTAGGAGACATGCACTTTGAATGACTTGGAAAATATTGATGATTTCCATACTTTCCAATTGCTCCATTTTTATTCCACTGAATCCATTTTTTCCTCCCATCCAGACATTCTAGAGTGAACTTAGGTACAGAACAGATTTAGACAAAATTGACAAGCTAGTTGTTTAAAAACATTTCCATTCCTCATTAGTTAACAGATCATAAAAAGCTATGATCATATAACAATCAAATATATACACTGATTATATATTATCAAAATCTGATAGTCTTTGTAAGCCACTTTACTATATCTAATCTACATTCCCTGTAGGTGATTCTATATTAATATAGATTTGCGTGCTAGTCCTTTGGGAAAACAATCACTTGACCAAATTTCCCCCAAAGCTTATTTATTTGTTTTTTCTAAAGTGAGTGGGGGAAAAAAATAAACAACCCCCCAAGAAATGTTCCATATTAAAAAAATATATATATTTGCTGACTAAACATAAATGGTGAGAAAATGTGAGGAGTTGTTTGTTTGTAGAAGCAGCAGTTCTTTTTATACTTGAATGCTTGGCTGAATGAGACATGAAGTGGTCTGTTTGCTTTAAAATATTTCCCAGCTAATTGTTTTCGTAATTTGTTGAAAGTTTCAGGTTTAACATTTCATTTAACAAAGCATGCTCCTCTCGCATGGATGTTTAGAGCTAACTTAAAAAACTAATAGAGTTTTTTTGTTTTTAATAGGATTTTTTTTAAATCAGCAAACCTTAAATGGTCTCTCCCCTAATCTGTGTCCTGTAGATGGATTAGAGAGTTTAATCTGTGTGGTATGTATTTATTACTCATCTAAGACTGAATGAACCTCAGCAACAGGGTTAAAGAAAAAAAAATCTCCATAAGACAATAGAATGTGGAGTAAAATATTGTTTAAAAATATTTTTTACCATTAGGAAAAGCAGTTGGAACTTCTCATGCTAAGAGGTTAACAGGAGAAAACGCATATTATCTATGACTTAATTTTTTTCTGTGCTCATTTTTCTATGCACGTACATGAAATGGTTAGCCCTTCCCTGGATTGTTTTATTAGAACAGGGTCAACCGACCCAAGAGGCCACATCCATTTTCATCCATTTAATGCAGGGACACAGTTTAGTTTAATTTGCTGATTTTGAAAACATCCACCTGCTGGGGTTTTTTTCAAGATAAAATGTTGCTATGTAACAAAAACAAGAAGTTTAATTGGGATGTTTCTGCTAAAATTTTATCAGGATATTCAATTGGGGAAAAGGAAAAGGACTTTTGTAGTCAAAATCTGGAAAACAGATTTACTCAGTTGTTTTCCACTTCAAAATAAGGTGAAAATAGACTATAAAATTAAATTTAACAGCAAGTGGCTCCCTTTGCTGACTTGAGGAACATAAAATTAGAAAGAAGTAATGCTAAACAACAACCAGCCTCCTAGCATTTATATTCTAATCAAATAATTCATGATCTAAGAGAGCTTTTTTAAATGGCTCCAGAATGTGTTAACACAAACTGCATATTTGTAAACATTTTTCCCCATTTCAATTGCTGAAATTGGCTTTGCATAATTCAAGACTTCATTGGAAAAACTATCTTGCTTCTAGGGCAATAAAACTTTTTCCTTTTTGAATTACCCTAGACTAGGTGAAAGAGAAATATATTTTATTTTTTTAAACCTGATTTTTCACCATGGTTTCTTCTTTCTCTCTTTATTATCATAGACTCAAAATGCCTTTTCGTTTGTAAATGAAACATTGTGTTTGAGATTTAGCCTCAGGTGACACCTGAAAATGCAAATTAAAAACGAAAAGACAAAGTTCTTTTCCTACTGGATGTTGATAAATTAAGAGATATATATTTCGAATGAGGCACAACTTTATGATTTCGTCTGATATCTTGTTCTTGGTTGTTGTTTTTTTTTTTTTTGTGCACCTCCCCCCAAGATTGGAAAGAAATTGTGCATTGGGCAACGTTCTTCTTTTCTTCCTCTTGCTATGGGAACACATCATGGACTGTAGGACACATTAGAGCTTCACTGAGCTAGAATTTTCATCCTGCTGCTATAATTGCTTTGCTCTTCTTTGAATTATCTTAATCCCCCTTTTAATAATAAATAATAATATAAGGCATGCATCTCCTAAATAGGCAGCACCATATTGTTTCAGAAAATGCACAAAGCTAGAATCATGGCGTATTGGTTGAGTGAATGAATGCCTATAAATATGGTTTCAATGACTATATCCATCTCATCATGTCCAATGAGACATCATCAAGACAAAACTATGCTAAATTCTAGAGTCACATTCTATATGCACTAGAGCTATCCACTAGGATGTGGGTGAGACACTTGTCACTAAAGTTTATATTTTGAATGTAAGAGTTCATAAAAGTTCAAATGCTACTAAATATATTTCTTCTTCATTGGAATAATGGCACCATATATTTTTATATTTTTCCATTGCTTTTATATAAAGTGGTTTACTATCTAAATTGATTTGGCATTATTCTTTGTAAAGAAAGTATTATTAAGCCCATGTGTGTCTCTTACAATTGCTGTGCATTAATAACAGGGCCAGCCTATTACTAATGATGTTAGTGATTGAAAGTTATGGTATAATAAAAAATAATAATAATTTGTTGAAGCAGCAGTTTGAAAGCCATTCTCAGAGTGAACAAGAATCAACTTGTCAGTCATTGTTTCCTGCCCTCTGCCAAAAAAAAAAAAAAAAAGAAGAAGAAGAAGAAAAACGTTTAACAGTAGTTAGGGAGCTACTCAGTTGAAATCTCTAAGGATGTTCCAACCTATTTGTTATATTTTCATCCACCCTGTCCACGGATGAAAAGTGATGTGATCTTAACTTATTACTGGCTGAAAAGCAGAGTCAGGGGCTTTTCTGTAGTCCTTGTAATGGTTCTGACTAACCATGCTTAAAATCCAATTCCTATTTAAATCAGACAGTGAGGCCTTCTTTTATTGACATGACATTTGCTAGTCTGTGACTTGAATGGTTATATTCATCAGGTTCCTAACTTTGGGGGTAATACAGGCTGTTTAAAAAGTTCTTTGAAATAATAACTATAGTAAGTGATGACAATCAAACTTTACATGAAATTATCTCTCACATCACATAGAGCTAATTCTGGAATGCAAAATAATTATTTTCTTAAAATTATATGTATAACTTTCAGTTTTAGTCAAACTCAGACATCCTGTTCATACTTGAATTATAAGACTAGAAATCACTCTACTGTCCATACTTAAATGTAACATTACACATCATGCATTCTGATAATTTTCTTTTCTTTCTTTTTTTTTTTAATTTCTTCTTTATGTTCTCACCACACCATTGTAATGTCTACAGCTCGCCCTGTTGGTAAGTAGCCATCCTTCTATCCATTTAGCATGGCTTTGTACAATGCTTCATAACTCACGCATACTAGGATTTAAGAGAATGAAATATATTTATCACCCATGTTTAAATATTACTTGAGGGACTATCTTCTGTAAAAAATTGCTCCTGATCTTTTCATCAGTTTGATAAACATTTTATAGTGACTTTTGGTATTAACAATGAATAGGTAATGATTTTCCTGAAAAATAATATATGAATGTTTAATACTATAAACTGCTAACTTTTCCTAAAGAGAAAAACACAATAATTATTTTTTCTTGTATATGTAAAATAATCATGTATTAGTTATACTTGATATTCATTAAGATAAATGATTCTGAACTCAATTAAGAAGTTTGACTACTGGATGCACTTTTTTTTTTATAAGCAGCTTCGAGTCCTTGTTTATTATGGACATTTTTAACTGCTGTATACTTATTATCTGTATGCCTATTTAAGCAAAATGTGGTAGAATGCTTCAAGTTATTCTAAGGAGATGCTTACACTAAGAGGGAAAGGGAAGGATGAATTGTGTTCTTTGGCATGGAAAGTTGGTGGTTTTAATATATCTCATCCTTCTTTCAGCTTTGCAAAAGTGAAGTTAACTGTTTGCATTTGCAGTAATTTAAGTGGTAATTATTTGTAAACATTTGGAAAAAAAATATTTTCAAATTCACTGATCTAATAATCTTTCTGCATCTCTTTTAAAGTTTAGCTTAACCAACCAATACATGTGTTTAAATAAAAGAAATCTTGGTAATTGTGTTATAAGGAAATGAACAGATTGATGCATAAATGGATGGATGGATGGATGGATGGGTGAATGAATTTAGTATGTTTCTTTTTTAATATATCAAGAGATACTTTAATAAATTGTCAATTTGACACAGCTCTGTAAATTGTCCATCTAACTTCAAAATCTTTCTTAATACACTGACTTGACATTGACATTTGATATATATTGGTCCAAACTCATAACGTTTTTTTTTTCCATTAGTTGAAACATTCACAAAACTTATTGTTATGTAGTATATTCTTACATACATAACAATACAGAAAATAGAACATTGGTTTCCCAATCTGAGTTTCTGGTCTGCTATTTCTGAGCAGTGCTTCTTTTGTTAGTTGTTTGATATCCCTGATCCTCAGTGACTTCACCTAGAAAATGGAGATAGTAATATTGACTTTTCAAAGCTGTTGTAGGAATGAAACAAGTTCAGGTCGGATTATATATGTGGAAACACTTTGTATGCCAATATTGATCAACATTCCTAGTTTCTGAGACATATATTATTTTATACTTTTGTGTTTTTGAAACATAGTTATGTCTTGCAGTCATAAAATACAATCTTGTTTTCTTTCAATATAATTATTAAATTGATCATGCTTTTTTACACTTGGAGATGTAGGAAATTGAAGAATATGTTACAGTTTTAAGCCTCATTTTTTAGCGTTGTATGAATTCTTATTAATGATAACTTTACATATCTATGGTACGATATAAAACATTAAGAAGTGAATGGGAAACAATAAGATAACTTTTCTGGTTAACAGGAAAAATAACATTTAAATTGTAGATCTTTATATGTAGAAACCTTATGCCGATAAACCATGACCACTTGATTTATATTACTTCACAAGTTCCCAGAACATAAAACAATATGTTAATAATTTCCAATACATTTAAAACTCATGAATAGAAAAGATGTACATTAATAGAAAATGTGATGCACAGAGAGTATTGGGATGTACTTGTCACCTGCAAGGCATTTTGAAGTTATTTCTGTTTTTATTCTTGTTTGAAATGATTTTTTTAATTCCCATTGGACTGGAACTAAAGAATAGCTTTTTGACACATTGTGTTTTGTTCTGGGAAAGTCTGTCATTTCATAAATCTATCTCCAATGACTTATGACAATGTTCAGAAATATGAAGAACTATACTTTAAACTTGACAACTGCTATTAATTTTGGAAACTGAACGTTGGATATGCTTTTAGTGGATCACCCGAGACGACACTGATAATGAGGAAATTAGCTTGCTTTTTCTTTGCATAAACTTTTTAAAATTAATTTTATTATTTTTAAATTACATCCAAATTAGCATATAGTGCAACAATGATTTCAGGAGTAGATTCCTTAATGCCCCTTACCCATTTAGCCCATCACCCCTCCCACACCCCCTCCAGTAACCCTCTGTTTGTTCTCCATATTTAAGAGTCTCTTAGGTTTTATCCCCCTCCCTGTTTTCATATTATTTTTATCTTCCCTTATGTTCATCTGCTTAGTCTCTTAAAGTCCTCATATGAGTGAAGTCATATGATATTTGTCTTTCTCTGACTGACTAATTTCACTTAGCATAATACCCTCCAGTTCCATCCATGTAGTTGCAAATGGCAAGATTTCATTCTTTTTGATTGCCAAGTAATACTCCATTGTGTGTGTGTGAGTGTGTGTGTGTGTGTGTGTGTGTGTGTGTGTGTGTACCACATTTTCTTTATCCATTCATCCATCGATGGACATTTGGGCTCTTTCCATACTTTGGCTGTTGTTGGTAGTGCTACTATAAACGTTGGGGTGCAGGTGTCCCTTCAAAACAGCACACCTGTATCCCTTAGATAAATACCTAGTAGTGCAATTGCTGGGTTGTAGGGTAGTTCTATTTTTAGTTTTCCAGAGTGGCTGCACCCAGCTTGCATTCCCACCAACAATGCAAAAGAGATCCTCTTTCGCCGTATCCTCGCCAACATCTGTTGTTGCCTGAGTTGTTAATGTTAGCCATTCTGACAGGTGTAAGGTAGTATCTCATTGTGGTTTTGATTTGTATTTGCCTGATGATGGGTGATGTTGAGCATTTTTTCATGTGTCAGTTGGCCATCTGGATGTCTGCTTTAGAGAAGTGTCTATTCATGTCTTTTGCCCATTTCTTCACTGGATTATTTGTTTTTTGGGTGTTGAGTTTGATAATATTTATAGATTTTGGTAATCTTTATAGATTTTGGATACTAACACTTTATCTGATATGTCCATTGCAAATATCTTCTCCCATTCTGTCGGTTGCCTTTTAGTTTTGCTGATTGTTTCCTTCACTGTGCAGAAGCTTTTTATTTTAATGAGGTCCCAGTAGTTCATTTTTGCTTTTGTTTCCTTTGCCTCCAGAGACGTGTTGAGTAAGAAGTTGCTGTGGCCAAGATCAAAGAGGTTTTTGCCTTCTTTCTCCTCAAGGATTTTAATGGCTTCCTGTCTTACATTTAGGTCTTTCATCCATTTTGAGTTTATTTTTGTGTGTCATGTAAGAAAGTGGTCTAGGCTCATTCCTCTGTATGTCGCTGTCCAGTTTTCCCAGCACCACTTGCTGAAGAGACTGTCTTTATGCCATTGGATATTCTTTTCTGCTTTTTAAAGATCAGTTGGCCATACATTTGTGGGTCCATTTCTGGGTTCTCTATTCTGTTCCATTGATCTGAATGTCTGTTCTTGTGCCAGTACCATACTGTCTTGATGATTACAACTTTGTAGTATAGCTTGAGGTCCGGGATTTTGATGCCTCCTGCTTTGGTTTTCTTTTTCAAGATTGCTTTGGCTGTTAGGGGTCTTTTCTGGTTCCATACAAATTTTAAGATTATTTGTTCTAGCTCTGTGAAGAATGCTGGTGTTATTTTGATAGACATTGCATTAAATATGTAGATTTCTTTAGGTATTATTGACATTTTAACAATATTTGTTCCTTCTACCCAGGAGCACGGAATCTTTTTTCCATTTTTTTGTGTCTTCTTCAATTTCTTTCATAAGCTTTCTATACTTTTCAGTGTATAGATTTTTCACCTCTTTGGTTAGATTTATTCCTAGGTATTTTATGGGTTTTGGTGCAATTGTAAATGGGATGGATTCCTTGATTTCTTTCAGTTGCTTCATTGTTGGTGTATATGAATCTTTGCATAAACTTTTTACATGAATTTGAATTCAGGAGTGATAGATATGCCAACTTTTATTGTAATGTTAGAAGGTACAAATCAGGTAAATCATAAATTAAATATTCAAATAATAGAAACTGCATTAATATTAATATTTGTTAGTTGACTACAACACACATTTTTCAACTTTGAAGTTCTCTGCAAAGTACATTAATATTAGTATTTGTTAGTGGACTGAAACGTTAAGTTTTTCAACTTTGAAGCTCATAGAGATAGCATAAAGGGTATATAACAAAGTAGAAGCCACAGAAAGGAGAAAAAATCTGGCCTTGAAGTCCCATATAAATTAGGTGAAGAAATATGCACCAAGTATATAAAATTTAGAGAAAATTTAAGGGATAGTTCTTATATAAAGCTTTTGAAAGAAAATTAGAAATATATTCAGATTCCAGAGTATGTAAATACTGTAAATTTTAATTTGTAAATTAAATTTAATTTGTAAATTTTTATTTTTAAAATGTAAAAATATCTGTAAAGATTCAGAATCAATCATTACATTACATATAGGATAAAGAAAAAAAAAACACTTGGTAGTATGGGTGGAAAGCCCATTTAGAAATCATTATAAACCCCCAAACTGGGAGTTTTGTCCATATGTATAACTCTTATGACCTGCATTTGAATTAAAGAATTGGCAACTCTGCAATTTGCAGTTGGAATAAACACCTTCTGGTCTCTATTTTTGAGATTGTAGGAATAACTCTTGATTTAGAGAATCCTTGGTGTGGGAGACATTACTGAAAGCAGGCAATCACATACTTGCCAATGAAGAAGAGTATTCTCCAGATTTCACTTCCTCGCCTGCAATGTTATCAACGTCTGAAAAGAGTCCTTTAATCCCACTTTCATATTTGCTGGTTACCACAGAATCTAGACAAAGGACACTTTGATTATCAAATGTCTGCCAGCCCTTCCCGGGGCTTTGACATTTTACTATTCCAGAGTCATTCTTTACATGAGATGCAAAAGTACATCATAGGACACAGTTAGCAAAAAATGTGGAAATATCCATTTATTTGGAAAACTCTTCTGATAAGTTCTGATAAGGGAACTGACAGAAGAGAATAGTCTAAATAGGGATAAATAACTTGCTTCCTATACCCATCTGTCTTATTTTCTATTGGAAGCCTTTCTCAAGCTTAAAAATAAAAAAGAACATCTATTTTGGAGATGGGCAACACATTTTTTCCTAGCAGCAACTCAAAACATGATGAGTAATTTGGAAAAGAACTGTCAAATCTACCAGCTGCCTTGCTTGTGAAGTTGAGCCCTGCTCCGTTTTCTATCATGTACACCATATGCTAGATGCTGACTGCCTCCAGTACGGAGACGAAAAGCTGTGTGCATCAGGTGAAACTTGCTTAAAACATCAGAAACAAACTGACAATACACAACTTTATGGAATCGTCTACATATTTCCTTATTTAGTGACTAAAACGATGTGTTATTTTGATGGAAGAACATGACTGGCCACAGCAGAGTTTGTAGGTATTTAGAAATATATATGTTTTAGGCAAAATTTCCATGTTGTTATTATTAATTAAAAGAAGCAGCCACTGTTCTAAACAAAAATCTATAGGCACATTGCTTTTTCAATGTTTTCACTGCTTAAACACAAAAATAATTCTATCCTCTTTTTAGAAAAATCTCTTTTGAACTGAAGTGCAGTTTTGTTTTAACATGCTCTAAAGCACATTACTGAGACCACCAAGAGATCCAATAAAAAGTGAGTAATTGAAAAATTCATTCAGGAAAAATTATAAAGTAGACATTACTTACAGAATAAGGCAATTGATATTTTTGATACCACCACCCTCTACCCACCTTGAAATCTGGAAAATGTTATGTGCTGTATATAATTTAACTTAGTATTGGAAATATTCCAGGCTTTCTTTTTTTTAAATCAGAAAACATGTAGGTATTATATATGAACCCTTTCATGTCAAGATCCACTTTTCTGCAAAAGGCATCCTGAGTGTGTCTTGAAAGGAAACCTATACTTTTATTCCCTGCAGACTTTCTTCCTTGGACAAGCTGTTACCCCATGACCCGAGGTAATCATCTCCCTCCTACAAGCACTTAATGTTTCCTGCACCTGGCGCTAATTAGCTACCTTATGCAGAGTCCAATTTAATTTTTATTGAGCATCGCGTTTTCATTGCTCCATATGTTTTGATTAAATAGGAGGTAAAAAAATAATGCATTCTGTTTTGTCTTGTACATTCCAACAGTTTCCATAATGAGAAACGTTTAAAATAAGCTAATGCTAATTATTAAAGTGAAAAGCAAGTGCTGGTTACTTCTCATGGTTGGATGATTTTAGTCACTGACTTGATTCTTCTTCAAGGACCTTGTGTGTTGGACAATGTCTGTTCATTGCCTCTGAAGAAGATAGGTATAAAATTATCGAGTCATATTTTTTCTCAGAACTTAGCAAAAATGTTGGGTTGCTTTAGTACTGGAATGTTACTATAGTGAAGCTTGAGGCTTGTAGAATATTTTTATCTTTGGCTGAGATTCCATTTTACTATTTGAATACCAGTGTAGTCCTTTCTTCCATAACTTTGCTGGATTATATCTTGGTTCTGGTCACCCTGTAAGTAACATTCTTAGAATACAAGCCCCTCAAATCTGCAGATTCATGCTGTAATTTACTCTATTTGAAGAGTGTTTTCTTCTCTTTTATCTTTTGCTAATTTTTCCCATGAGTTATGTTGGCTTTCTTTATCTTAATTCCGTATTTATTCAGTTCAGTATAATAATTGATTCAGTTCAGTCATCATTTTTATTTCATATTGTCTGATTTCTTTTTTTTTTTAATTTATTTATTTTGAGAAAGAGAGAGAGAAAGAACACGAGAAGGGAAGGGGCAGAGAGAAAGGGAGAGAGAGAGAATCCCAAGCAGATTCTGTACTGGCATTACGAGGTGGGGTTTAAACTCTTGAACCAGAGATCATGACCTGAGCAGAAACCAAGAGTCAGACATTTAACCAACTGAGCCATCCTGGTTCCCCATATTGTCTGATTTCTGAATTCCTACATTGTCCCCCTGTTTCAACTGCAGTTATCATTTTTGTGTTTCCAAATATATTCATTTCTTAATTTTATTTTCTCTTTTGTTCCTTACTAACTTTAAATATAATATTCTTCACCTCCAGTTGCCTTTGAGCTCTTTTATTCCTTTTCAAAGATTTTTTTTTTAATTTTTTTTTTCAACGTTTATTTATTTTTGGGACAGAGAGAGACAGAGCATGAACAGGGGAGGGGCAGAGAGAGAGGAAGACACAGAATCAGAAACAGGCTCCAGCCCTGAGCCATCAGCCCAGAGCCTGACGCGGGGCTCGAACTCACGGACCGCGAGATCGTGACCTGGCTGAAGTCGGACGCTTAACCGACTGCGCCACCCAGGCGCCCCTCAAAGATTTTTTTTAATTTGATTCTTTTAAAAAAGAGAGACCCTGTTGTATGAAATTTCATTTAGTCTATGGACAACTAGTATAAAGTATTTCTGTGTTTCTTTGGGTAATTTTTTGACGATAGAGATTCTTTTTCTTTCTTTTATTAATTGAATATGTTTTTTTCTGTCAATAATTACACATGTAGTTACTGTATAGTTTGTTTTATTTTGTTCTATATAGATCCTGTTTTAGGCCCTACCTGATTATTAATCATTTAGTTAACTGCTGAAGATTAGAGTTTGCATGTTTGGAGAAGAGAAAGTGGGAAGTACCAGGGTCATTCAGTAATCTGTACTAGGCCTGACGTCTTGAATATTTTATCAAAAAAGAAGTTGTTTCTTCTTGGTATGCTGGTGTTCCTGGTGGTACACAGCAAATCTCTTTTAAGTTATAAGCTCTCTGTATTCCATATGAAATTTTCTCTTCATTTTTCTTCATAATTACTGCTTCATAATAAAAAATGATTTTTAGGTGTATTAGTTTTCCACTACTGCATAACAAATTACCACAAGTTGAGCAACTTCATTAGCACCCATTTATTAGGCTACAGTTCCTAGGTCAGGAGTTGAAACAGGCTCATCTAAGTCTTTAGCTTAGCATCTCACAGGCCATAAACAGGGTTTTGACCAGGCTGAGCTCTTCTCTGGAAACTCTCCTGAAGAATCCAGTTCAAAAATTTATTCAGGTTGGTGGGCAGAATTAAGTTCTTTGCGTCTGTAGAATTAAAGTCCCCATGTTCTTGTTGACTGCCAGCAACGGATTGCTCACAGTTCAATTGCTAGCTTTTGCACATGACCCCCACAACCTTCAAAGTCAGCAATGATCTGTTGAATCTTTCGTATGATTTGCTCTATATCTCTCTGACTCCCCATTCTGTTAGGAGGTAGAGAAAATTTCCTGATGGAAACCTCTCGTGTAATTAGGTTAGACCCATGGACATTATTCTCTCTATCTTAAGGTCAACTGAGTAGTAACCTTAATTACATTTACATAATTCCTTTTGTCATGTAACATAACATAATCATGGGAGTTTCTCCAGTAAGTGAAGTTCATGGAGGCCACCCTACAATTTGGCCATTAACAGTATGCTTGGCTTTTCCTTTCCTTTGGTACCTTTTCCTCAACTTCTGAATTGTAACTGGTTGTCTACAAAGTCACATCTATTTCCCAAGTCTCCTTCTTGATTCTAAATTTTCTTCTTCTCATCTAAGATCCATGGGATGGACTTTCACACCATTGACGTAGTTTTTGTGAAATTGGTATTGATAGGCTGTGGAAGGAGGCTAGTTGGTATTTACCAAACTTCCTCATTTTCTCCAGACTTGACTGTGTTTGGTAAGGGTAGTTCACCATTTGTGGTTTGGGGCTATGGTAGTTTTTCTACATTATTAGTTTCTCTTGTAGTAAATAGAGGAAAGTGGAACAATGAACCTTTACTCTATTATCTTAACCCGAGTATCAAAAAAACTTAAATACTCATTAATGTTGGAGTTTTTCCAAATAAGAATAAAATAAACACTAAATGTATTAACTAAGCAGTTACAATTAAAGTACTATAAATACAAAACATCAAAATAAGATAATACTTTGGACTGAAATAGCATTAGGAAATAAGTATTAAGAGATTTCCCTGTCTATTGCCAGAAAAAAATAGCATGAACATTTTAGTCTCACCTTATAAGAAAGTCAAAATTTTCACTTATATAAGTAATAGTAACTTATAGACAGAGAGAGATATCATGATACATATATGTGTGTATATGTGTACCTTAAAACAGATATTATGATATGCATTACACCTAAAAATTATATGCATGACATTTGAATTATGACTCTACTTATTTAAACATATTAAATGTCACTCAAGGGAATAGTACATAATTAGATGCATTAAAAATATATAAGCTACCAAGTTAAATTACATTTTGAGTTAAAATATATCTGAATGGCTTTTAAAATCTCTCTTATGGCAAGCATTGCTTTCCAGATTTATTAGGGATATTATTTTCATCTGCCCTACACAACTATTAGCTCTTTGTTAGTAAATACATTGTTGTATTTATCTTTCTGCTGCCTCTAGGTCTAGCATAACACTTACATGTGGTAGGGGCACGCCAAATGTTGGTGCAGTTAATTGATACACACATATGCATACATAGGTAATATTTGCCTAGAAAATGTTTATGCAAGCAGCTTTAAATAGTGCTATAAAAAGATTAAGCAACATTAATGGTAACAGGCCAATCACATAGTCCCCATTCTGCTGGTAGGAGATAAAATACAACAAAAAGAAGGCACTAATGAGTTAGGATGGTGCCTTTCTAAGCGTGTAATTAATGTTATTAAGAAACATTGCAGTTGCATATTAAAATTCCGTTAACTAAGCAGCCCTTCAGCATCAGTACATTTGTTTCTTGGTTCCAAGTCCTTTTTTCCTTTTTTTTTTCTTTTTCTTTTTCTTTTTTTTTCCTTTTTTTTTTTTTTTTTTTTTTTTCCTGATTGGCATCTTCATGCAATCTTTTTCTAAAAAAAATGAGATAATGGGATGTGATCAGCCTTCATGGTTTAGCTCAAGTGCTGACATGACAGTTCTGGCAAGTTGACAGTTTAAGTGAGTGAAAATGGATGTCTTGTCTCACCATTTACTTGAAGAATCCCCTTCTCACCCCCATATTTATGGCCCCTTCTATCTGCAGTGTGAAAAGTCTAGTTTTCCCAGGTTAGGATCTAGATAAGTGTTTTTCATTACTCGTTAAACTATTCTCTGTGTCTTGGTAAAAAATGAGATATAAAATATAATGTAAATATTGCCTTATTTGATAATTCATTAGCTTTTAAGTTAAAAGTTTTGTTTTTTTTTTTTTTGAGAATGTGAAATCCTTTAGAGAAAACAAAATTTTATTTGGTTCTCAGTATTTTAGTCAATCAGGAAAGCAAGTACAGAAGTAAAACTACTATTGGTAATGGACAGAATAATATAGTAACATGTGCTCGACAATTCAAAATTTGTTTAAAATTTTGACAGAATTTTGTAAGTATTCTTAATTTATAATTTTTGTAGAATTTGGAAGGTCTATGAAATTTGCATGTTGAATCTCAGAATTATTTACTCTAGTTACTTGATTTCCTGTACTTAACCTAAAATCAGAATGAAATCTATTTTGGTAATCTGGAATATAATAAAGTTTAAAATTATCTTTGAGCCTGTCCAAATTATTACTTTTGGAATTAACTATTACATTTATTGCAATGCAGAAGTATTTAATACCATTAGAGGATTAAATTGGACTTGCTAAAACCAATGAAAATTATTTACATAGAAAAGATTCATGGTTCTAGCAACATAATCCTTCACTTCAACAAACAGACTGATGTGTCAAAGGTTGTCATGTAGGTTGGTCAGGGTAATAATTGTTGCAGTCTGAGAAACAGATCTGTAATATAATGCATGCCTTTTTCCCTCTGTGAATCCCACTTTCCCTTCCTTATCTACTTTATTTGCAAGGAACAATTCAACCTGTCTCTCTCTCTCCCTCATTCTTTCTCTCTCTCCTCCTGTCTTCATGCTTTCCCCAATTGTTGGAGACAGACTGAGTCAAGTTATTGTCATAATGGTAGGACATCCTTTATTACAACCCTCATTCATGTTCCTCATGTTGCATCAGACTTGATTGCTTCCATGTGAGTTTCCATGGTACCAGTGAGTTCCAGAGGACAGAGATCTTAGAACCTTCAGCTTCTAGCACAAAATAAAACCAAAAAATGTTTGTTTAAAATAATTGAATAGTATTATGAGTTGAAATTCAATATCTGAATTCATTTCTAGCATGATTTTATTACCATGGTGTTTTCCAACGGTGTGATGTCTTAAAAAAAAAAAATTAGGACCAAATTCAAAATAGCTATGTCTATATAGTTGTTTATCATAACACTGTTTTTCTGTGCTTGCCCATAAAATCCAAATGTCAAGATATTTTGAACCAAATGAATTTACTCTTTTCAAAGGCATTCTAGGCACTCTCTATAATCATAGAATTATTTCATTTTGATATTATTTTTCCTTTTCAAGGAGAAGTATATTATGTGACTATAATTTTTTCAAAAAATGATTTTTAACCGCTATTACCAAACATGCATACTTTTGTGTGGGTGTCACACTTACTACTAAAAGTTGGTACTTTCAACCCTCTTTGGAATTGCTTCCTACACATATATAGAAGGCCTCTTACATGATTTCATAGTCACACTGTATAATTCATTTGAATAACTCAATGGCCTCATTTGATCATCAGATTTTGAATGGCCATGAGTTACTTTTAGAGTTCTAGCTATTTTTGAATCCTCAAAAAGTAGTCTTCCCATAATCAATAAATTAAAGAATATTTCAAAAATTAAAGACTAATAAAAGCACTTCAAAAATGTAAAGAGTAATAGCTTCATGATTGTTACAAGTCTTTATTCATACAGGGTTGAATGCAATGTGTGTATGTGAGACCTTTCATAGGTAGAGTAGAATGCAAAGTCTGAATAGGTGAAGAACATAAGAATTGTGATTTCCTGTAGTCATTCTATTGCGTATGGACATTTACTTTTCTTTTCATGTTTCTGAAAGCAGCATGCCATTTAGTACTTTTACCTTTTCATTTAGACAGTAAAGAAGTATATCTATATATGTAGATGATCAATAGATGATTGATAGATATTAGATTTTTGAAATGCACATATATGGATAGACAGTTATTAGATTATTAGATTGTTGTGAAAATAAAAGGTATAGATACTGGCATTTTAGCATGGAATAAGAATTTTTAACATTAGCCAGAAGTAAGATACTAAGAAAGAAGATATAGCACTCTTCTAGAAGAGTTATTGCCATGGATTCAGCAAGAAAGAGATTAACTGGAAAGGTAGGTAATTTAGCAAGTTGATCACTTGTATTCCTTGAGAATAATGACAAATGGATAAAATGTGATTAAACAAACTTTATAAATGTAATATACCTAAATTATGTTTTCCATTATAAATGCATTGCTTCCTCTGAGATGAATTATGTGTTAATAAGCTTCAAATCAAATATTTTTTGACATTATGCATTTCCAATAATACTAACAGAAATTCTTTTGAAGTCAAATGAAGTGTTAAATAGTAAAAATTAAACAGAATTAAATAGGTTGAAGAAACAATCATTTATCAATTAGAAGTCAGTCTGTTCTGGTGATAAACTAAGTAAATATTCATCTCTTATTCCTGCTGCATATTGCATTTTAATGAAATGACTTTTCACTCTTTATTGTTGGGGAGGTAAGCCTATTAACTAATATTTTGCAACAACATCTAGAATTGGTTGTTACACAACTCCTCTGTTTTTCTGCATTGCTTTTATCACTCTCACATGGTGGCTACTCATTGATAGTCTTTGTGTCATAAATTTCCAATGTGCAATGGGGGGGCCTTCTCTACAGAGGGGCATATCAGAATCAGTTGGGAGATTTTCTACAAACAACGTATTTTCTTTGGCATGCCTCCACCAAATTACTACAATAGTGAGTCACTGTCGCTGGTGGGAGTGTGTCATATCCTTCTGGTATGATAAGATGGAAAAAAATATTGAGTATTTGCTTGAGATCAAGAACTCTCTTTCTTTTTTCTTCTTTTTTCAAGACACTCATTTAGTGTTCCCTATTTGAGGCTTTTCCAGGCCAAATAAAGATACCATTTCAACACAAAATGATACTCCTCCCCTATTCCAGGAAGACACCTAGGCAGGGGGAAAAATAGAGGAAAAAAAGCCATGCAAGCAAGAGCAGGTACTTTAAAGTGGAAAGAACACAAGAAAAGTACAATGTAGAGTGTGTTCAGGTTAATCATTGTTAACAAAATGTATCAAAGGATAATAGATAACAAGATGGGTGAACAAGAACAAGAAAACACATGTGGGAGTGATTGAAAGGAGGCTGTTCTGCTGAAATACTGGAGTCGGTTTGGGATGAGAGTCAGGATGGTGAAATTTTGGGCCAGTTAATGGAAGCCAGAATGCTTCACTGAGGAGCATAATTTGCAAGCATTGCAAGGGCAAGCTCTAGAAAAAAACACTGTAGGTTTTTGAATAAAGAATGACGTGAAATAAGTATACTTAAGAAAGGTTGTACTTTTAAGTAGTACAGAAACAGTAAGATCATAGGTTTTCTGCTACTTTAACAAAGCAAATATTTAGGAAAAACATGTTATGATTTTAACATCATTATGCCATATTGGAATCCATAGCGTATAATTCTTACCTTTCTGTTTGGTACTAGAGATGACAAATTTTAGCCAGATCGTGGTTTGAAGTCAGATAAATTAATCTAAAAGCTCAGTGTTTAAGAGTTCCAACAATGGTGTTAGATGCACCGTAAGTCAAACCTGTTCTCCAATCTTGTGCTTTAATCTTGAAAACCCTGTGTTCCCTTTATAGGATCTAGTTTGTGATCTTCATATCATCATGGTAGTAGTTAAGACATAGGGTTCTTTGAATATTAAGTGAGACAAGGCCTTCAAATGGTTTGGCATACTCCCTGACATTTAATAAGCACTCAATTAATGTTAATTATTGTTGTATTCAGCAATTTATGACTCAACAAATATTTAACACAAGCATATGACAAATGAGTGTGTTTTTCAAACATGCTTATAGAAGATTTTAGAATTTAACAAGCAAAAAAATATTAAATGGCCAAAAAACATGTTCTACTTCTTTAAGATACATTATTTCAAAATGTTTATTGTTACAGAATAAGAAGCTTATTCAGTCAAGCAAAAATTACACCCAAAGAAAGATCTGCTGAGTGTGCCTGTAACTATCCTGTCACATATTAATGTATGCAACGGCTGCATGACTATCTCCATGTTCATGCCTGCCATAGAAAGTCATATTTTCCTGTAAAAACAACTCGGAACATGATGTGATTAACCTTTGGTTCCCTCATCCCCTCATCCCCAAGCCCACCTCATGCATGGCCTATGCTTCCTACTCATGTTCAGCCATCTGATTTCCATAACACCCACTCACTTCCACCAGCGGGGCATTAGCATAACAGAGCTGTAGCCTGACTTTGATTGAAGCCAGCTTGGGCTGAATGCAGTATCAAAGCATAATTTAGCAGAAATCAAATCTAATTTACTGTGCATTGTATTTAAATTCTCAAAAATGCAGTTTCAAGTGAACAATACCAGACCTCTAATCTTAATTGACCTTTTTACATGTGGGTATACTTCTCTGGAAAGCACACAACACGTTCTTCCTCTAAAGGTATTGTTTTTAACTTGTGAGTATCCATTGAAGACTGAATTGTACCAGTTTTCTTCATCTCATTTCTTGTTACAGCTGTAACAATAAGGTATAATCATTTAACAGATTAAGCAACTCTGTTATTACATCGCAGCCACAAAAGATTTGTCTACTGCTTTTGGATTTTAGAGAGGATATAAATATGTATTTTATAGTCTTCTGTCTTAGAAATATGTAAGAGAATTGCCATTTCTGTAAGTAGCATATTCTTCTGGAGTTTATAACTCAACCTCTTTAATTCACATTGGGTTTAAATGTGTGTTTTGAATTGTCATCCTGAGGACCCAATCATGTTTTTTTATGTATAATGAGAGCATCATAGAAAATCCATTTTATGTATAGCACACTTTTTGCTACCGTGCTGTATTGATAAAATGCCACCTCTCTGTCTACTCCCTCCCATTGGTACCTTCAGCCAAACACTGCCTTTTCAAACCATTTTCACTGCCACCTGGCAGAAATACTGAAAATGTGAAATGTTAGCAGAAGAATTATTGATGCAGTTTTTCATTTTAAAACCTCAAAAATAAATTCCTTCAGCTGATATCCCTTCACAGAAGATTGCAATATAGATCTTGAGCAGACAGAGTCCACAGAAGTAAAAGTGATTGATGCAATTTGTTTGGTGGTCCAAATGAAAGTGACAATAGGAAAGGATGTACATTTTCAGAGACTTAAATACTTTTGAATTTTTTTGCTTGGCTTTGATATGTTTATTTTTGTTTGTTTAATTTTAGAAATGATAAAGGCGAGTCCCATTCCAGTGTGGCTTAAGTTCTGGTGATAAGAAACTATTTGGTACATTAGAAGTGGAGTATATTTATAATAATTTGGAATAAAAATACAATATAAATAAACATCATGTGAAAGAGTACTTCACAGCATGAACAACACAAATGCTGAGAGTATTTTGTTAGAGGTCTTTCAAAAAGTTCAGTATTGGGTAAAAACTCAAAAAAATGGATTCCCTGCCTTCTTAGGTTCTATCATTATTAGCAGATATTACATTGTAATATTGCAGAATTTCTTTGTACTTTAAGAGTTCTGATGAAATGTTCTCTTTAGTTGCTACCATGACTAACGGTCCTCTGCTGGATTTTCTGCCCGGCTTGCTAAGATTTTCCAGCCTCACATCTGTCCTTTCTCTTTTACAAAGAACATTCTGTCTAAAACACAAATTTTATTACATCTTTCTTGCATCAACATTTTTGAACAGGTATCCATAGCTTTCAGGGCAAAATTTAAGCTATTTTAGCACAAATTATCTGTCCCTCTAACACTTTTGAATCTCCATTTTTTTTATTCTTAAGGTCATTTACCCTCCACTAACACATCCAGCCCCTCGTGTCTCTGCCTTATGTCTGCTTCTGTCTGTTCCAAGTGACCTGCTTCTCTTCATCCAGTGAACTCTTACTTGTGCTTCAAAACACAACTCAACCATAGCCCTTTCCGGCATCTTCCTCTTCCATGTTCATCACCTGATCTGTTTGCTGCTTTTCCAAGCTTTCTCACCCAATGCCCACTGCTATTTGTATTATTATACAAATCATACTCTCTGTATTTGTGTTTATTTACTTATTTACTTGGGAGTTTCTGCTGATTTTTTATTTGGCTTTCCGTCCTCTGTACCAAACAGAATGTCTCATAATTTGTAGGCAATCAATGCATTTTGAATGAATAAATGAATGAATCCTATCTTTTCAGGAAAGCAGAGAGATTGATGTGGTCATTTGCCAGTCCTTTTGGGGGGTATCTTTTAGCAGCTGGTTAAAATTATAGGATCTAGACTCCAAAAGCATTTTGCAAAATCACTCATCTACTAACAAGTTCTTAAAAGCTTAAAAATTTAAGGAAATCTGTAGTTATAATTAAAGTATAGATGTTAATTTTACTGAAATAGATGGATAGATACAGAGTAGGCATAATATGCTGAAAACTATAAAATATATTTTCCTTTTGTAATTTGGTGTTTCATTTGATGATTTCAATCATGTATTCTCGGTTATTTCATTTTAAAAATTAATTATATAAGGAAGAGGCTTCAGAGCACATATGGAGCTGTAAGATTTTACTAACTAGTTATGTGAGCCAAAGCAATACAAATGAACAAATAAGCTGAATATGTGACTTCTATCATACTGTTAAATGATTTTTACTAAATCTACTTTTTATTTAATGAGATACAAGCTAAGTTACTCAATACTTCTGGTTTAGTGTCCATATTGGCACTAAACTTGTCTTTCATAGGATTACTAAGAAGCGGGAACTATATTTGATCATTAAATTTTACTTAGTACACATTACTTTCTTGGATATTACAGACGATAGAGACCAATCTTAAGTCTTGTTTGGTGTAAATAATCTGGTAGTTTCACCTCTTCCCTGAAAAATGGACATTGCAATGTTTTAAGAGTTGTCCCTGAAGTAATTTTGTAACATTGATTTAATCTATCATTCCTATTAGAAAACATGGAACAAAAATCAATGTATCTGCTGATTCAGTGAAATTGTGTAGAAATAACAAGAAGATTGTAAGAGGCAAGTAATCTCCTGAAAATGCAAGGCAACATAAACCACATTCTCTTCAAATAGATCCATAAATCTGGGTTCTCCATCCCGTTAGACTGAGTCTTCTGTTATCTATAGTATAGAAGAAAATTTCACTTAGTAGATTTATTCCCGCTCTCCCTGGGGTATGTGTTGAATGTGTCAAGTTGGGAGGCAGTCTAATAGAACACCAAAAAATAAGTCATTACAAATCTCAGTGAATTAAAAAGAAAAAATGCGGCTGCTGTTTCTATACTAGCATTCTTGTAAGAATGAGTAATTTGTTGGGGCGCCTGGGTGGCGCAGTCGGTTAAGCGTCCGACTTCAGCCAGGTCACGATCTCGCGGTCCGTGAGTTCTAGCCCCGCGTCGGGCTCTGGGCTGATGGCTCGGAGCCTGGAGCCTGTTTCCGATTCTGTGTCTCCCTCTCTCTCTGCCCCTCCCCCGTTCATGCTCTGTCTCTCTCTGTCCCAAAAATAAATAAATGTTGAAAAAAAAAAAAGAATGAGTAATTTGTTATATGTGTGAGGCTACCCTACATTTACTCTGTTCTTGGACCTGCTTTTGTGTACTCCTGAAGGGCTGGAAGAATTTTGGGTAAAGACCTTTATTGAATGTCATTTTTTTGTTCTAATTGTTTTTAGAGTTCACATTTTAGGATGGGTGCCATGTAGAGCAGGTTTTAAAAATTAACGTTGATTTTAAAGTTTTTTTCTTGGTCTTAAGTTTTTTCAGCATCAGCAATGATTTAAAGTGTAAACAGATGATGAGAAAAGTCATGGAATAAATACGCTGTTTTTTCTTCAACAGGAGTGGGCTTTGATATGTAGAAGATGTCATTGTGAAAACTTCCAGTTATACTGTCTCCTGTCTTTCACTTTCTTCTTTCTTTTTACAGTTAACTCCCAACTTAAACCTGAACTTCCTTAGGATTTTTACCCCCATCATTTTATTCTCTTTTCTAATGGAGCTACTCATGTGTAGGTCTCATTATCTCTGCTATGTCATTTCCCTCATCTTCCAACCAGACTTCCTACTTTGTTGACTGATGTGCCTCCCTCACAATCCATATCTTATTCCTGAGAGGGTTAAAATTTCCAACGATTTTGCTTTGCATCGAGCATTCCTTAGCGTAGAAAGAGCCTGAAGAAAATCCCCACTTGGGCTTCTCAAAGACTTTCTTAGGCTGCATCCAAATCCATCGTTTTTAGCCAATGATGTTTACAAAACCTGGACCCTTCATTTCTGCCAGATTACACAGTGTACACAAGATGTGTTCTTGCTTCTTGCACTTTGCTCAGTAAACTCCTTGCTTGGAATGTGTTCATTTCACCACTTACCTAAATGCTGCCCTTTCCTTAATGCCCCCATGATGTGCACTTTCTGCAAAAACCCTTTCGTAGTTGCCATAACAGAATGGGATACCTCTGTGCTGTGCTCTGAAAGCACATCAATCATTGAACTTAGCATGGTTTTAGATCATTGTTTTACCTTCCTTTTGCTGTTGTCATCATGTAGGTTGTGAGTTCCTTGAAAGCTGCAAGATAGATACTTTTTATCTCTGTCTCTTTAGTGTCCTGTAGGGGAACATAGTAATTGTCTGACTAATGCTTATTTATCTAAATGAAATGAATTACTACTTTCATACATGACATTATATCATTAGTTATATTTGTATTTAATTCCCAGCTCTTCAATCCTTTGATGTCTTCAACACATTAACTCTTCAATTCTAGATTATAAACACTTTGAGGATAGGAATTATATTTTAAGTTTTCTGGTATCTCTGCACATAGAACAACATCTTACAAATAATATAGGAATGGCCAATATTTGTGAATAGACTAATTTCAGAAGACATACTTGTATAACGAAGTGATTTTTTTTTTACCTTTATCTATGCAAAACACAAAACCAAATTGGGAAACCATGTTTTTCCTTAAAAACATTAGAACATCATTAAAAATCTATTTTCCTATGCAAATATATGAGCTACAGGATTAATAATATACGACATTTAGAAAATGTCTACTGATAAATTTACTTTTCTTTTCCTTATATTTTATAGAGTTCTCTTCTCCTTTCCCCATCATGTTTTGGAAAATGCTTCACAAAATAAAAAAAAAAAAAATTAAAAACTGTAGCTTCTGTCTGGCACTGAGCCATCCATGTAGTGCCAGATTTTCTCTGATAATCTTTTTCTTTGTCAATGGTTGATATTTATATACTTTCTTTCCTTTTAAATTATAGCTCCTCCACAGTTTGTGGTTAGGCCAAGAGATCAGATTGTTGCTCAAGGTCGAACAGTGACATTTCCCTGTGAAACTAAAGGAAACCCCCAGCCAGCTGTTTTTTGGCAAAAAGAAGGCAGCCAGGTGAGTGTGAACTTTGACTGCTCTTCTGAACCCTTCCTATCTCTGGTGCTCCTCACTTTGTCTGGCTTTTCTTGCTATCAATGATGTATTTATTTATTTTATTTCTAAGGAGAGAACATGCTCAAAAATAATGTTCTTTATTGTCTAGTGTGAGTTGTCCAAAATTTTGTCTCTTAAAAAGAATAGGTACAACTCTGTATTCTAAATTATCTGAAAAAGTCTAATCTGTAGCTACTTAAAATCTCTGAACAGAAAAATAATTTTACTTCTTTGCAGTGAGTGGAATTGGGATTATTAAATGAGTTTGTATATAAAAAGTGCTTAGACTATCCCAGGCACATGTAAAATGGCCAAACAATATTTCCTTTATCAGTCCACCTAGAAACCAGTTTCAATCCCCTTTCATGGACAGATAGTATAAATACCTTTTCTTTACCGGTAACTTAAGGATACTTCCATTTAAGAGTGGGAGAAGTATTTACTTCCATCATCTCTTCTGGGTTCCTTCATAGTGGGGTATATAACACATTATATACCAGAAGGAGCCAACACTTGTCTGCTCTTTGCCGTGCCCTGGTTTGTCCACTCATGGCTATCTCTGGGTGGCATGGCCTTTCAGACTCAATTTAATACACTATTTTTTTTTTCACTTACAACGTGGTCCAAACTTGGACAAGCACTTGGCCTCTAGGTTCTCAGGCAATGAATGGCATTTCTAGCTTACACTAGAAACTGTTCTTTGCCTAAGGACTTACCAGTGAGTTCCTAAAGGACCCAGAGATATTTTTGTTGTAGACTTTCCAGAATCATCTTCAAGGAGGCATACAGTTCTCAGAAAGAGATTTCAGCCCCTGTTATTGTTAGTCCAAATTCTGTAAGAATTTCCTGGGGAATGATGAGAACCATGATTAAGAGTCTGAGGAAATCTAAAAATGATAGATTTTTAGGCTATGTTAAAAAAAAAAAAAAACCTGTTGGTCAGAATTTATGTATGATTATCTGAGTAGAGAAGCATCAGGATGTTTGACTTCATCACCATCTTTAAATGTCATCGATTCCTATACATTCCTGTACTACCCAAAATTAGCAGTTTTAGCAACTCAGTATAAGATAGACAAACTGTTTTTCTCCCTTTCCTCAAGCTCCTTGTTTGATTCACTTCCCTTATGATTTATGGGATGTAAAGGCAGTGATGGAAAGATGAGATGAAGTGCTGTCCATTGCTTTATCCCACATCAGAACTGTTCCAGGCCTGAGGTGCCTGGGTAGCTCGGCCGGTTGATGGTCTGGCCCTTGATTTGGGCTCAGTTCATGATCTCACAGTTCATGTGTTCAAGCCCCACGTCAGGTTTCTCACTGACAGAGCCTGCTTAGAATTCTCTTTCTCCCTCTCTCTCTGCCCCCCACCAAATAAATAAATAGACTTAAAAAAAAAAAAAAAGAACTATTCCAGGCTTTAATATTCATTTTTTTTTAATTACTTAGTGACTGAATAGATTTCTATTCACAAAAGTTCTTGATTCTTCACTTAAAATTTGCTTTTTGATGAAAACATCCTGAACTCTAAAGTGAGTATAAAGCAACATGAAAGAGTTATAACACACGTGTGTGCACACGTGCACACACAAACACCTTGAAAAAGGAAAGAATTCAAAAGCCATTTTCCCTCCTTATGAGTGTGCGATCTTTATAGCACTATTTAACCTCACTGAAGCTTCTTTTCTTTTTAATTTTTTTTTTCAACGTTTATTTATTTTTGGGACAGAGAGAGACAGAGCATGAACGGGGGAGGGGCAGAGAGAGAGGGAGACACAGAATCGGAAACAGGCTCCAGGCTCTGAGCCATCAGCCCAGAGCCCGACGCGGGGCTCAAACTCACGGAGCGCGAGATCGTGACCTGGCTGAAGTCGGACGCTTAACCGACTGCGCCACCCAGGCGCCCCTGAAGCTTCTTTTCTTAATCTAAAGTGTGAGAATAATACATTTTACTTTGCATAAGTTATGAGGATTACCTGATTAAGTTGGTTTCTACGTGAAACTGCTTTGCACATTATGAAGGTCTGACAGGATGTTAGAAACGAGGAGGATGTGAAGCGCCTCCCCTGTATCCTGGCTGAAGTGGCAAGTTCATACTTCTGCTCAGGCCAGGGATGCCAGGACCTGAACTCCCGCACTGCCCGGACACTACTGCCCCTCCCCGAGCCCCAGACTCACACAGTGTTCGAGAAACCTAGGATGGGTGAACCCTACAGAGCCGTGGTAGCTCTACAAGATCCTTTCTCTTTCCTGTAGCTCCCTCCCTTCACCCACCCTGGGGGCTATGGGGTCCATAAAAGTTACTCCTTTAAGCCACTGATAGCAAACATAGTGATATGAATATGTTATTTATTTATCAATTTTATAAATATAATGATGTAGAGAAACTTGATTGTTGCAAATTTACACTTTAAATCCATGTATTGAGTCAAATCCCATTATTATATATACAGCTGATATACAGCTATATCATGTGTAAATATCATGCCCTAAAATAGCTCTAGGTTGACACAAGATATTGCATCATAATGTTTTGGTCAAAACAGAACATGTTTTGGTCCTGTGGCCCAATAAACATGATATTTAAATATGCTACATTCTGCTTTAATGTTTTTTAAAGTAATCTAATAGCATTAAGGTACTTCTTTTGCTGTTATTTGACAAAGTGGCATGTAATCCCAGAGACATTAATCTCTGGAAAAAAATTCCAGTTAGATAATTTGATTTCACTATGTTCGTAGGTTTGGTTTTCTTATCTTCATCTATCTCCCTTGCATCAGAGAGAGAAAGAGAGAGAGAGACTGTAAATGAGAATAAAAGTGAATTGCTTGAGCAAATTGTAAAGTTTCAAATTATGAATTGGAATATTAGGAAAAATAAATTGGTCTTACTGTCTCCAGTATCCAATTTTTACAGTGATCTATGACTCTCCATCAGTAGAGAGAGTTAAGAGCCTGGACTTAATGGTCCATATTCCTCAATATGTGCTGATAATGCCTATTAGCACTAATAGGATGCCCAGCCACTTCAAGGCAAGAGGAGTTCTGTAGAATTCCTGGGTTTTGCTTGCAATCCATTTTCTTGTGCCTATGTCACACAAGCAGCGAATAAAGATGATGGGTTAACCTCAATCATATGCCATTTTCCATGTCAACGAATCATTTAGAAGGTGGACTGATATTACGTTGTAGAGGAAGAGATCCCAGAGAGAATTAAGCCTATCTGATGTATTAGTACTATGTAAATTAGTATTCTAATGGCTAATTGCAGGAAAGTGCATACTTTGAGTTATTGTATCATTTGCAAGTAGCTTTAAAATTTAGACCCTTCTTTTTTAGGTGGTTTATTTCAGTAATATATTTGGATTCCACAAGAGAATTAGCTTGTTCTCAAATTGTTTCATATGCATGAAAATGTCGAGCCTTATATAGTAATACAAGTTTTATGGGAGGGCAATAGCATTTTGAAATTATATTCCTGACATGCTTGCAAACATCAGTTCTTTTAGAAAGGGCTTAATAACATGGTAATGTTTATGTAAAGTGGGCTTATAGTGTCACACTCAAATCTAATAAAGTGGACATCCATCATGTTGCAATAAAGAGAAGAGCTTCTAATTAAAGTAGGACATCATTCGTAGGATTAAAGTCATTTAGCGTAATTGAAAAGTGTTAATACCCTATTTTATCCTCTTCCATTGGTATTACTTCAAGGGTAAAAAACATTTTAAGGTGAAAATGTGTCTTAGGCCTTTAATTGAATGTTATTACCTCCTGATTGTAACGTATTGAAACTGTTTAATTACAAACCTGGAAAATTAATTACTATGTTGAGAAACAGATCCCAGAGGGTTATAATGTGCTTTTTTGTAAGTAAATACAACATAAAAATTGATATGTTCTTATTTATAATCCAACCTGGAAACATAGCTCAATATGATTTGTTATACCCAAATGTTTTACCTAATTGAACAACAGTAAAGCAACATGGGTCATCCAAGTTAACATTACTGTTCCCATATAGGGACTTTCAAAGTTTTATGATTAAGCTGCTTGTGTTTAAGGTGAGATGTATAATAAAGTAATTTTTCATAAAAAGTCCATATTATGAAATTCTTTAAGGGCACATGCACACTTCAGAAGCATTATGCATCTCCTTTTTATTTTCAATGTCTTGCTTAATCTTGCATATATGGTATTGTTTAAACCTACCTCCTTTCAAAGCTGTTACTTGGGGCACCTGGGTGGCTCACTCAGTTAAGCGTCCGACTCTTGATTTTGGCTTAGGTCATGATCTCACACTTGGTGGGATCGAGCCCCACATCATGCTCTGTGCTAAGAGTGCAGAGCCTGCTTGGGATTCTCTTACTCCCTTTTTCTTTACCCCACCCCCTCTCTCAAAATAAATATTTAAAAAAAACCTGTTACAATCTGCAGAAATCTTGTAGCAGGAGAAGATTTGGCTGTCTCTCTCTGTCAGTCTCGGCCACACCCTTTTGAATACCTTTATGAGAAATTCAGATAATTACATTAAGTATTCAAAATGATAAGTGGAAATCGATTTTGCATTCCTTAGTAATATGCAGTTCATAATTCACATGCATAGTTAAGTTACATTCCACATTATCACAATGTCTGATGAGAGTCATTATTATGCCCATTTTACAGATAAGTAAATCATGTTTCAAAGATATTGAGTAACTAGCAGTAAGTCAGGGAGAGAGTAAATGGTTAAGATAAAGATCCAGGTATTTTAAAGGATTATTCCTTCAGAATAGAGCATGTTGACTTCTTAGAGCATGTTATTTTTGCATGATTTGGAAAAAGTTCCCAGTGAAACACTATGTGGCATTTAGTCATTTCAACACCATATTTTTATAATAACTTTATTTTCTTTTCCCAACAATATTCCAGTAATCATAATAGCCATTGTTAATGTAATTGTCCTCCTGAATGGGAAAAGATATTGATGAGGTTGTGTTTCTTCCACAGAACTTGCTTTTCCCAAACCAACCCCAGCAACCCAACAGTAGATGCTCTGTTTCGCCAACTGGAGACCTCACAATAACCAACATTCAGCGATCGGACGCGGGTTATTATATCTGCCAGGCCCTAACTGTGGCTGGAAGCATTTTAGCAAAAGCTCAACTGGAAGTTACTGATGGTGCGATATTGTTGTTTGATTTGTCTTAGGAAAATAGTACTTTTTATTTCAAGATCCATTTTAACCAAGTGAAATTTTTGGGTTGCTAACTATGTAAATGAATGCTTATCTTCTATGTTTAACTCTAGGTAAAATAACATTTTTAACAGTTTCTAGTTCTCCTTGATTTAATACCATTTGCTTTCCCAAAGAAGAATATCAAAAATTATCTATTTTATTCTTAAAAATAGAATGATGCCTTATTTTAAATAAATGACATCATACTCCATGTGTATAATGTCATCTGTATATGTTTTTAGTCTTATGCTGACATGATTGCTTCTGATGGACATTAATAATTTTATTTCATGAAAGAGGAAGAGATGTCATGTTTAATATTATCAATAGAAACAGATGAATTTTCAGTTAGCTAATCACATTATGATATCCTATGACTTTTTAATTATTCATTCACTAAGGTAAATTAATTAAATACCTTCCAAACTACTGATGGATCCTAAAATTGTTATTTTTTATTTGTACATATGTACTATAAATCTTAACTGAAACGGCTACATTTATAGTGATAGTTGAAAAAAATATAGCGATTTTCATAATCTGTTTTTTCTCCCCTGATTGTTATTTGTCACAATTGATAGGTAGGCAGTTTTAGATACTTCCTGATCCTGAGTATGAATTTAAGCCTTGTTCTGTGATGACTTAAACAAAAATTCTCTCTTGTTCTCCTATATTCTGAGGTTTGTGAGGTTTTTATTTTCCCTTGATGCTGACTTCTGAGATTCAAGAATTTTGGTTTGTGACCTCTTTGATTTTCTTCCTTCTCTGCTCATGAAATTTGATGCACTTTTATAAATCAAACTTAGATGTATATTATGTGGTAATTTAAAATTAATAGAAAGGAAATATTTTTTTAAATATCTGTCCATGATATTGCCTGATTCACCACCATGTTAGGAACAGGAATGAATGGAACAGACAAACATTGGCCGAGGGAACATTCAGTCATTAATAGCTGTACCTGCTGATGTTGCAGAGACCTGTCATGAAACTGAAAGAAGTCAGGTTCAAGAGTAACAATGCTAAGAAATTCTTCCTTTATACGGGCAAGAGTTTTGATCCTTAATACCTATGTATTTTTTTAAAATAAATAAAAAATAATTATTCATCCTTTTAAAGTCCATATATTTTCTACCATTAACAAAAATATCCAGGTACATATACTGGGAAAACAAGATATTCTGGCCATAGCCCAAGTTGTTTTATATATATATGATATATATATCAAATATACTGTATATGTGATATATATATCGTATAATATGATATATATGTGATATATATATGTGATATATATCATATTATATGATATATGTGATATATATGATATATATGATATATATAATGATATATATGATATATATAAAAGATATTCCAAACATAATCCTGAAGACCTCCACGTTAATCTAGCTGCTTATATTATTTTACAAAGGACAGACTCTAAAACATTTCTAAATAAAGAAATTGTTATGTAAAAGGCAAACCATATTTTAGAAAGCAAAATTGATGAATTAGAAGAGCCGATTGATAGGACAGATATTCCGAATCATGTCCGATGCAATGAAAAGGAAGACTTTTATTTTCCTGGTGTTGGTTGATGACATAATCTCATGGAACAGTAGTTATTCTAGCTTTGTTTCTGAGGTTCAAAGTAAAAGAGTGATAAACAAGTTTAAACCTGATGACTGGAATGACTGTGAACATTTTGTTATAACTGGCTTGAATATTAATTCCTACATTGATTTTTACTTAAGTAAGCAATCACAAAGTGAAGATCTTTTTGCAAAAACATTGAATGAAGGTTATAGAGTTATTGATTTTGACAGTAAAAAAAATTCTAACTTCAAGACATAAACACATACACACACACACAGACACTATTATTATAAATAACTGTTTCTTAATATTAACTTGCCACATTGGCTGATGACTTTGCTTCTATTCATAGTTTTGAATTTTTCAGATTGGTTAACAATTTAATGGTACATGAGCTATCATTTTCATTTGGAACATTTTTTGGAGGGTGTGACCCAGGGCAATTTAGAGTCAATTGAAATTCCAGTGTAGAATAAAAACGTATGTTGTGTTCAGAGAAACAAGCAAAACATCCATAGAGATGTTTCTGTTGCTACATTTTTGCACTTAAACTCCTTTCTGGGAAGTATTTTTAACTCAAGTGTTCATATAAGATGAGATTGCTAATGGTGATGAAATGTTCTGTTGAGTGATAATTTTACTGATTATAGATTGAATGAAGATGCTTCAATATACTTGAATTTCAAAATATCCTTTTAGAAGACCTTCTCATTAATTCATTGGCACTGTTCATTTCTTCTTTTCTTTTGCTCTGTATCTCAGAGAATGAGAAAATTGTAATGAGAATTCTGAGTAGAGCCAATAGAATCTAAAGGGACTGGAAAGAAGAAATGTATTTATATATTATATTGACAATAAATGTCACACCATGATCTTATATGAATGGTTTATTGAGGATTTATAATGCATAGAGAAAACCGTGGAGTTGTTCACAGATCACTGGAAACCCTAAATGTTCATTTAACCTTTCACCTCAGTGTCATGGAAACCTGTGGTCATCTCTCACGCATAACATCTTTGAAACTGAAAATTCCTTCTGGCCAGGAGATTTTCAATTACTTTATTGATCAAATTCATTAAAAAGACTTTGAGCTACTCATTTGAGCAATAAAAAAGAAAGAAACTAATTAGATGTCCTTGGCTGTATCTAATGATTTCAGGGATATAAAAATAAAAACAGGCCATAAGAAGTTACCTGAATTCTGTAGAGATATTTAAATTGAAACAAAGGAGTAGGAATATTTAAAATTGAATAAATAGATTCTACCCTGGTAATGCAAACCCATTTTTCTCATTAAATTTAGAAATCATTTATAATATTTTGTGAATTGGCCTTCTATTTATGACCCATAAAGCAAGTAATTTCCATGAATATTCAGTTTGAATATCAGTTTGTGCAGTTACTGCTAGATGAGTCAGTATTGGTGTATATCGTATTTTCACACTATCTGAAGATTATTTTATATATTTTTAAAATGAAGAATTTGATCAAGAAAATCAGGAAATAACTGGTTCTAATTTTTCTTTACAAATAATATACAAACAAATTTTTATTGTTTTCTTAGGTTTTTATAAGGTTGTTACATACATATATATTTATGTATATGTGTACATTTACAAATATATATTTATTTACATACACACACACATACACACACAGACCTAAGCACACATTGTAATATATATTTTGAGGTAGTAGTGTTAGTGTGATTGAAAATCCACTGTATTTTGACATGCAGTGGATCTATTTCATAACTTCTATTTTAAATTAAAATTGGTTGGCTTTCTCATGGTAGGCTATAAAAGTGCTGGTTAATTTAATGTTTTTCCCCCCAAACCATGAATTCTAATAGTAAATATGATGCATATGGATTGGGAAATAGCTAATCATATAAACTTTTATTCATGAAAGCTGTGGACTAAGAATATTAGAGTATTAATGAGCAAAATGATATTTTGATTACGTACATTTAACACAAGATTACCTTCTTCAAAGCCACTTTCTCCTCATAGTTGCTTAGCAGTCATCAAATCATTAAAATCCACCATTCTTTTTTTTTCCTTTCTGTGGAAGTTCGTGTTTATATATGATATAAAGATTTTTGGTAATTATATCATAAATGTAATAGAAACATACATAAATATTTTGGGTAGCTAACCAAACTCTATGCTGAATACAGAACTTTCTCTTAAGAAAGCCTCACTTGGACATGGATGGACATGTCAGCTTTATTATGTAGTGTTCTAATAAGTTCTGGATGAAAGTTTGCATCCAATTGACTCCCTATTTGTATCACCCATTTAAATCATACTATACATTCTTATATACTTCCTAAATCATTATGAAATACTTCCAAAGGCACTGCAAATACTGCTACAAAATATTTTTTAAAAAACACTGAACTAGAAGTTTATGATATTGTATAAATTTTACCCAGATGAACATAGAAATTGATATATAAGTAAACACTTATTTGAAATGAAAACGCTATTTTTTCATACCGTAAATATAGTACAAATAGATTTCTTTGCTTAATTCTAAGGAATAGTAAAATCATGTCATCCGAATTGGATTACTGTACTCTAACTCCCAGTGTCATAGTCTTGGAAATAGTGTTTATACCTAGTAACTTAACATCAACCAAAATATCATAATCTATATAAATACAGCAAGGTGCTTTGAAGGGTGATATTATGTATTATGCATATATTTATAATAAAAGCAAAAGTAAAAATTGTTTATACCCATATGACATTCCACAGACTTTCTTAAATATGCCTATAAGAGACAAAATGGACATTTTATGAATAACTGCCATGAACTCTCTATATTTTAATTTTAATTTCAATATGATTAAGACTTTCAACAATAATAAAATGTCAGAATTTATTTCATTGTCATCTACTGTAGGTAATTCAGAGTTAGTTACAAATAATAGTATGTCCTCAGTAAGTATAATGTATGTATAGTATATATAGACGATAAATACATAATGGATAAAGAATATGCTGAATAAATTATAATATGTGTGTAATTCACATCTAATCGTATAATATAACTTCTTAGAAGTTAAAATATCCTGAAAATATTCGTATCCTTTAGTTTTGACAGATAGACCTCCACCCATAATTCTACAAGGCCCGGCCAACCAAACACTAGCAGTAGATGGTACAGCGTTACTGAAATGTAAAGCAACTGGTGACCCTCTTCCTGTAATTAGCTGGTTAAAGGAGGGATTTACTTTTCTGGGTAGAGATCCAAGAGCAACTATACAAGAACAAGGAACATTGCAGATTAAGAATTTACGGGTAAGTAATGTTTGACTTGTATTTGGATCTTCATTTCCGCATAAGTATCACCCTAGGGAAAAATTGCTTTGTGAACTTAAAATCTCACAGACTAGTACAGTTGCTCTACCTTTTGTGGTAGGCCATGTTATATCTTATTTTACAAATGATGAATTGAAATTAGAAGGAAAGTCCTTATGTTGGTGATAAGTTCATAACAGACCTAGAAACTTTTTATTCTATCCCAGCTCACACTTACCCAAATGATAAAGCTAAAAATCTTAAACACATGAAGTTAATGATAGTAATAGGATATTTATAATTGGAAAGTGTCAAATGCTTCTGATTTACTCTCTTGAGTAAAGGAAGCTTTCAAGGAATTGTGGATAAGTTGGCTTGGCCAAACTATTATGTGGAAAAAACTAGAGGTAAGATTGAGTACATAAAAGGCAGCTTTGGCTAGTGGGTGGAAAATCTTACATTTTTGGTTAAGTTGCTCTGGAGTATACATTTAAACCTGTGGGCAAGGACAAGTCATTGTTGTTCTTTTAACAGAAGATGATGTGCTAGAGAATGACCATTCCTGCCAACTGAACATATTAAACGTACTTCAGAAGCAACTCAAATGCCTATTTCTGAATATTGTATTAGCTGTCTACTGCTATTTAACAATATTAGCAAACATTTAAAGGCTTAAAGGAACATAGAGTTACTCTCATAGTTTCTGTGGGGTTAGCAGTCTGGGCATGACTTAACTGGGTCTTCTACTTCCAGGTGTCACAAAGTTACAATCGGGTATCAGGGTTATGGTCTCATCTGAAGATTGACTGGGGATAGGGTTCACTCTGAGCAACATGATTGTTAACAGCATTTAGTTTCTTATGGCTGTTCTTATGTTCTTATGGTAACCATACTGATTACCTCAGCTTCTTATTTGCTGTTTACTGAAGGCTGCCTTTAGTTCCTTGCCATACTGATATTCCCATCATGACTACTTGCTTCCTGAAACTCAAGAAAGTACAGAGCCTTCTAGCAAGACAGGCATTATAATATTATGTAACATAAGATGTGACATCTTATGCATTACAAATATGACATACTATCACCCTTGCTGTATTATTTTGTCTAGAAGCAAGTCAACAGTTCCCACACACATTCATGGTGAGGACTTGATTATACAAGATGTGAATACCAGTTGGATGTTATCATGGGGACCACCCACCTTCTACAAGTATATTCACTTCATTCAACAAAATGTAGACAGCCTCCCCTCCATGTGGCAATCACTACACTAAAATAGAAGAACATGCTAGAATAATCAAAAGATTGTGAATGAGAACCAGAAATAAGATATAATAGTGCATGAACAAAAATTAATTAAAAATTATTTGGTGGATGAACAATTAGTAGAATCTGGTATCTAAGTAGAACCAAGAGGGGTGCCTGGGTGGCTCAGTTGGTTAAGTGGCCAACTTTGGCTCATGTCATGATCTCACGGTCCGTGAGTTCGAGCCCTACGTCGGGCTCTGTGCTGATAGCTCGGAGCCTGGAGCCTGCTTCTGTTTCTGTGTCTCCCTCACTCTCTGCCCCTCCCCATCCGCGCTCTGTCTCTCTCTGCCTTTCAAAAATGAATAAATGTTAAACAAACAAAAAATGTTTAAGTAGAACCAAGGTAAAAAAAAAAAGTGGGAAAAACAATGCTGAATTTTCCCATTCAGAAACTAGGAGAAGAAGATAAAATATTTTTTGTAACATGTATTTTTAAACAATTACAACATGGATTATTATCTTAAAATACAGATATATTTACAATCACTTCTTAATTTGGTATTTATCAGTGTATCACACAGACATATACAAAAAAGGAAGAAGAACTCTTTTTGCAGTATGTACATACACACACAAACTTTTGTTAATTTGTGTATTTGTTAATAACATTAATATATAGTTTTTTTTTCATTTTCATTTTAAGACATAAGCATTAATTTTCGCTTTAACTAGAAAAATACTGTCAAATTAACTTAAAAGAAAAGTAAATTAGTACAGATTTTAGCCTTTTTATTGATAGTAAATTAATTGTTAACCTTCTTTGAACAAATGGGAGTTATTAAAAAATTAATGCCAACTCTCCTTGAGTAAACACTTGAACCTCTCTCTTTGGGCTAAAGTCAGTCTTGGGCCATGGAGGTTAATGCATTTTCACTGTACTGCTGAATTAAAGGGTGTGCTTGAATAGTCAAGATCCCCAGTAGTGTTTGAAAGAAGCAATTAAAGGTAGGTGCTTGATGATGTCAAACAAACTTCGAGCCCTGTGACAGGCTTCTGAGCAGTCTCTCTGGGATGCAAGCTCCTGGAGACTTGTCAACAGCCAACCACACGAGGAGAAAAGCAGGTGATAGAGTGTGCCAGCACATTAATTTTTTTAAAGCACTTGGTTAAAGATAAAGAGAGAAGGATAGAAGAGATATGAAGTACCTGAAAAGAAAATATTTAAAGTTAAAGGAATAAAAATGAATGTAGTGGCGATGATGGTAATGCAGGAGTGAGTTTTTAGCAATGATATTTCAGCTTCAGATATTGCTTTTGATAACCTCCAGTATGAAAATGTTGTTCTTTTTCTGTAAAATGACTGTCTTTAAAGGGAGCTAAAAATGTGCTTTATTCGTATAGTCAAGAGAGGGTTTCTGTAGGTCATATTCCTTTGTGTCTCACCGTTTCTTTCTTCCTTCCTTCCTTTCTTTCTCTCTTTCTTTCTTTCTTTCTTCTTTCTTTCTTCTTTCTGGTACTTAATGCAAGGGGGGAAAAATAACGTGATGAACACTGTATTCTCATAGTCCAGCTAATTGGTAACCGAATCTGTGTCTTTCGAGAAGTAGAATATTCCCATACTCATTAAAACCTACCTACCACAGCTAATGTCAGACCGTGTCTCTACACAATGACAAGGAGATGTAGTTAAGAAGCATTACCTACATACACTTATTTTAGCATTTGCACATAATAACAAGTGCTACATTTTAGTTCAACAGCTATAATAAAATGCAAATTCTTTACTCTTTCACAGACCATATTCAAATGAACATCGCATTAAAATCCAACCTTGGCTCATTATATTTAGTTTGTGAGTGATGCTTCTTAAATGGAGAGATTTCTAATGACTATAATGCATGCACAGCCACATTTGAAAGAATGGCTCTTTCTGCAGTGGCTATCCCCCATCATCCTGCTGTATAATAGAAGACAATTGTATGAAGATAACATGGCAAAGAATGATGTGCCGTTCGAATGATGAGCACTTTGAAACTCAAGTTACAATACATAATGACATTTAAAATCAATTAAAACAGTGGCACAGCAGTAACATCCATGCACTAATAATTTACCTGAGACTTAGTTGTGGAAGGTTGAGTCACCAATACACTTACATTTTGAACCCAGCAGGTATATTCCATGAACTATCAGATTTCATCAACAATTAGACTCATCCTTATCACAGAATTTTAATCTTATGTCAGATGACCTGCCTCATTCAGTTTGGTGATCAAACTGATTGTATTATCAACTACTTTAAAAATCTTTTGCCACTCTTCAAATGAATAACAAAAACGGTTTAAGTGACCGATGAAATGGCAATTTTTAAATATGCTTTAAAGAGTTGTGAATGAGTTATTTGCATGGTCCCTTTCAGCTCTGAAGTGCAATGATTCCATAGACATGGTTTGTTTGGTTTTTAATGATACAACTTTATTTCATTCTCTGTCACACTACTCCAACTTAAATATAAGTGAATACTAATATATGGGGAGAGATTTAGTTGCTTAGGGTGTGTGTGTGTGTGTGTGTGTGTGTGTGTGTGTGTGTGTTTTCCTTCTTCACTTTCTCCATGTCTTAAAAAAAAGAAAAGTCAGCCCCGTGTTATTTCAGTGCATATTTACTCCTGAGTACATTTTCTCCATTGAAATGTAATGTATTGGAGATAGAGAGGACAGCTTTGCATTTCTCATCTCTGAATATTTATAAGGTTCTGAAAAGTTCTGTCCTGAGTTGCCCGCATGTAACTCTCACACAGCGAAGCCCCATTATAAATTGGAGTTATACAAAGATAAGGGCATTACCATGGAGGCAAGAGGGTCAAAGAGAGTTTACCAGACAAATAACATTTAATTGTAGAAGTATAATAAAAAATCATTGAATTCCTTTTATGAATAAAATAATATATTATATGAGTTTATTTTAATATTTTATGTGTACCTATTATTCATTCTAATGAATAATTTTGACAGCTAAGTAACACACCACATTTTAAGAAATTAAATATTACCTTGTTGAGATTGACGAAATACAAATTAATTGAAAGAGTTGAATTCTCTCCCTTCCTTGCACACTAGATTTCTGATACTGGTACTTATACTTGTGTGGCTACAAGTTCAAGTGGGGAGACTTCCTGGAGTGCTGTGCTGGATGTGACTGGTGAGTCCTTGGGAATTACCTTAACAGAAGAAAACTCGAGTCCATTTTAGTGATTAGCTCATTACCAAATAACAATTGAAGATTCAGAATTCAGATTCAGATTTTAAATTCATTGAATGTAAAAACTAAGTCGTATGCCACTTTTCAATTCCTCCACAAAACATTGCATATATGCAATCTGATATAGTTAAGGGGAGAGGTTTTCTTGCTTTTTGTCCTTGATAAGTGTATTTATTATCTCTCTCTGAAGAATAAGCAATTCTAGAGCTTATGTGAAAGTAAGCATTTGGTAACATGTTGGAAAAGCAAATATTCATTTACTTTTGATTCATGAAAATGAACTGCTCATTGTCTAGGTCAATTTCTTTAACAGACTGTTTTTCCTGTTTTTAAGTATTATGTCAGTATATGCAATCAGGAACGAAGCATTTTCTGTTTGTCCTCTATAGACTCTGGAGCAACAATCAGTAAAAATTATGATTTAAGTGACCTGCCAGGGCCACCATCCAAACCACAGGTCACTGATGTTACTAAGAACAGTGTCACCTTGTCCTGGCAACCAGGTACCCCTGGAGCCTTTCCAGCAAGTGCATATATCATTGAGGCTTTCAGGTATGGGACACTTCCTTTTCTTTTCTCCATGGGTTTTTGCTTTAGCTCCTATATCCTAAAATCTCATGTGAGCTATCCTGCTGTTTTATCTTAAGAACATGTTTAACAGTGCATTTTCAGTACTTATCTTTTATATCTGATTTTATTCAAGGATATAGTCTAGGTTTTTGTTGTTGTTGTTATTCTTTCATTTATAAGTTGATTATAGGATTAAATTATGCATTACCCGTGCCTAAGCCTATGGGGATCTAGCTCATGACATAATCATATAGATCCCTTCTTTACCTTGACCATTGTAAAGATTTAAGATGAGATTTTTGTCATGAGAACTAGGCAGAAAGTAATTCAATTGGGCACAGACATTTTTAAGTCCTCCAATATTTATTGAGGCATGGAACCCTGGAAACTTGCTTCCTAATAATTAAAGCAGAACTTAAAGTCATTCCATTGTTTTTATGCTCTATATTTTAATACATTAATTGGATATGCCTTAAAAATGAAAAACTACAGCTACAGAATTGATTCCATGTACTTCTGGTTGCTAAAACAAAGATATGCCCAATTGCTATTTGAAAAAATAATTTCATCAACGTAAGGATATAGACTATAAATTAGCAAATGTCATGATAAAATCACCATGAAAATTTAATAAAATATTTAGACAAATGAGAAAATGAAGTTTGCATTGTTTCAATGTGCTTTGATTTGCCTTTATAAAGATAGTGATAGCCACTGTCATTTTCAAGCATTAGGACAAATCATTACTTTCATTTTAGGCTTCCCTAATCTATTTAAGGTAATGATCAATAAATATGTCATGTCCAACTTTCAAAATACTATTTTTCTATAATTTTCATGCTTTAATATATAAGAACTGCTGAAAAGTAAATGGTCGGCCCTGAAAAATCACAATTTTCTTCTCGTTATGAACAAAAACAGCATTTGTCTCTAAACAAAGTTTTCTAAATGGGCATCCCATCTGTAAGTGGCTGCTAAGGGGTTTCCACACATATTTTCAGAGGTATTTCACCATTTGAAGATGAGAAATCACAGTACTATGTAATGTACAATTTTATTAAAAATGTGACCAAGGGAAAATATTCCTTACGTGCTTCCTTTCTTCTTTTACAGATATGTAGTTTTAGAAGGCTCTATTATAATATTGCATGTGGAATTGATGCAAAAGAAAACACACCTTGTAACAGGAAAATGTATTGGCATAATTTACTCTGTAGTCCATTTATTCTTTCTACAGGTTAATTCTTTTCAAGGTATATATATATATACATTTACGAGGACCATATTTATTGTATAAACTTGATGTTGTGATCTTGGCCTCTGTTCCTTTTACAGGTATTCATTTAGTGGGCTGCTGTGCATTAGCAAAGTGCTGTCACATCTCCTGGGCTGAGTTTAATTTTGTTGTGCATGGCACTTCCGTTAGGTGGGCTCGGCTTTGTTGTTGAATAAACAGAAATCATCCAAATGTTTCATTTATTGGGCTTAACACTTCAAGTGTTGTGCGTGTGTGTGTTTAATTTTCAGCCATTAACTTTTGTCATTGATGCCCAACTCCATTTCCGATACCTTTAAGACAGTTCTTTAAATGAAAGTCCTATTCATGTTTCAGCCAATCCGTGAGCAACAGCTGGCAGACAGTGGCAAACCATGTGAAGACCACCCTCTTTACAGTGAGAGGCCTGCGGCCCAACACGATCTATTTATTCATGGTCAGAGCAATCAACCCCCAAGGTCTGAGCGACCCGAGCCCGATGTCAGATCCTGTGCGCACACAAGGTAATTTCAATAGCTGTAAACATGACTGGTTCTGGAAGGAGGCATTAAGCAGACCTTTGAGAACAAAGGGATTGTGTGAGGAAAGATACGTGTGTCTGATCACTTATTACAATGATTCATTAGACCTGATCCAGGGAAGGAGAAAGGAACTTGGTGTTCACCTTGGTGAGTGCGTCCTCTTCTGGGAATTGTCAGGGTCTGTTTAGTAAAAGATAAACAAAATAATTGGGTCCATATACATAGGAAGAGTAAATCACCTAAGTTAGGGCTTTACCATATTTCAAAGGGAGGAAACGTGCCGCCTTCGAAACTAATTTTGCAATAGCAAAAACTGATCTTTAATGGATACAATGCCCAGATAGGGATATCATCATTACTCGTAGTGTTCAAGAATTCTGTTTTTAGTGCAGAGAGTCTCCAGGTGTAGTTCCTACAGAAGCAGTATCTGCATCACCTAGGACCATGTTAGAAAGGCAGACTCTGGATCCGCAGTTCAGAAGCTCTGGGGGTGCAGCCCCGCAGTCTGTGGTAAGGTGCTCTCCAGGTGATGTTTGGTCAAGTTTGACAAGCATCCCTATAGTGTCTTTTATCAGATGGTTAAAGGAGCAATTTGTTTCAGAAAGGAGTAAATCAAGTTTTCTTTGTGAGGTATGTGATTCTTTTGGCTAATAAAAAAAATATCTAAAGAACAAAACAAAACAAACAAGCAAAGGAAAGAAAAAAGAGAGAGGGAGGCCAACCAAGAAACAGATTCACTATAGAGAATAACCTGATGGATACCGAAGGGAAGCTAGGTCGGGGGATGGGTAAACGAGCTGATGGGGATATAGGAATGCACCTGCTGTGATGAGCACCAGGTGTTGTATAGGAAGTGTTGAATCACTATACGGTACACCAGAAACTAATATACATTGTATGTTAACTAATTGGATTTAAATAAAAACTCAAAAAAAAAAAAAAACCACCCAGCATATTATAATCTCAAAACTGAAGTTTTTCTTCTAATCTTTATTACCCTGTCTTTTCAAATTAAGATTTCATGAAGTCTAGGGGTTAATACAGGATGTTGCATTACAATTTCCCTTCCTACTAGTAGTAGCTGGAAATAATAAAGCAGACACTATGGCTTTATTATTTGTTACAACCTGCCTCCCACAGGGTTCTTGAGAAAGGGTTAATTATTTCTTATTTGTAAAAGGCTTTGAACAGGATATAATTCAAAGTAGTATTTTTATGCAATGAAAAGCACCATACAGCCATAAAAATATTATTATAATTACAATGTAGTTCAGTGATAGTAACTAGCGTGCTATTATAACAGAGAAGGGCGCCAAGAAATCAAGTGAAATAAAGTCACCACGTGATTTTGTAACGTTGCTGACATGATGACAGTCAAGGGAGGAGGGAATGCCACTTTGCTATTGTTCTCTAAGCAGGAATGTGATTAATTTTCCATGATGATAAAGGGCCTGTAGGTAAAGAACCTGTCTCTAGAGAAAGAAAAAGTACAACAAGGAATTTGAAGATCTGAAACTGGTTATATTTCACCTTCCTTAGATCCAGTCTCCTTTAGTGTGTCTGGATTTAATGAGTAAATTAAATTATTGAACTTGAAGACATATATGGTTTTCACTCAAGAAATGACAGTAACAAGGTCATTTTTACTAGTGTTGAGAGAAAGAGTCAGTTTTTGTGTGCAGTTGCAGTGAAAGGTGGAAGATAACAGGATGGGGGAGACTCTTGCTGTGATTATATCCGGCAGACCTTCTTGATCATTCCATAACTGCCAGACACTAAATCTTGACTCATAAAATAACTTCTTGGTGAAAAGGTCACAAAAGATTAATGAAAAGTTGTTTGTGATCTGGCTTGTTCCAGTTGAGAGACTACATAGAGCAAAAGACTTATGTTCTCTTAACAGATATTTAATAGGAAAACTCATGTTTTGTGTCTGAATGGCAGGATCATTTTTTGACATCATACTTTTAGCAGCTTTGCATTCAGCAAAGCACTTCTTTTCAAAGAATACTTTGCTGTGTGAGCTCTTATTTTTAAAATATTAAAGATATTCACATCGTTCTTAAAGATACTAAAGATGCTTTTAAATATACTTAAAGATACTAAGTACCATAGAACTTAGAAATCTTTTATTTTAGAAAGGCAGCAAATACTTGTCTTATCAATATCTCAGGATACCATAGATATGACAGCAAAGGTCAATATTATTCATATAATATTATTAATATTTTTTTTTCCTAAATGAAGTAAAACTAGTTATGCTATTTATGTTAAGGATGAAAAACACTGGAACTGGGGAGAAAATCATCAAAGTGTAGTTCCCAAATATTAATGTCCTGGTTTTTTCACTCATTTTTTTTTATTATTTACATTTACATATTCCAGATAATAGCAGCAAATATATATCCTGAGTCATGAGATAAGTTTGTGCTTTACTCAGATTGGTACAGAGGGTTGGAAAACAACAGAAGAGTTCTAAGATATTTTAATCCTGTTTTAATTATAATCAAGTTTGTAAATTATTAATATAAATTCCAAATACTAATAAAGGCAACACTTTAATTATATACCAAATGCTAATGCAAAATTAATGCATTCTTCCAAGTCATACTAAGATCCCTGAGAATTTTATTTTCTTTTTTGAATTTTTTTGAGTATAGTTGACACACAATGTTACATTAGTTTCAGGTGTACGACATAGTGAGCCATCATCTCTTTATTATGCTATGCTCACCACGAGAGTAGCTACCCATCTGTCACCATACAGCACTATCATAACATCATTGACTATGTTCCCTATTCTGTGGCTTAAAAATATATATTAATTTATTTTAAAATTTGAACATAATTAGCATTCAGTGTTATATTAGTTTTACGTATACAATATTATGATTCAATAATTCTATACATTACTCATCGCTCATCAAAATATGTGTACTCATTCCCCTTCACCTATTTCATCCATATCCCCCTCCCATCTGGCAACCACCAATTTGTTTTCTGGTGGTTATGTGCCCTATGCTATAGCTTTTATTCCATGACTTACTCGTTTAATAACTAAAGCCTGTACCTCCCACTCCCCGTCACCCATTTTGCCTATAACCCTCACCCCCTTCACTATTGATGTCCCAATTTAAGTTAGTGTACCCAATTTAAGTTATGACTGAGATATGCACTTAAAATATTTTTGCAAGAGTGTTGTATTGTGGCCTGAGAAAATAGGAGAAAACAGGATTAAAAATGAATTATTTCAAATTAGACTCCTTCCTTGAAAGAGAGTTGGAAAAAAAAAAAGAAAAAAAAAAGAAAATAGTTGGAGAAAAAACAATTCAACTTAATATTGCTGTGCACCAGTTAAAGCAGTTGATTTGAGTATGTGTGAAATTTAGTCTGTGATATCAATTCGATGAATTGAATGTAACTTATCTTAGTTTTTTTCTTAATGGCACATAGGATATAAACCATTGTATGGAACGATAGAGTAGTATTATATGAATGATGGATACAGGGCCAAACAATATATGGCTGAGAGTATATCATTCTAAATATTGCAGTGATTTTTCCCTCTCCTCTCTCTTATCACTTCCAAAAAACAGCTGAATTCCTTTTTTATTTGTCAGATATTGAAGTCCTGCTCAAAGTTTATTACTCTAGAACAGTTTATCAGTATTCTACTTTTTTCAGTCAAAATATTTTTGTGAATTTGGAGGGTGAGGGGCATTTTCCCTTCTTTCACTCACTTTGTTAACCATTGGTGACATAATTCACTTCTCAGTTTCCCCTGATTATGTTATTTCCATGCTTCCAGTCTAGAATAGTTCAAGGAGTAAGAACACACAGTCTTCCAATTGGGACAAGGGATTAAACAAATTCCTTAACAGCAGTTTTCAGATATTGCTCCGTTAACTACTCAGGAAAGTCTTTCCATATGCCAGCGTCTATAGAAAACTCATGTTCCTAAAGAAGTCATATGGCATATACTTTATTCCTTAATAAGCAAATAATAGATCTTCCACAACAATGTATTTGAAGGGAGTAAGAGATTATGAGCACTTTTATTAGTATTGTTTTAGGAAAGATAAATATCATCTCTCAAATTATGTCCTAGCCCCTGGGTGGTATGTATATAAATATGCTCTAATGTTGTTGTTGTCGTGTTGTTTGTCAATAAAGGTTTCAATTTTTTCCTCTGCAATTATTGACCTAATGACCTATAATATTGTCTTATACAATACAAATTGGAATTCTACGATGAATTTGTAACTATTGGGAATGGTTATCTCTGTAGATATCAGCCCACCAGCACAAGGAGTGGACCATAGACAAGTACAGAAAGAACTGGGAGATGTCATTGTCCGTCTCCATACTCCAGTTGTGTTGACTCCCACCACTGTTCAAGTCACGTGGACGGTAAGTTTCAAAGGCAGTATTAATGGCACTTTCTTTTATTCCTTTGAGAAAACAAATCAAACAAGGAAAATAAGAATCAACACACAAATAGTAATAGAAGCCCTCATCATTTAAATCAAGGTGGAATCAATGGCAAAAAAGAAAAATATTCAATAGAATGGAAGAGTAAGATAGTTTGCAATAGAACTATGATGTGTTTCATCTTATTTTTTTTTTTTAATTTTTTTTTCAACATTTATTTATTTTTGCGACAGAGAGAGACAGAGCATGAACGGGGGAGGGGCAGAGAGAGAGGGAGACACAGAATCGGAAACAGGCTCCAGGCTCTGAGCCATCAGCCCAAAGCCCGACGCGGGGCTCGAACTCACAGACCGCGAGATCGTGACCTGGCTGAAGTCGGACGCTTAACCGACTGCGCCACCCAGGCGCCCCTCATCTTATTTTTTAAAAGCTTTACTGAGAGGGGCACCTGGGTAGCTCAGTCGGTTAAGCGTCCGACTTCGGCTCAGGTCATGATCTCGCGGTCCGTAAGTTCGAGCCCCGCGTCAGGCTCTGTGCTGACAGCTCAGAGCCTGGAGCCTGTTTCAGATTCTGTGTCTCCCTCTTTCTCTGACCCTCCCCTGTTCATGCTCTCTCCCTGTCTCAAAAATAAATAAACGTTAAAAAAAAAATAAATAAAAGCTTTACTGAGATATAATTAACCTATCAGAGTTAGGGTGTGCAGCTCTGTTTTCACTCTATTTACAGAATTGTGCAATCATCCTCAAAATCTGACTTTAGGACATTTCATCATCTGAAAATAGAAAGAACTCTGTGTTCATTGGGAGTGCCTCCTCCATTCCCCCTGCTTTAGCCCTTTGCAAGCACCAATCTACTCTCTGCCTCTGTAGACGTGCCTGTTCCTCTCATATGAATGAAATCAGGCAATGTGTAGTCTTTTGTGTCCTGCTTCTTTCACTCAGTGTCAGGTTTTCCAGGTTCAAACATGTTGTAATATATGTATCAGTACTTTGTTCCTTTCCATCACACAGATACATCAAATACTCTGTTTATTCATCGCCTGATGCACCTTTCAGTTGTTTCCATTGGGGGCTACTATGAATGAGGGGGCCATAAACATTTGAGTACATGTTGACATATGTTTTCATTTCTCTCATGTGTTTTAATTTCTCTTGGTATCTACCTAGGAATTGATGAGTAAAATGATAACTCTGTAACATTTGGATCAACTGCCAAAATGTTTTCACAAGTGGTTGTACCATTTTGTTTTCACCAGCAATGCTTGAAAGTTCGTTTCTTCCACATGCTCACCAATTTCTCTCACAACTTCTCAACACTTGTTATCTTCTATTTTATTATAACCATTCTAATAGGTGTAAGTGGAATATCTTTGTGGTTTTGACTTGCATTTCTTTAATAACTAATGATGTTTTCCATCTTTTCATGTGCTTGAACATTTGTATATCTTCTTTACAGAAATGTCTGTTCAAATTCCTTGCTCATTTTTAAGTTGGGCTGTTTGTCCTTATTTTAGACTTGTGCTTGTTATATATTGGATACAAACCACTTATCAGATATATTATTTGTAAATGTTTTTTGTCCATAAATATTTTTTCTGTGGGTTGGTTTTGACTTTCTTAGTGGTGTCATTTGAAGCACAAAAATTTTTAATTTGACCGAGTTACTTTCTGAATTTAAATAAATCATCTGTAAATTCTTTTAGCCGAATCTCAAGTAGCAGCACCAAAACATGAATATGATTTTAATAATTGGACATATATAGTAAGAAACTAATGGATTTTAAGAAGCAAGTTGATATGTTAGTATAAGTTAGGAATATTCAATTCCATCATTGTTAAATGTCAACCTACCCACTGTTATATAAAATGCAAAATCTTTTGATCACTTGGTAGCCACTAGAGTAAAAACAACAAATAGCGTAAAAACAGCCACATTAGTCATATTAGAGAATACTAAAATTTGTGTATATGTGGTTGTATCTATGTATGTGTCTGTGTTTTGAGAAGAGCCAGATAATGTTCTTCCCTGTGCATAACATAGTTAGTGCCAACGTCTTATTTATATCTAAGATTTCTCTATTATAACCTCTAAAAATCCATAATATATCAGGATGTTAGAAGACCACAACTTCTTTAAGCCCTCTATGTCTGTGATAGATCTTGTGTATTGTATAAGTAATGGACATTTGAGTTACAGATACTTACAAAATTTTTACTTTAATTTTGATATTAACTGGGAGACTATAATTTTGTCACTATTATTGCTCTTTTTAGTAAAAGAATGACTAAGTAAGAAGAAATTGGATTTTCACCATCCGCTTTTAGAGTCCATGTTTCTTTAGGGAAATAACCGTTTATCAACTCCATCAAAAAGGGAGCTGAGAAAGGAAAACTGGTTATGTTTCATCAGTTCTTAATTATATTTGAAGTATAAAGTAACATTAAAGAGAATTATTCCAGTGTCCCCTCAGTAATAAATCCATTGAACAAATCCAACTCAACAAACATTTTTTGTGGGCCAATTTTATACTAGATCTGGTGGAGAACTATCAAAAAAACACAAATCTACTTGAGAAAAACATGGAAATTCTTAATGACAATAGACAGGGATAAGAGCCATAACAGGCATATATGTACCCTATAGAGAGGTTTCAATCAAAGAAGAAGTGATTAACTCTATCTTCAGGCACCAGAAAAGGCATCACCACTTATTTTCAACTATATGGGGAAATATGAAGACATTATCATATTAGAACAGGAAAACCCAAAATAACATTTAAGGCTGGCTAGTGTACTTCTATAACTTTATAAAAGGAAGCCAATGTATTCAGGTTGAACAATATTCCCAATATCCCACACCTGTAAAAATAGGATTAGAATTTATTTACTTTAAATATACTTGTGTGTGTGTGTGTGTGTGTGTGTGTGTGTGTGTGTGTGTTTACTTTAAAGATAAACGGTAGACAAGTATATATTCAGAAGGCCTACCTTTTAATGGTGGAATTGATTTGGCATTAGGTCCTAGATGGGGACATTTTGTTACTTCTTAAGCCAGATCACATGATCAAAATTTTGGCCTATGAGTACAAAAGTGGATAACACTTCAACAACAATAAAACTAAGTATATAATAATTATTTAAGACTACATTGTTTCTGATTCCATTTTTAACATTATTTTGCATAGACTTATCCTGTTTTCTGTGTATAATGATTTCTTTTCTTCTACTCCCATGGAAGGAACATAATGACCTCATCATTTTTCCAGTGGCACAGGAAGGGTAGTATCTGACATGCCTCTTCCATCTCTCTGTAACTTTGGCCAAATATAAAACTAGAAAGCCAAGCAAATAGTTGTATTTTTAAAGCAGATTTTTCTTCAATCTCAATTGAGAAAGTCTCAGCTCTGTGGGGAGTTTTGAAAGGACTTCTTTTAAGCTGCTTCTAAATGTGGAAATTATTTGAGTAAGAATCAAAGTCATTATGTTTATGAAGTTAATCACTTTAAAAGTCACTGAGTTTAAAAGAATAAATCAGATTAGATCAAAATTGCAGGTCTGTAGTCTGGGAGTTCTTCCAGGAGAGGAACCTTGTCATATTCATCTCTGTGTCCCACGAAGCTTGTCATTATTAGTTTGCATATCTTTCTCTCTCATGAGTTTGGCTTCTGTGAGTCTGGAGTCCATGTTTTTCACTTTTGTGAAATGATGCAGAGCATCTATTACAGAATGCCCTTTCAATTACTGTCTGTTGAATGATCAGATCAGTTGTTTAAATACATTTTTATTTTTGTTTTAAAAAAGAAAGTGTTCAGTTATATCACAGGGTATTGTTCCCCACGAATCAGTAGTTACACATGAGGTAAGTGTGTATCTGAGAGGTAACTTTAGTGAAATAAAGTCAGAATGGGGGAGGGGTCAGTTGCTAAAGAAATTATAGCCAAATGTTTTACTTCCATGTCATATTTTCAACTGCTAAATGTATACGTTCTTTAAATTATTACACTGCGTGGATCCTGAGAAACTTAACAGAAGACCATGGGGGAGGGGAAGGGGGAAAAAATTGGAAAGGGAGAGAGCCAAACCATAAGAGACTCTTAAAAACTGCGACTCCCCTCAGGGTTGATGGGGGGCGCCCGCCCGGGCCGCCGGGGGATGGGCATTGAGGAGGGCACCTGTTGGGATGAGCACTGGGTGTTGTATGGAAACCAATTTGACAATAAATTTCATGTTAAAAAATAAATAAATAAAAATAAATAAATAAATAAATTATTACAGTTAGTATCTGAATTACAGATGTGATATTAGAGAAGAGAAATATATCCCCCAACACATGTATTTAGATTTGGAGGCCAGCTGACGTGGTTTACCAAGGCTAATCTTGAAGTAACAGTAGTTAGTAATGGGTGCTTTCTAAAGATGACTGCTCTTATAATGAGGGTAGGCAAAAATTGTGAGAAAATGAATGTTTCACAAAGAAAATAGCAATAAATCTCTTATTGCATAAACAGTTATTCGTGTGTGTGTGTGTGTGTGTGTGTGTGTGTGTGTGTGTCTGTCTTGTTTTTGTTCAAGGACAAAAAGAACCACAGATCCTTTGCCCTTTAAACATCACAGCTACTGAAATTGAAAGTGTGCATTGGCAAACTAGAATTTCAGATCTCAGCTTAATCCAGATCAGCCACTTAGCAGGCTTAGCTCACGAAAGAAAATTCACTTTGAATTTTCAATTGAGATGGATTTTTTTTAATTGAAAAGATGGTGGTAAGCATCTCACTTAAACATTTATGGCATGCTGATTTGAGGGTCACATATGGACCTTTTTTTGTCTTTACCATATCCCTAACTTAACAAGGGTGCTCTGTCATTGTGCATCCCTACAACTTACAAAATTCTTTAACTTATAATAGCCATTTAATTGTATCTGGACCCATGTAATATGAATATTATTTGAGCAAATTAAGAAAACTGAGGCTCAACTGGGTGTTGTATGTAAGTGATGAATCACGGGAATCTACTCCCAAAGCCAAGAGCACACTATATGCACTGTATGTTAGCTAACTTGACAATAAGTTATATAAAAAAATAAATAAATAAAACAATAGTTATCTCTAAAAAAAAAGAAAAGAAAACTGAGGCTTAGAAAATTTAAAAGGCTGAACTGTAGCTCATTTGCGACCTTCCTTGGAAGATGGAAACTTGCTTCATCCTTTGACTTTTTCCTGAAGACACACTTTTTTATTCCTGTTTCAGAAAATACAAATTTTTAAAATTCTGTAAACCCATGGTTTTGTGGCCGGACTCTGATTATCATCAACTCTAAAGAAAATCTTCCTTCTTATAAACAGAATTTTAATAAAATCAGTGACAAGCATATGGTTTAACTTGAAAATGACCACCTGTCAAAATGTGCTCTAAAAGTCAGTGGTACAGAACACATATCCAATACAAATCCCACCTAGTTTTTTAAAGGCAATGTTCAGCATCTTCATTTCTGCTTCCACCTGTAACAACAAATTTTCTTCTGAAAAGAATATTGCAACTGCACAAAACCAAGTTAAACTATTCAGTTATTAAGCAGGCCATGAGAATATACTGGTTAAACGCAATGTACACTGAAGTGAGCAAGGCGATGCTGTGTAGTAAACATTAGCTTCATAAAGTCCCTAAAACACTTAATTAATGAAAACCAAACATGGATAAAACCAATTTACCCTGATTTACACACTCTCTTCATCTGGAAACAGCTGCTTAATGTTCTTCCTAAAAACACAGCTTGCTTCTTTCAGTATTAACAAGCTATTATTGTGAGTTATGTCTTTCTTTCAGTATATAAATTCACTTAAAGCGAATGCAGAGAAGTTTATAAAATGCCAGCTTAATGTTGTTTTAACATATGCTGCAAGGAATTTTTGAACATTGACAGTTTTGATTAAAGACATCTCTCTTTGGCTCTCATCAATTTAACTTTTGCTTTTGAGTTGCCTTGTTTGTAGTGTCAGAACAACTTCTGCGCTTCAAAAATTATGCCTGTTGGTACAAACACCAAGCATGGATAAAGATTCAAAAATCATGAGCTTTGGCATCAGAGCTGGGATAACTTTTCTTGACATAATCTCATATGAGTATAGGACTAATTCCAGAGAGTCTTTGAGGGTTAGATGGAGGTGGATGAAGGAAGTTGTTAAGACTTAGCTAGACATAGAAACACATATGTTCAGCCCACCGGCTTCATGGATTCTCTAGCTTGGACGTTCTAAATATAGAAAAATGCCCCTTTGTTCCACTATATTTTGATTGAGGTTCTGTGTTTTAACATTTTCTGCTTTCACTTAAAGATAATTGTTAAATGCAGCAAATAAAAAATAAATGTTAGATGTTAATACATAAAGGAATACCTTTTATTCATGTGTTAATAGTTGGATGAAGTTTTTAAAAAGTTGAAATAACCATTTTCTTCCTCATCTTCTCTATTTCTTCTCTCTCAACTTTTCCTGAAATGAGGTCTTTCCATCTCTTCTCCATTAAGTTTTATACTTTATTTGACAGTGAAATATGTCAAGTTAAAGGCTTCTTAGCATATGGCTATTAAACTATAATCTATGGAAAATTAATTGAAGAAGGTGCTGTGATAGTTATTTTTAAATCAAGCAATTCTTACAAAAAATGTCATTAAAAATATTTAAAAAGCTAAAAATCCTCTTCTCCCTGAAAATGAAACAATGGTGAAACTCCAATAGAGATTGTTTAATAAATGTATAAGGAGAACATGTTTTATTTGTAGGTTCCATTTTTTATGTATTCAGTGTTCATGTAATTATTATGAGTGAACAATAGAGCTTCTTCAAATTTTATTTGGTATGAGTTTTCAGAGTCAAAATTTCAGATTTTCATTCAAAACAGCTGCTTATTCGCTGTACTTTTAAGTGAATGAAAGGATCAAGAAAGTTATCAAATTGTGCCAATAGTGGGTCTATTCAAGGAGCTAGAAACTGGTAAATTAATTAAAGTCTTTCATTTAATAATTTGCTAGTGGGTAGGAGTTTTTCATATGCCTTTTTAAAGTTTATTTATTTTGAGAGAGAGGGAGAGGGAATGAAAACAGAAGAGGGGCAGAGAGAAAGAGAGGGGATCAATCAAGATTCCACATTTGTCAGCACAGAGCTCTATGCAGGGCTCGATCCCACAAACTGTGAGATCATGACCTGAGCCTAAATTGAGAGTCAGTCACTCAACTGACTGAGCCAATCAGATGCCCCTTTATATTCCTTTAAAACAGATGCTCTAGCTTCACAATTCCCAGTCTTCTCATATACTTCCTCCAGCCATAGGAATGTTTGTTTGCTTGTTGTTTTAGAGAGAAAGAGAGAGAGCATGTGCATGAGCAGGCAGAGGGAGGGAGAGAGAAAAGAGAGAGAGAGAGAGAGAGAGAGAGAGAGAGAGAGAGAAAATCTTAGGCAGGCACCACACTTAGCATGGAGTCTGATGCAGTGCTCGAACCCGCGCCCCTGGAGTCATATCCTGACCTCAAATGAAGAGTTGGATGCTAAACCTACTGAGCCACCCAGGCAGCCCACCATAGAAATTTTATACATGCTGTTTCTACACTTCTTCCTCAGGAATAATTGATCCTACTTTCCTTGCAGATCCCAGCACTTGCTCTTTTTCAGGGAAATGCTTTCTCACCTTCCTGATTCTGTCAACTTCTTCTCTACTCCAGGTTTTCCTAGCTCCTTGTCCATCTCATTCACAGCATTTTTTAATGTGTATTAGTTATAAATGTAGTTTGACCAGTAACTTGATTAGTAGGAGTTCAAGAAAGGTTTTGAGTGAGTAAAGACGTTAGTGAATGGACAAAAGATAAGAATGGAAATTCCTGAGAAGCAGCACATTACATATCCATTCATAAAAATGGGAACTGTTGAATATAGGAAGAGGATGGACAGATGAGAAATGAAGCTAGACAAATCAGCAGGTCTGGGCTTTATCAGACCTTTGTGCTACTTTAAGGAATTTGAATTAACTAAGTAGATATCTTAGATACTATGGAGTAGTTTAAACAGGAGAGAGAGTTATTCCACTCTTCATTTTGGGAATAATAACTTGAGGGCCATGTGAATTCAGAACTGGAATTGGATACAAGAAGCAGGAAGATAAATTACCAAGCAGTGGTGTCACCCAGATGAGAGTTGAAGACTGAAATAGGTACAAGAGAAATGAGGATGGGTTCATTGTCATATCTAAAATGTTTCCATTTGGTTTTATGCTGTGTTTTTCAGGTTGATCGCCAGCCCCAGTTTATTCAAGGCTATCGAGTGATGTATCGTCAGACTTCAGGCCTGCAGGCTACATCAGCATGGCAGAATTTAGATGCCAAAGTCCCAACCGAGAGAAGCGCTGTCTTAGTCAACCTGAAAAAGGGGGTGACTTACGAAATTAAAGTTCGACCATATTTTAATGAGTTCCAAGGAATGGATAGTGAATCTAAAATAGTTCGTACTACTGAAGAAGGTCAGTTTTCAGATTTCTAACAAAAGGCAAACTTAAAACATAACGAAGCCAATTTCTGTTGAAGTTCTAATTTATCACCTACCTTAGAAGAATATCAAGAGAGGATATAAAAAGTGAATTCAGGAAGTGTCATTTTCTCCTTTTTCTGAGAATCACATAGATTCTGAGAGATTTTTAAAAATGGCATTTAAGTAATGTGAATTTTTCTTCAGTAAACATTTACTCCAAAGTTTGTCAGTACAATGGAATTTGATTATGATATTGTCCCATATTATTTTTCTTAATATGGATTGAGCTCATTTGGCTTCATTAAGTGACAGGCTACTGGAAACTCAAGAACACAGGTTATTCATTGTCTTTTTTTTCTGACGTACCAGAGCATTACATTGTTTTTGTATTGTTTGTTTGTATGTTCTGTTTTGTTTTGTTTTTTATAAGCCTCCTTCCCTGTGGGCTCTGCCAGTCTGACTCCTAATTTCTCATTCAGAAGGCCACTTGCATGTTTGCAATAGCATTCTTATTAGTGACTTTCCCTCCCCCTCCCCCATTTAGAAATTGTCTTGCACACAGATACTTTAAAGTCAATCTGTGATGGACGTGAAATTAACGTGGTTTTGAATCAGTAATTTACCAGTGTCCCCTTCACTAAACGAGAGGCTTATAATATATGGTACTATCAAAGTACAAAAAAGTCGGATGCCAAGTACAATAACCCCCTCCTTTTCTGCTTTTCTACTAATTTTATGTGCACAGCTCTGTAAAAAAGCCATTGTTTATAAATCCGTATGAGAACAACTTAAGAAAATGTATGTAGGTTGCTTATGCTGATGTAGATGTTCATGTTTGACAAAAGAGCTGTTAAGTTATACATACCTTCTAATCAGCATCCCAGTGAAAATGTTATGTTCACATTGGTTTACAATGTGATACACTGACATGGGCCATAGTACTTATCTTAAAGATACCATTAACCTACTTGTACGATATGTAAAGAAAAAATTCCTAAAAATTAATAATATCTTCATCCACCGTTAAAATGTACTTTATATTGAAAATATGTAGTACTCCTGAGTGCCGTGGGCAAATTTCATACAGAATGCTATAGTTGAAGCCTACCTCCTTCCACAAATGAATCTCACCATAGGGAGACTTTTCCTCTCGACTAGACATTTGGCACCATTCGGTATGCGTTCATTTCCAACGCATGTGGCCTTCGGAAGGTAAAAAACGGGAACTCAGCTGGGTTGCATGTGGGAATGGCAAGCAGTGTTTTGGGCTCTTCCACATCTGTAGAAAGAAGCTGAGCCCTGGAATAACTGACCTGTTAGGTGAGCGGGAATGACGTTCTCTCTAAGCAAGCAGCAAGGCAAATGAGAAAGCAGTTTTCAAAAGTGTTATTTTTCAATGCACCACAACACTGGTGAACACGTGGTTGGATTTATATCATTGTGCCCTATGTTGGAGCAATGTTATCATATAGAGGAATAATAAAGAGTGGTATCGTGCTACCATGTCTGTGTATATCCAATATCTTGATGCAAATATGGTCATACCTCAGTGACAAATTTACTAAACGTGGGAGACTTTATCAATAGGCTTTTAAAATATCTTTTACCGTTCAATTGTATATATGTTCAAAGGATTAAACTCTAGAGTTATGAAAGCATTGATCCTTTTACACAGAAATCCTTTAATGCCACAAAATTCTTTGATTTTTGTTTCAACTGGTATTTCATTTTGTTTTTCCTACTCAGAGATTTACTGAAAATTGATAAAATTCCTGTAAATCAGTATTTTTCAGCTCTCAGATAGACTGGAGAGCAGATGCTGCAGTCTAAAATCAGAAATTTTTTTCTCACTCATCTTTTCTCAGTGTGATTATAATTAGTTATAGGAGAAACCATAAAGAATGAGATGTATAGGAAATTAAAACCTATCCATTTCACATCTGACCCAACATGAACTGTTTTCATTTATAACTTCAGAAAGTCTTGCCCATCTATATAAGTTTTAAATCTTACGTTATGAGACTATGTATATGTTAATTATTTTTCCCAATATGAAAAAAAGTATATTTTCTTATATTGGTGAAATTTATTGCTGTGTTTCTAATTTTATTTATTAAACACAAAATAAAACAAAACAAAAAGACTGTCATTAATGACACCATTCAGAGAAAACATTTGATGACAATTTGAGGAATGCATCCTCTCAGAATACTTTTGAAAGGGGTGTTTTGTTTTGTTTTGTTTTTTTCCAGAAAGAGAGCCTATTGGAGTCAAAGAACCAAAGTTCTATAGCCGGACATCCCTGGGTTCAAATTCTGCCTTGGTGTTTGACTTAGACAGCTCTCTTCTTAGACAGTACTCTCTTCTTTCCTTTTCTGTAAAACTGAGATAAGAGTTGTTTTTACTTCTTGAGGTTAGTGTGATAATTAAATATGACACTTAGCTCAGCGCTGGGCATACAGAAAACACTCATTAGAATGTAAGTTGTTAAATTTATTATTGAGCACATATTAACACAGCTGTTGTATTTGCTTTAAATCTATCCATTATATTTAAAGGACATTAAAAAAAAAACTGTCACTGTTGAATAATACATGCAAATTCAGAACTACTGGAAACCAGACCTCATGCTACTTATCCTCATATTCTATAAGCGGTATTAATGCACATCAAGACTTACAGTTTGTGTTTATTCTAATTACTTCCTCTGCAGCCCCAAGTGCCCCTCCACAATCTGTCACTGTGCTGACAGTTGGAAGCCACAATAGCACAAGTATTAGTGTTTCCTGGGATCCTCCTCCTCCAGACCATCAGAATGGAATTATCCAAGAATACAAGGTAGGGCCTGAGTGAAGAAGAAAGGCTCACAGAGAAGCTTCTCAAAGAAGTCTCAGTGTCACATGCGTGAAGCATGTCTCCAAAGGCTCTCTGATTGAGTCTGTGTGTAACATAATTTTTATATTGTTTTATGACAGGTAAAGAAACAAATGCATAAGGAGTTAGAAACGAACCCCAAGACACAGATAACACAAACTCTCTTGGACTAGTAAACCATAACAGTGGAGTGTTTGGTTTTTGGTCTTTGGTTTTTTTAGTATGGCATGATTTCAGAACCTCAAAGATTTAGAGAGATTGTGTTCAAGAGTGGGTAGTGAAACTCTCCTTCCAGAAACTTCCTGTATCATTGTTATTAACTTTCTTTGTAATGGACCTTAGCAGGGATATGTTTAAACTGTGGTCTCATAAAAAGATGCTTCCAAGGTTTAGAAAGTTGGAGGCGGAGGCTCCTGATAAATTTGTTGCTGTTTAGAAACAGTGTACATCCATTATCTTTTTGCCATCGTTTGATGTTTAAGAGACAGAAGAAGTCTAACTTTGAGAAATAAAATTTTGATTAGCTGTGATGTGATTAGAACACATGCAACAGTAAAACACCTCATTAAACCTTATAAAAATTCAAAACTATGATTTTTGCTATTAATAGTTATTTATGGAATTTTGAAAATTAACATGCTAGATAGATCTATTAGAATAGAAAACTAGACACCCCACCTCACCCCAAAAGTTTATAGCTGTTATGTAAAATGAAGCTGAATAATTGCACTGAAATCATTGCAGATTGAATTCTGTTATTTCTAATAAAAAATAATAAATTCAAAATAGAATTTTCCTAAGTTAAAGGTTAACTTACTGGCACAAGCAATGTACAGAAGCACTTACTCTAAAATTATTCCCATCACTTTATAAAGAAACATGTGTGTGAAATATAAGTTTTACAATAGCATAATTATAATTATAAATATATATATATTACGTTTTACAAAGATTAGAGCACATCGTTTTAAGAGCAAAGTATGATCTATTCTTGTGCGTGCATGCGTGCATGTGCGCGCGTGTGTGTGTGTGTGTGTGTGTGTGTGTGTGTGTGTGTTTTAATGAAGTTAAGATTATACTTTTGTATTATCTGGAACTAAATTTAAGTAAAATTCCATTTACTTAAATACTGATTTTGATTATAACATGATAAATTTTGTCCTAAATTGTAACCTTTCTCACTCATATGAGATTGCCTTATTTTGGTAACAAAGTGTATATTTTGGTGAGGCCTAAATATTCCTACATTAGTAATTTAGATATCATTGTGCAAATAAAAGAAATATACACTTTGCAAGAATTATTTTAAATAAGAAGTCAGGAATTTACCCATTTCAGGAACAAACTATGTGTGTTCCCAATTATGTGTCTATATGTAGATTATGAAATACTGTGTGTTATGAATACAAATATATGTTCACAGTGTAATTCTTTTTGTAATGCATTTGACAGTAACAAATCCCCATTATCTCAGAAAAAAAGTATGCCTTCAAATGTCATTCTTACTTGTGGTAAAAGCCTAGGTTCTCTCACATCAGTGTTTAAAGACTTTTCACCACTTTGTTCTCATGCATGTGTATGTGTGTGTGTACATATGTTTTGATCAATATTAAGATTTATTACTGTCGATGTAAATACTGGCTTTAATTTCATCTCAGTCAATACTTATAACTTAGGTCAATTAATCTTGTTAACTACTTCTGGGTAAGTTAATATTTTCTTAAATAAAATATAAATTACTTAGTTGTGTGCCTATATACCTTGGATATTACAACTCATAATCATTGTATTTTAATAGATTATATGCATAATAAATCTTGATAAATAAATTAAGCAGAGGAGTTTATGTGTTTTAATCCATACCCGAATGTTGTGTGTAACCAAAGACCATTTTACAGAAGTGTTAAAAGAATCATTGTGTGATGAGCGTTCAGTGTTGATTATAAGGTATAAAGGAACATGGCATAGTTTTAGTTTCCCTTATTGTTCTTCCTTTTTTTATTATTGTTCTTCCTTTAATACACACACACACACACACACACGCATACACATATATAAATAAACTGCAAAATTAGGCTCTCAAATGTCATTTACAAATATTTCTATAAGCCTAGAGAATAGATTGGTTACTACTAAAAACTATTTCATCAATTTAACAGAAAGGATAATTTTATATTCTTTTGTTATTCACTTTACGTTTTTATAGATCTGGTGTCTGGGGAATGAAACGCGATTCCATATCAACAAAACTGTGGATGCAGCCATTCGATCTGTCATAATTGGTGGATTATTCCCAGGTATTCAATACCGGGTAGAGGTTGCAGCTAGTACCAGTGCAGGGATTGGAGTAAAAAGTGAACCGCAGCCGATAATAATTGGTAAGTACCAGTGTGTGTAGGTTTTTTTAACCTATATCCTAAGAGTGGATATGCAGCAATGATTAAGAGGGTGCCCTCATCACATAGGCAAATAGGCTGACTCACTAGGGCTTCTTGAAGAAATCATTAGCAATTTCTTGTGCTCTTAAGATTCCCACAAACTTCTTTAAATTATTAGCACTAAGTCTTTAAATGCTGAAAGTTAATTTGAAAATAATTTTCAGTCAGTAATTTCATGAATAATTTTGATGCCATTGAAATATAATAGGAAATGAGGCAGTTACTGAAAAAAAATGCATTATATTTCAAACCTGCATACTTCCTTTTAGCCAGGAAAATAATCAAAATTTAACCAGAAACATGCCAGAAGAAACTTTTTAATCGGAGGATATTATCCTGAAGAAGAAATCCCTATTTTTTTTTAAGTTTACTTATTTATTTTGAGAAAGAGAGAGTGAGAGAGCTGAGGAGGGCAGAGAGAGAGGGAGATAGAGAATCCCAAGCAGGCTCTTCCCTGTAAGGGCAGAGCTCCATGTGCAGGGTTCAAACCAACAAACCCTGAGATCATGACCTGAGCTGAAATCAAGAGTCACACACTTGACCTACCGAGCCGCCCAGGTGCCCCACGAAGAAATGCCTATCAAATCTACTATCATCATTACAGAACATTTTTCCCTAGTAGCATTGTGTTTGCCTGTTCTTGAAATATATCTAAGTGGAATCAGACAAAATATAATAATATGTGTCTAACTTTCCCTAAACAATGTGTTTTGAGATTTACCCAGGTTTGCAATTCATATGTGTTATTTCTTAGCAGTATTCAGTCTGGTGAATCATGTTTTGTTTCTCTGCTTTTCTCCTGAGAGAGTGAACATTCTTGTGTAAGTCTTTTTGAGGACATACGTTTTTATTTCCTTTAGAGAAACATTTAGAAGTGGCATTTCTGGGTAATAGGATTGACATAGTGTATAAAAACCTGCAAACACTTTTTCATATTGTTGTATAATTTTATACTCTCATTAACAAAGAATATGACTTTCACTTTTTGTACATCTACATTATTTGAAGTTGCCAGTCCATAATTTTAGTTATTCTAATGAGTTTAAAAGACTACCTCACTGTCGTTTAAACATCAATATTCTTTGATAGCTTGTGATGTTGAACAATTTTACATGTGTTTATTGACCATTTGCATATTTTCTTATGTAAAATTTCCAAATCTCTGCCTTTTTAAAATTGTATTGCTTGTCTCTTGTTACTGGGTAGAAGTTATATTCTGAGTACAGATCTTTGTCATATATTTGTATTGCAAATATTTTCTCCTGGTCTATGCATTTATTTTCTTAATAGTGTCTTTTGATCAGCAAAGTTTTAAATTTTAGTGAACAGCAATTTAGCACATTTTTCTTTTATGTGTAGTGCTTTCTAAGAAATTGTGTCTTACCTACAGATACCAAAGACATTTTCTTATATTTTCTTCTAGCAGCTTTATAATTTTAGCTCTTATAGTTATGTCTATAATTCATCTTAAAGTAATTGCATGTGGTTTGAGGTTTGAGGCTTATTTATTTTAATAAGTATATCATCCTATGGTTTATTAAACTTTCCCTATTTGATTTTTTATACTACTATAAGTATGTTTGTAAAATTTCCTTTTCTAACTGTTCTAAATTATATATAAAGTTAATTTTATATATTGCCCTTTTATCTTTTGACCTTACTCACTTCACTTATTTATTTTAATAGTTGTGACATATTTTTCTGAGTGTATTCAAGTAATATTCTCTTTTCTTATTTGTTTTAATATGGTAAATTCTATTGTATTGTTTTAAAGGTGAATAAATATTGCACTTGTTTCTGGGTTAAATCCCACATGGTCAAAATATGTTTTTTGTAGATACTACTGGATCTAATTGCTAACATCTGGTAAAAAAAAAAAATTGCATCCATGTTCATGAGGGATATTGATCAATAGATTTATTTTCTTCTAATGTCTTTGTCAGGTTTTAGAATCAGAGTATTTAGCTTTATAAAAGGGATTGGGAAGTATTCCTTTCTCTACTATAGTCTGTAAGAGTTTTTGTAGGCCTTTTAATTATTTTTCCTTAAATACTTTGTCGAAATCAGTGATAATATCTGTGCCTAGAGGTTTTTTTTTTTTGTGGATTCTATTTATATTTATGAATTTACATTTATTTAGAATTTTATTAGTCCTGTATTGGTTGTGATAAATGGACATTTGGTTTTGAATTTGTCTAATGCATCTAAGTTGTTGAATTTATAATCATATGCTTATTTGCACTACCTCTTTATTTATAATACACTCAATTGTGATGATTGCAGGATGTGTGGTAATGTCATCTCTTTTATGCTTAAATGATGAGAATTTGTGTTCTCTTTTTTTCCTCCAATTTTTTTTTTGCTCCCTCCCCTTCAATTTCAAGCTGTCTTGATATGGATTTATCAATGTTATTAATCTTTTCAAAGTAGAAACTTTTGACTTTGCTATTTTCTTTCTGATTAATTTCTGCTCTTTTTTCTTCTACTTACTTTTATGTTGCTTCTTAAGATGGATATTTATATCAATGATTTGGACCTTTCTTCTTTTCTAATATGGATATATAAAGTTATACATTTCTTGCTAAACACATGTTCAGCTGAATCTTACACATTTTGAGGTGTTATGTTTCCATTTATCACAATGTTGAAAATACTTTTCACTTCCCCAAAGGACTTTTTTTACTTTGTAGAGGTTATTTGGAAGCATACCATTATATTTCCAAATGTTTTGGGATTTTTCAGATAGGTTTTTCTTTATGATTTATAATTTAATTCCAATGAGTTCAGGGAATGTATATTGTATGAATTTAGCTTTAAATATGGAGACTTATTTTATGGCCCAGCATTTGGTCTTAATGAATGTTCCTTGTGCACTTGAAAAGTATGTATATATTTCTGTTCTACAGTGGAATGTTCTGTAAATGTCATGTCAGATTAGTTGGTAGTATTATTTAGGTCATTACTGATTTTCTACCTATTGATTCTTTCAGTCAATAAGAAAGGAGTCTGGAAATTTATTGTAATTAAAGATTTGGGTATTTCTCATTTCCATCTATACGTTTTTGTTTTTTACTACTCCTTTTAAGTGAATACATTTTAGGGTTGTTATATCTTATTAATGAACTTACCCTTTATCACAATGGAATGCCCCACTTTATAAGCCAGTAAGATCTTTTTCCTGAAATTTAGTTTGTCTTATGTTAGTATAGCTATACTAATAGCTAATTATCTTATAAGTGTTATATAGCTATAGCTATACTAATAGCTCATTATCTTATAAGTGTTTGTATGGCTTGTGTTGTTTCCATCCTTTTACAGAGAAACTGTACATTTCTGTTATTTAAACTACATGTTAACTCTTTTTTAAATTCAATATGACAGTCTTGGCGCACCTGGCTAGCTTAGTTGGTTAAGCATCTGACTTCAGGTCAGGTCATGATCTCATAGTTGGTGAGTTAGAGCCCTGCATCAGGCTCTGTGCTGACAGCTAAGAGCCAGAATACTGCTTCAGATTCTGTGTCTCCCTCTCTCTTTGCCCCTCCCCTGCTCATGTGCTCTTTCTCTCTCTCTCAAAAATGAACATTTAAAAAGTTTTTAAAAATATGACAATCTTTTAATTGGAATGCTTACACCATTATCTTTAATGTAATCAGTGATGTGTTTTGGCTTAGAATTACCATCTTGCTATTTGTTTTCTATCCAACTCTATTCCTGTTTCCTAAGTTCCCAATTTCATTTGGATGAATTAAATAATTCTCTATATTATAGTTTATATCCACTATTTTTTTAATAATGGTTACTCTAGGATTTACCTATAAGGATCTTAAAAATTATAATTCCAGGGGCGCCTGGGTGGCGCAGTCGGTTAAGCGTCCGACTTCAGCCAGGTCACGATCTCGCGGTCCGTGAGTTCCAGCCCCGCGTCGGGCTCTGGGTTGATGGCTCAGAGCCTGGAGCCTGTTTCCGATTCTGTGTCTCCCTCTCTCTCTGCCCCTCCCCCGTTCATGCTCTGTCTCTCTCTCTCCCACAAAAAAAAAAAAAAAAAAACTTTGAAAGAAAAAAATATATATATAATTCCATTTTCCTTGCTCTCAATATTTTTCTATTGTTAAAATTTTACTCTTATACATATAATAAACACCAATATACAAACTGAGGTATTACTTTTTGCTTCACTTTCAATCATTAATTCTCTTTTAAGTAAATTAAAACTAAGGGAAGTATTTTATGTTACTCATTTTTTTCAGATATTTTGTTCCAATAATTCAATTTCCTTAATGTCCCTGAATTCCCCTATTTCTTTAACTTAGCCACATTTGACCAAAAGCTATGAAAATAATATGATCTCCCTTGTTTATTTCCCTTTTTTCACAATGCTTCCCTTTTGTTTTACATATTTGCTTAGTTTTCTACTTATTTATGGTGAGATTACATGTCCCATACCTGTTATTTCTTTATGGGCAGAAATGAAAATATCCAGTGAATTATTAATTTTATATAATACACTTTTGTGTTCTACTATTTCCATTGTTTTTCTTTTACATTTTCATCCCTCATATATTCATTTATAATGACTCTATTAATTTAAGTCCATGAACATATTGTAATAGCCATTTTAATGTCCTTGTCTCCTAATTTCAACATGTGTATCATTTTATGGTCTGTTTCTATTGATTACCTTTTCTCTTGACCTTTGGTCATTTTTTTCCTGTTGTTTGTGCCTCTTTCTTTCTTTCTTTCTTTCTTTTGCTGTTATTTTGCTTGTTTTTGCGTGTTTAGTATTTTTTTACTGTATACTAGATATTGCAGATGCATACCATAAAATTTTGTGATCTTCTAAAGAAAGTTGGGTTTTGTTCTAAAGTAAGTTATGTTACTGGCTGATCATCTTGATCTTGTGGTGGTTTGGATTTTACGTTTGTTAGTATAGGGCTGTTTATATTTGACCTTAGTCTCAAGCAAAATCTCAACATGATCTTTTCTTCTAAATCATGGCTCTCAAGAGGGTTCAGTGAAAAACCTAATATGTTTATCTGTTTTCCCAACTTGATGAAATTTGAGGTTTGAACACAATCTTTGCAGTGGACATCTGTTGAAAGTCTGTTTAGCCTTTTCAGCTTTCTAGCTTTTGATTTTCATGAGATGTTTGGAATCTTCATTCTTCATGCAACTAAGGGTTAACCTTAGGATTCTGCAGGGGTGGGGGGAGGCGAAGAGTGTTGATTGGGGATTTGGGAATATCATTTTCCTGTGGTGCTTTCACATGGCTTCCCAGTGAAATTTTTCAGTCATTCTGTCATTTCAGAACACTATCCTCTGACACCTCAGACCAGTACAATTGAGGATTGCAACTTGGGTCCTAGCTGCCCAGCACTGTAGGGATTGAAATCTTCAAGGGGATGGGGCACCTGGGTGGCACAGTCGGTTAAGCGTCCGACTTCAGCCGGGTCACGATCTCGCGGTCCGTGAGTTCGAGCCCCGCGTCAGGCTCTGGGCTGATGGCTCAGAGCCTGGAGCCTGTTTCCGATTCTGTGTCTCCCTCTCTCTCTGCCCCTCGCCCATTCATGCTCTGTCTCTCTCTGTCCCAAAAATAAATAAACGTTGAAAAAAAAATAAAAAAAAAATAAATGAAAAAAAAAAAAAAGAAATCTTCAAGGGGAAAAGAAAGCCTCAAAAGTACAGATTTCCCCTAGAGTTCTCTGTTGCAAGAGACAAATCCTTTTAGTTCTTTCTGCTTTCACTTGGTTATTAGTATCTTTAATTCTTAAAAAAAATACTCTTCCTAGAGTTTACATATTTTAAGAATATTTGCTGAGAGTTTGGTACAGTGGAATGTCTCAGGGGGCACCAGAGTGGTTCAGTTGGTTAAGTGTCTGACTTTAGCTGAGCTTATGATCTCATAGGCTGTGAGTTCAAGCCCTTCATTGGGCTCTCTGCTGTCAGCATAAAGCCCACTTCAAATCCTCTGTCCTTCCTCTCTCTGTCCCTCCCTTTCTCTCTCTCTCTCTCTCTCTCTCTCTCTCTCTCTCTCTCCCTGTTTGAAAAATAACATTAAAAAAAAGAATATGCCAGTTCCATTGATTTCTGTTTGTTTTATTTTTGAAATGATACACACAGAGCACACTGCCAATTTCTGGAAAATTGTTTCTTATTACAAAGTATTTGTTGAATATGAAGAGATTTAACATTCAGTCATATTGTTGATTTTTTATATCCTCCAAGTTTTTGTTCTTTTATATATTAAAAGAATTAAAGAGAAAAGTTATAGTATTAACTTTCCTTTAAATTGCCTTCCCTTTCTTAATTAGTCATACAGACTGAATTAATTTCTTAACCTGAGGGGAACCTACAGTCTTGCCCTTCTGAGATTTTCTAAAATAAATTGGAATAAGAGAAAAATACAGGTACACCCAAAAGGATTTAACTGACATATGTGTGTGTGTGTGTGTGTGTGTGTGTGTATACATATATATAATGTGTGTATGCATATATATATATATGCAATTAATTTTTCCCTGAAAAAATGTTTATGAAATATCTTTAAAAAGCATTGTTTTCTATGAGAACTTCCAGATATAAACAAAGCTTTAAGGTTTTTCTGCTCTCTCTTGCATATATGAAATGTAATATGTCTAATTCAAAGATTATCAAGTATCTATATTTTTATTTCCCGTTTTTTCTATTACCTTTATTAATAAGTAAAATTCTCAAGCAAGGGAAGGTTTTTTTTTTCTTTTTTGTAGGACTACTTGTGTTGTTCCCCATATTTGGGGGACTTATTATACTTGGAAGCAAGTACAACATTACAAGAATACCATTTAACCAAGCTCATGTGATGTCAATTAAGAATTTTAACAATTGTATAGTAATTTTATTTTATTTTATTTTATTTTTAATATATAAAATTTATTGTCAAATTGGTTTCCATAAAACACCCAGTGCTCATCCCAAATGATGCCCTCTTCAATGTTCATCACCTACCCTCCCCTCCCTCCCACCCCCATCAACCCTCAGTTTGTTCTCAGTTTTTAAGTCTCTTATGCTTTGGCTGTCTCCCACCCTAACGTCTTTTTTTTTTTTCCTTCCCCTCCCCCATGGGTTTCTGTTAAATTTCTCAGGATCCAATTTGTATAGTAATTTTTAAAAAAAAGAAAGCTAATTTAGACTATTTTAAATAAAAAAATAAAGTTTTCTTAAATTTCTATCATTTTAAAAGGACTGTGTTCAAATGTATAGCTAGTACCTTTTGGGTTATTTTAGTGTATCATATAACTGTTTCCACATTTTCTATGAATAAAAACATGTAATAAACACTATTTCTATCTTCTGTTCAAGCAGCTGGAATATGCCATATTCAAGCTATAATCAAATAGAATTGTAAATAAATACATGCACTCACACATAAAAACACATGCATGCACACACACGCACAATTCAATGCAGAAAAGGCTATTTGTCCTCAAGAGATTTATTTCTTTTTAATATCTACTGTTGTACGGAAGAAGCCTTTAATTGTTTCTTTAATTACTCCAGCACGTCTACCTTAACATCTTGTCTGATAACCTTATCTATACAACTGTTATTCCTTAGTTGAAAAGTGATTTAGGATGGCTAATCTCTTTTTCTGTTTCAATCTGTGCTTTCTCTATTTTCTAGTCAGTACTAGAAACAGCACTCAAAAAGACTCAAGCTCTACCACACTTCCACTTTGCTTTAATTAAATCATGTGTTGGCATTTGATGTAATTTATGGCTGATAACTTTAGATTTGTCTCATACCAGACTATGCACAGTTTCATCTATTTCTTCTCAGTTTAGTTTTCATTCCAGAAAGTTCCATTAAGGGAATATTAAAATATTGTATAAAGATAATAAATAGCCTTACACAAGTTTAAAGGCAATATTGTTCTTTTGTCTGTATTTTCCACTGGTAAGATGACTTTTACCTCAAAGTGTCCATAGTTCTGTACTGTTGCATTTACAGATACAGAAATGCAACCACATATATTTACATATGTAAGCATCAAAGAGTATGCCATGTAACAAATTTACTTTGACTTAAAATTTTCAAGCAATCTTGTTTAATAATATATCTACTGTTTCTTTAATCATTTGGCCATTTAATGCTTACCTTATATAGTTGGTAATAATATGTGGAACAGCTGCAAACTTTCACAGTAATAGGTACAATCGAATCTGATGTGTCTAATTAATTTTTAGTCCAACAAATTAGTTTTGTTCTTCATTACTCTCCAATGGGAGAAAGACATTACATTTCATTATATTTTTTGTCTGCAAGAACAATGGAGCGTTACAGGTCACATGCCTCCCTTGTCTATACTCTAATTAGTCCAACTGACAACATTTTTCAAAAATACCAGAAGCATAAGAAATAGTAATAAACCTTGGGTAACATATATATCACACTATACCAAATATGATATTTTATGGACCTTTTACACAAATGAAGGACACATTTTCTCTTCTCTTTGTTCTATAAGGTGTTTGTTTTCTTTTTAGTAACTATTAGTAGTTAGAAAAATCGCCAGATATGTGTATGTCTCATATTGAAAATATGAGCTCAGTTTAAATACATTTTTTTAAATGTTTATAATTGAAAGAGGGCAAGTGAGCAGGGGAGAGGCAGAGAGCCTAATGCAGGGCTTGAACTCATGAACCATGAGATTATGACCTGAGCTGAAGTCAGATGCTTAACCAATTGAGCCACCCAGGTGCCCTTTTTTTTTTTTTTTCAACGTTTATTTATTTTTGGGACAGAGAGAGACAGAGCATGAACGGGGGAGGGCAGAGAGAGAGGGAGACACAGAATCGGAAACAGGCTCCAGGCTCTGAGCCATTAGCCCAGAGCCTGACGCGGGGCTCGAACTCACGGACCGTAAGATCGTGACCTGGCTGAAGTCAGACGCTTAACCGACTGCGCCACCCAGGCGCCCCCCAGGTGCCCTTTTAAATACATTTTAAACTAAGTTTATATGTATAATAATAAAGGGCAAATAGGTTGGAAAAATTAACCAGGTTTATTACATAAGTGAATCTGGTTTTCACATCTAGAATTTAACACAAAAGACATTTCAGAAATAGAATATAAGTATGCATAACAAAAATACTAGCAGCTGTAAGAAACAAGCCTATGTACTGATTGGCTTAAAAAAATAAAGGTTGTTTGTTTTTTTCTTATTCATAGCCCTGTCTAGTATGGAGTAGCAGAATGGGTGGGGCTTCTACTCCACACAGTTATTCAGGGAATTTCAATCCTTCCAGTCACTAGCTGTGCCATCTTTGAGCGGGGTCAGAATCCTCCAAAGATCCGCTCTTTCTATTTAACATTAGGAAGGAAAGAGAATGTCAAGTATTGTTACAGTAGTGTCTGGGTCAGATCTGGAAGTAGTATGCATAACTTGTGCCCCTGCTGTATTGGCCAATAACTCAGTCACTTTGTTTCACTTCAACTACAAGTGAGTCTGGGAAATGTAGGTTAATTTCTGACCTGAAAGAAAGAAGAAACTAGTAAACAAGTCATCTGTGGTTTTCCAGATCTCACATGTGGACAATTTACAACTTACATCCCTGAAGTTATGTGAGCGGTTCTTAAAGTAACCTGTACCTATACCTGGGTCCTAATTTTGAATCAACAAACTACTGTGTTCCTATCAGCCTCTTTACATACATTATCTTAAATAACACTCCCAAATATTTGAAACAGGACTGTTGCCAACTAGCAGAAACAGGTACTTGAAAAGATTAAGTGACCTACATGAGGTTATTGCTTACTTAAGCTAGTAAGTGGCAGGGATGATATTCAAACAGAAAACTTCAAAGACCGTGTTCTTTCTAATATATTGTAGTGCCATGATAACTAAAACAATGAACATCTTTGGATGTAATATGTTGAAATTAGCCACTTATATTTCGATTTCAATTTCTTTAAAAAGCCTTTGATTAGTAATTTTAAGATATGATGTTGACATTACAAATAATTTCACATCAGTGTGTAAATTTCTTAATCTCTTATATAAACACCTAACCTAAATCTTTGCTCTTAAGTGATACTATGATTCCATGAGTTTTTAACTATTTTAAAATGTGGACTAAGATTTTAATTATCTCTGAGAGGTCTAAATTCTCAAAAACATGAGTATTTCTAGAATAATAGTCCAGATTTAAATGTTTATTTTAGTGGGTCACCTGGGTGGCTCAGTTGGTTAAGCGTCTGATTTGATTTCAGATCAGGTCCTGAATCTTATAGTTCCTGAGATCAATCCCCATGTTGGGCTGTATGCTGACAGCACAGAGCCTGCTTGGGATTCTCTCTCTCCCTCCCTCTCTCTCTGGCCATCTCTTGCTTGCTCTCTATCTCTCTCTCAAAATAAATAAATTAATTTTAAAAAGTAAATGTTTACTTTAGTAACATAGACCTTAGAATTAATTTTAAAGTTGTCTTTTTAATTAAACCTACAAGTGGATTTTCAAATTAGTTTAGTTTTAAAGGAATATGTGAGATTTATCTTTTTGTGACATTTTAATTATAGACACTAATCTCTATGAAAATATACTTCTATAATTGTCATTGTTTTATATAGTAGTTTTAATACATTCCAAAAAAATTAAAGGCTGTTTGATCAAAATAAATTCCCTGTTAGAATATTAAGGATAATATTAAGTTACCTATTTTTAAATCTTGAACACTTCAACTTAGGCAGTGCTATAGAGGAAAGACAATTTATAAATACCCTGTGAATGTTGTAGTTGCTTTTTAAAATTTTATTTTAGCAAGGCTATGTTAAAATATGCTTTATTTGGCTGAAGAAACGTTGCTGTTATTTTGCCCACTACACTTGCATTAGTACTTATTTATAAGGCAATAAATCAAGAAGCAGTTCTGAATCTATTCATAGTAACCCCAAGCATAAGGGAGCAATGTTCTTAATCACATTTTAAACTCATAACTTGATTCTTCTTCTGAAACGTATAATATACGCTTATCAATAATTTTGACAGGCTCAGAGCACAATTATTACCTGCCTTCATAGGAATTTTCTAATTTTCTCTGCCTTTGGTACACCATGTAGGTATTCCTGTGTTGACTTTCATAATAATGTTTACTAAAACTATTATTTCTTCCACAGGGGGACGTAATGAAGTTGTCATTACTGAAAACAATAACAGCATAACTGAACAAATCACTGATGTTGTGAAGCAACCAGCCTTCATAGCTGGTATTGGTGGTGCCTGCTGGGTAATCTTGATGGGTTTTAGCATCTGGTTGTATTGGCGAAGAAAGAAGAGAAAGGGGCTCAGTAATTATGCTGGTAAGAGACTGTCTCTAGCTAAGAAAACCTCTTAACTTTAGGAATGTAATGAAATGAAAGAGAAGGAATGGAATTGAATAACAAATGAGTGAATGAACAAATGAATGAATAGATGTTTTGGGCTTGTTTTAAACACCTGCTCTGTAAAATGCAATTATAAACAACATGCTTTAATACATCTCTTTTCACCATATTACGTTATAAACATAAGGCAAGCTTTTTGCTTGTATCTCCGATGAAGTGCAACAAGAATGCACATGGATATGTGTAACCATTTTTTTCTCAAGTAGTTCTTCAAAACAGTCACTCACAAGCACAGCACACACACACACACACACACACACACACACACACACACACACAGACTGCATGCTATGCAGCCATTATTTGAGAAGTGGATTTAGGCAAGAGCGTTACTAACATGCTCAGTAAGAACAAAAATATTTAAAATATAGCTTTTAGTATTTCAAGATGCAGATTACAATAGGACATGTCCCGGACGGCAAATAAAAATAAGCAAAAAAAAAATCTCATCACAATTAATAAGACTGGTGAGGCATGAATTAAATGACTTCATAATCACTTAAAGAGGGTGTCTGTTTCAAGGTAGCCAATCATCATTTTAGAAGGAAGAAAAATGGGAAGGAAAAGAAGCAGAAGAAAAAGAAGATCCTAGATATTCTATTTGCAAAAATGTTTTCTTTTTAGAGTCTGAAACAGAATTCCAAGGAGTCAAAAATTGTGACCTTCAAAACATTTCTGAGGCAGAGGAGATAGGGGAGGGGGTGGAATTATCAAGTCAGTGATTAGAAGAGTGAACTCAGTAATGAAGCTATAGTTAATAATCATTTTAATTGCAATTCATTTTAAGTATTTCCTCTAACAACAATCATAAAAATAAGTTGTCTCACAATATTTCACACTTTCTGGAATTTAGAAGGGAATAATTTTCATTTAACATCATCCTACAAACACTTTAGAATTTTTTGACACATTTTATTCAGTCTTCTATTTCTAGTTTTAATTTTAAGTTTAAATGTTTATAAATGTCTTAATAACTGATTTTGACAGAAACTTCATAGTTTATTAAGCTGATATGCTGCTGTAGTTTGTAGGCTTCTAAGCCACTGATAATGTCTAAATACTGCAAAATGGAAGGGATAGGACCCACTTGGTTGTCTTACTGGTTATTTCACAGTATTTAAATATGATGATTTGATTCTAACGTTATAGCTCATATCTGTATCTTATGAAAATAAAGCTTATTATTTACTGGTTAGACTACGTTTCTAAGACTAGAGAAAGCAGTATAGTGTATCCATTGAAAAGGGGATTCCAAACTTTGTGACTTGCAATCATTCTCCCATTCTCATATTCCATTGGTCGCTGATGGTTACTCCCTTGTGTTTTATCATTCTGAGTGCTATCTCACCACAACAGGGAGGCATTCTTCCCAGCAAGGAATACTAGGTAATAACTGCCAAGTGTCAGAGTCTTGAACATTCGTGATATTTAATGTACTTCTTGTTCTGCAGTCCAGTCCTCTACTTTCACTCCTTGTAGGTATTGTCCATCAACCCATCTATTTAATCAATCACCATGTTACAGTTCATCCCTGTGATGCACGTACAAATCATCTAAATCATAGGGAAGAACTGACTTAATTCATGGACTAGGTTATGTTTATCCCTTTGCTTGACCTAAGTGAAAATAATAAAAGATTGACCGTGCTAGTTTCACTGAAAATTCTAAGATATCCACATTCGAGGCATTGCATTTTTATCCCCCACATTCATTCCCTCACTCCTTACAAATAACATAGCTCTCTTAACTTTTAGGTTTGTGCTTTTAGTAAAATTATATCAGACTTCCTTGTTCTTCTTTTTCCTCTCCCTTTTATTTTTTTTTAACATCAGTTCTTTTTAAAACCTATGCATTTAATTTGAAAATATCTGTTGGTTTTTGAGCTTGACAAGAATAGTACAGTTCCTATTATCATTTCTCATTGTGATTGATATCCATCTGCTTGTAGAGGAACTGCTAACTCAGAAGGTGCTATGCCCTTCAAATATTTTGGAATAAGGCCAAGCCAGAGAGCAGCCTTTCAAAACCTTTATACTTAATTGATAGATGGCTGACTCCCAGAATGGATTTACCTTCAACTAATAATTTGCCTTCTAGCAACTGATGTTCTCTGCTAAGTGAGAAGCAAATGAAAATCCAAACCACAGGTACCTAGCAATGTATATCTGACTTTATGATCTTTTTTATAATCTCCGTCCATATACATCTTACCCTTCACCTGTTAAAATTTTCATATTCTTGTCCTTATACAACTTTAAAAATGGGGATTTTAAATAGGAATGATTAGTGGAATATGTATCAAAGTTTTAAATTTCTGATGTTGTAGGAGCACAAAGATTTCATACAAGGCTATTTTTTTCTTTCTTTGAAGTGTGTTATAAAACTTATAGGGAATATACTTGATTTGTACTGGTTCTATTTTGGTTTTCATAAAACTTCTCTGGGAATGTTTTAAATTTTATCAGTATGAAAGCAATGTCATTTTTCTCACAAAATGGAAAGCCTACTGTTTTCACATTTTTACTGCATGGTAATGTCTATATAGTGTCCAAACTTTATTGTTAATTCATGAGAGCATTGGTAATTTTTTTCCCTAAATAAACAAAAAGTCTATTTTGGGATAAGTATTTAGATTAATTTTGTAACATAAGATATTTCCTTTCTTTCCAACCTCAGTTGTGATCTTGGATTATACTTAAACATCTGGTGCAATTTATATATATTAAGATATAATATATATTTCGTGCAATTTGCATATATACACACATTTTATTTTATTTTGTTTTATTTACTTTTTTTTTTTTTTTTTTTTTTGAGAGAGAGAGAGGGTGCAACTGAGTAAGGGGCAGAGAGAAGGCAAGAGAGAGAGAATCTCACACAGGCTCTGCACCATCAGCATGGAGCCCAAAGTGAGGCTCCTGACGCGGGTCTCGATCTCACCCAGTGGGGCATCCGTGCTCACCCAAAGGGAGACTTGAACTCACCCTATGTTGGGGGGGGAGGCTGAAGCTCACCTGATGCGGGGCTCAAACTCAGGAACCTTGAGATCATGACCTGAGCCGAAGTCAGATGCTTGACCAACTGAATCACCCAGCTGCCCCTATACATGCATTTTAATAAAGCTTGACTGACTCTAAGTAGAATTGTAAAGCAGGTAAAATTTGATTTCGGCACTCCCTTTTCTCTGCTTCATTCCAAATCTCCTCTTACCACTAGAAGTAGAACAGGGAAGATTTTAACTAGTGGGAAGACATTTCAATATCTTTCAGGTTGGAAATTCTAACTCTCAGCAGGCAGCCTTCCACTCACCCTGTGCAGGCAAAAACTTACTGACTTTTTTTAAAGCTAATCTTTGTGTATCTGTCATGTGGAAAATTATATTTGAATGTTTAGAAGGAAATAAAATAAAAACATGCTACTCAGTATTGATATTTTTCATATATTGGAGGATTTAACATATTTATCATAGAACACTAGTGAATGACACCTTACATTGTAAAAATGAATATCAAGTATCAAATGCAGGGGCGCTTGGGTGGCTTAGTTGGTTAAGTGTCCTACTCTTCAGCTCGGGTCATGATCTCACGATTTCTGGGTTCAAGCCCCATGGCAGCACAGAGCCTGCTTGGGCTTTTCTCTCCTCCTCTCTCTCTCTCTCTGACACTCCCGCTGTCTCAAAATAAATAAATAACCTTAAAATAATGAATTAAATGCAAACATATATTTAAATGATCTGAGAGGAGAATTTGGCCTGAATATACTTTGTTTCTTTACGTAGCAGATAGTGGAGATTTCCCCAGGCAATGTTACATGCTAACTTCTTATTCAATTGTTTCCTATTTATCCTTTCTTTAATTCTTCAGATACAATCACATGTCACCTCTTTGCATATGGTGCAAAGAAAGGCAGCTTGAACAACAACAAAAAAGGGAATCCTTATATTCTATGTGAAATCATTTTATACTTTCATACAGCATCATACAATGTTATTTATCTTACGCTCCATTGAGCACTAAAAGTCTACTTGTCACTGCTTGTGAGGCTCATGACTGCTCGACTAATTCACCACTTGAATTGTTGTAACATCAAATGAGTTGTAAAAAGATTTGGGCAGAAAAAAACAGAGCATATGAGGTGATTTTTGAATCTGGAGTAAATGTTTGATCACAGGTATAACAGTATTTGTGAATAGATAAATAAACAACGTAAGTTTGAATAAAAACCATGTAGCTCACAGGAGAGGTCTATGTAGCTATATGTATATATAATATACATACTCATATATATCCACTTTATAATCCTCATGAAGGCTAATGACTCTTTTCAAACTTACATTGTTCACTTTTCTTATTCACAATTTTTAAGTTATCAACTTTTTAATGAAAGTATATATTTTGCACCTAAAGGGGTGAGTGATACTTTATAAGTATTATATTACATCTGAGAATAACAGGCTTTATGAAACTCAGTAAATATAAACAATATATTATTGAGTAAGCAAATTATGAAATGCTAAACACTTCTTACATAGCTTTAAAACTGTTGGTAAAATATAAATTATTTGACAAAACTATCCAAAGAGAGCTAAAAGATTTGATGGAATTTTTATACTCTGATTTTCTGGGCTGAGTTAATGCTTATTAAAAGAGGATTAATCTACATTCATATTTGAGAACTAGCTTATCAGGAGAGGGAATGAGGCTTGGCTGGCAACATTAAAGTTTCCATTTGGAGTAGGAAAATGTGGCCTACTAGAGATAGGCACTCTGAAAGCTTCCTTACCTCAAAATGTCAATTTACCACATAGTTACATTTCCCTTCCCCCTCAATTCTAGCAGGCATGAGATTAGGATTAATCCTGTCAGATAATAGTAGAGGTACTTTCTGTATGACATAAACTTGCAAAATCTCTTTACCTTATTTCCTTTATAAATATTGCAATAAATTCAAAATATTTAATGCAATTCTAAAACGTTTCAGATTGTGGTGTCTGTAGAACTTTTTGGACATCTTAGCATGATCCAGTTAGCTTTAGATTAAAAAAAACAAAAAACAACAACAACAAAAAAAAAAAACCAAAAAAAACCTTCTATATGTTGTTCCCTGAAGTTCTTAACTTTATATACTAGCCGGGACTCGTTCCTGGTAAAGATTCACACTTATTTCAAATTTATCTCTGGTACGCACAACGTTATTACACTGTGATTATCAAAATCATGACTAGGGCCAAATTTTCCAACGACCTCTCTTTCCCTCCCTCTTGCTTTTAAATTCAAGGAAGTTCAACATCTTTTTGAAATGAAAGCCAAATCAAATCAGAAGAAATAGCTTGCAATTTTCTGTGGCATTTATTTTTCCCCCCTCTGGAAGGAAGGAAGGAAGGAAGGAAGGAAGGAAGGAAGGAAGGAAAGAAAAAAAGAAAGAAAGAAAGAAAGAAAGAAAAGAAAGAGAGGAAAGAAGGAAGGGAGGGAGGGAGCAGGGAAGGAAGGAAGAAAGAGAGGAAGGGAGGAAAGGAGAAAAGAAAGAAGGAGGATGGGGGAGGAAAGAAGGAAGAAAGAAAGAAAACGAAAAAAGACAGGAGAAAAATGCTAATCAAAACACCATATATGACTTCTATTTGTGAGTTCTAATTGCTTGTCCTTATTTCTAGTCTACTTTTCATTTCATGGTCTAATGCAACAAAGTTACTTTTGGTCTACTTTTCAAGATGGAACAAATCCAGAAGTTTGGAGTATGTGGTAAAAAAGAAAACTTGAATATTTGTCATATTTTTTTTCTTTCTTTACAAAGATAACTAATCGAACATTTTATAGTTAGGGTTTCTTTTTTTGTTTGTTTGTTTGTTTTTTGGGTTTCTTTTGTCATGGAAGCATACAAAATAGAGAATTTTCATGTATACCAAATTCTGCTTCTGGACCAGTTTAAGTTGGTCATGCATTTATATAATGTCCTGTTTATTTTTGCCTTTGTACAGTTCGTATGCAGAGGTGCAAAGATAAGAGTCTGTATGGAATATTTTGCCAAAAGAGGTCTAGAAACATTTGAAAACGTATTTTAATGATGACTGGAACACAAATTGAAAATGGATATGTCCTAAATGCTTTGAAATTTAAATATATTTTACTCACAACATTTAGCATAGAGTCCTTAGCATAGACTCCATTCTCTAACACGTCTTTAATTTAACCCTGATGATATTTCCCCAGTATTCTATGTGTTAAAATACATATAACATAAAAGATACTATTTTGACTATATTTAAGTATACAGAGTGGTATCATTAAAACCATTCATGATGTGCGATCATCACCACCATCCACCTCCAAAATTTTTTTCATCTTCAAATTGAAACTTTATACCCTGTAAATAATAACACCCCATTCCCCCTCCACTGCTCTAATCCCTGGAAATCACCTTTCTACTTCCTGTCTATGATTTTGGCTGCTCCAACTTCCTCCTATTAGTGGAATCATATAGTACTTGCCTTTTTGTGACTGATTTATATCACTTAGCATAATGTCCTCAAGTTCACCCAGGTTTTAGCATGTCAGAATTCTCTCCTTTCTTATAGCTGAATTGTGTGTATATAAAACCATTTTTCGTATCTATCCATCCATCTATGGACATTTTGATTGCTTCCAAGTTTTACCTATTGTGAATAACAGTACTATGGACATGGGTCTACAAATATCTTTTGAGACCTTGCTTTCAGTTATTTTGGGTATATACTCAGAAATGGAATTGTTGGATCATATGGTAATTTTATATTTTTAAATTTTGAGGAGCCACCCGTTCCAATTTCACTACAGTTCCAATTTCTCTCCTTGCCGAGACTTGTTATTTATTGTGTCTTGCATAGTAGCCATCCTGATGGATGTGAAGTAGTGTCTCATTGTAATTTTGATTTTTATTTCCCTGATATTCAGTGATGCTGAGCATCCTTTCAGGGCTTAGTGGCCATTTGAATGCTCTCTGTTTGGTAAAATATTGAGTGTGGCCTTATAACTTTAAAATTCATATTTTATGAAGAATTTACCAGTAGTATATAAAAGTACAACTTAATTTTTGGGCCTCTGCTTCAGTTGCCTTTTTTTTTCCCCTCTAATATCACTTATTGCTCTAACAATAACGGAAAGTTTGGATAGGGACGGAGGAGCATCTAAATTAGGAAAAATACTTAGCTTGTTTCCACAGATCTTCGAAATAGCACATTTTGAGGTGCAGCCTATCAGTGCCTGCTTATTTGCATATTCACAATGATATTCACAACATTATCTTAACACAACATTATCTTAACTCTCTTTTAGTAAAGTAAAACATTCACTTGATAGCCCATTAAAAAAAAACACATAACTAGAAAGTCACATCCCATGGAAAAAAGCTAATTAGCTGTACTGTTTTCACATTTTGTGTGCACATTTTTTTCCTTAATCAGGACTTTATTTAATAGCTCCAGTGCTCAATATTTTTTTATCAATTGTTTCAAATTAATCCTTTTTTTGTTTTTGTTAAAGGCAATTATTAATGGGACCAAATGTGGTATGGGCCACTGCTGATTCTTGTCTCCCGTCACTTAAGCGAGCTTGTCAGGAAGTAGAGTAGCGATCAGTGTCCTTTCATCTTCTCTGAGGAGATGTCCAAAGCCAGTTCTGGGCAGACGCAAAGGATATGTCAGGACTGTTTTGTAATGAACTTGAGATGTTACCGGAAAAATTGAGGAGGCAATGTAGTTCAGGTGCCAGCAAGATGTTTCTGAAGTCCTGACAGACCCTGGGAATCATGATCATGATCATGTCACCTAATTATGATGTTGTGAGAGATATGTCCTTGGATGACCTTAGGGAAGGGACTGGGGAACTGCATTTGAAAATTGACAAAATTTAAAGAGCAATCATATTTCATAGCAAAAACTTGAGGAAAAATGAATTATGGAGAGATTATTCAAATTAAAATGATTTACTGTCTGTATATTTTAAGTGACAATATAGGCTCTATGTATTTAAGATATGAATCAATTCTTGGGGGGAATAATGTCCCCTAACATTATGACTCAGTCAGTTGAGCATTTGACTCTTGATTTCAGCTCAGGTCATGATCCCAGGGTCTAGGGATCAAGCCCCACACTGGGCTCCACACTGAGCATGGAGCCTGCTTAAGTTTCTTCTTTTTCTCCCTCTGTCCCTGTCCCCTACTAGTGCTCTCTCTGCCTACCAAATTAAAAAAAATATATATATATATATATGCATATATATATGTATGAATATACATATATATGAATCAATTCATAAACTTTTATTTTTACATTTACTCATTAGGAAATCGTGGTAAATATAATTTGTAGATTCCAAATATGGGATATATTGGATTCACATCTATGCAATGTTTTTTTTTTCTTGTTTTTTTTTAATGTTTCTAGTGTTTATTTAAATTCCAGTTATTTAACATGCAATGTAATATTAGTTTCAGTTGTACAATATAGTGATCCAATACTTCCATACGATACCCGGTGCTCAGCAGAGCAAATGCCCTCCTTAATCCCCATAACCTATTTCCCCCTTCCTCCCACCCACCTCCCCTCTGGTAGCCATCAGTTTTTTCCTTCATCCCCAGGAATGGGTTTAGCTGATCTATGTTCATTTTAGTCAGAATTGCCATTTTGCAATCCATAAACTAAACAGCAAAATTTTTCCATGATCTTAGAGTTAACTCTTTGAGAGGAAAAATTTGATCCATGCCAATGTGAAACTATTTATAGATTTTATCCCACTAATCATGAATATTTGTATTTTACTGCAAACATATTTAAAAAAAAAAAAAACTTTGAATAGAGTTTCTGTCTTAGATCCTCTCTGTAGAATGCATCATATTACCTTTCTGAAATCTCAAACATTTTGAATACCAAATATGTTTGGCTTTTCAAAGGTTTTGGAAAAGAAATGATGGATCCTAACTGATATTTACGTTCTTTGGCCAATCCTTGAAACCCGTTTTTATGTTGATAGCTTTGTGGAATGGAATCTAGTGTCTGGAGGGAGTAGATTCTCCAGCTTTAATTCTATGGGATGCTTGTTGGTGTGACTAATAAGTTCAAGAGTTTTATAAAGGACTTAAGTTTTTGCAATTATTACATACAATTTAAATAGACTCAGTATCAAATATTTGAAGATTTTATTTTGTGTGAAGGTTGGATGATAAAACAAAGCACTCAGCACATGATTCTCTATTAATTATACTTTATGTCTATTGTAACCGTAGTTGTTCAACTCATAGTGATTAATGGTGTCCTTCAAAGGATCTGTGATGATGAGGAATATGTCATCAATCAATACCTGTTTATCTTTTTCACTGGCAGAATATTATTGCCTGTTTGAACTATTTTGTTTCTTTCTAAAAATTTTTTAAGGTTTATTCATTTTTCAGGAACAGAGAGAGACAGAGTGTGAGGCGGGGAGGGGCAGAGAAAGAGGGAGACACTGAATCTGAAGCAGGCTACAGGCTCTGAGCTGTCAGCACAGACCCCAACGCAGGGCTCGAACTCACAGACCATGAGATCATGACCTAAGCTGAAGTAGGACACAACCAACTAAGCCACCCAGGCGCCCCATGAATGATTTTGTTTCAATTTCTATTATGTGCATTTTATGTTGTGCCTTCTAATTAGGAAATCCACATATTAAGATTAAAAGTCATGGTTTGATAATCCCCCATTAATGCATGTAATCTTCCACTGCCACTATATATTCCAGTTGTAAGAGTTTTTGACCTCTAAGTACAAATTGCCCTTTTGACTTAACCATACAATTGGCTTGAAGTATTTTTAGATGTCTTATTAAACGATGGCTTTGCCCTGGGCCAAACCACTGCTTCTTATTCTCTGTACAATTATGTTACTTATATTTTGTTACAATCCCAGAGGCCTCAGCCCTAAAGTAAGGACCAGTATGTAGCTGTTATTAATCGTAATTAATATTGACTACTTGTGTGTGTCTTTCTTTTGTTAACAGTTACATTTCAAAGAGGAGATGGAGGACTAATGAGCAATGGGAGGTATGCTAAGAAGATTCTTTCTTCTTCTTAGTTTAATCAGGAATGAGAACGCTATAGTAAAGGCTATTATTGTAATAAACGATCACTTACAAGTCTGAGAATTCTAGGAGGAATTAAATGGCTTACCACAAGGTTTAATGATCTATCTGTTGTGCACTTTAGAGGAATCAAGTCCAGATGTTTCATATCTCCCAGATGCCCCTGAAGAAATTAGTAGTAAATATCACAAGGAATGTGTTCATTTGTTAGCAGGATGTTTATTGCATTAATTAGACATTAGCAAATGAAGTTGCTGTTGTTTAAGACTCCTTATTGGCTCTCACTAAATTGCTGTGAGTGAACAATTACACATAATCGATCACAAAGTAAATGATTCATGGATGATGAATAGGCTGTAGATTGATAGGACTGGATTCCACAACTTTGGATACTCAATTGAAATTGATAAAAGCTGATAACAAACCCATATATCCTCATCTATTTTCCCTTTGCCAATATGGAGATTGTAATTAGGCTCTGGTAATAACTTCCAATCTCCCATTTAATCAATATTTTAGCAAAAAGAGATTAGGTCTAATGAGAGCTAGTGCATGTAGCAAGTAAGCAGTTGGATCTTCTTATTGCAGTTTCCATAGAAACACATGTTTCTCTTAGGGACTGCACACAAATGGTCTATCAAAAATAAAGTACAATGATTATAGATGTTGCTATTTCTTTGTAAATATGCTAATAATCTGGAAAGGAATCGGATTCCCATCTTTTATATCAAAAATAGGAATTCTTTATTAAATATGATGTGAGGGAAGTTTTTCTCATAGTCTCTACTCACATGCTGGATGAGATCACAGTGAATCTTTAATTACCTTAAAGATCTTTCATATACCCCTAATATTTTGCAATTTGGAGAATTTGGAAATGTGCTATTGATGGAACAATATAAATATTGTTCATTAATTTTCTTCAAGTTCTTTGCCTCTAAATCAAGCATGAGGGCTCATAACAGGGATTACAGCCTACAGGGGACAGATAAATATGGGGGCTGCAGGAATCGAGGAAGCAATAGCCCAAAGTCCTGGAAATGGCTGATACTGAGCAGTCACTCTGAGCAATTGTTCCCTTGAGGTACCAATTTATCATCAAACCTTGTTTCAGGATCCTGCTATGTTGCCAATTCCCACCAGTTTCAGGGCAGACAACTAAATTCATTTGGATGTCAGCAGAATCCCAGGCAGAATGCTTCTGCTTCTACTGACAGGCTATATACAGTCTTAACCACTGAATTTCCTTAATTCTTGAGAACCTACACATTTTCATTTGAAGTGAATTAAAAGCTTCCTCAATTCTTTAATCTTGTGCATGAGACAAGTGTCCAAATCTTTCATTGAGCTCCATGGGTTGATTTCCCTTTAATTTCTGTTTTAGCCGTCCTGGTCTTCTAAATGCTGGTGATCCCAGTTATCCATGGCTTGCAGATTCGTGGCCAGCCACGAGTTTACCAGTAAACAATAGCAATAGTGGCCCGAATGAGATTGGGAATTTTGGACGTGGAGGTAAGTTGTGCTATTCAAAATGTTGTCATTTGTTTTCTTGGCTTTCCTAAGTGTTTTTAAAAAAAATTTTTGGGGGGGCGCCTGGGTGGCTCAGTCAGTTAAGCGTCCGACTTCGGCTCAGGTCATGATTTCACGGTCCGTGGGTCCGAGCCCCACATCGGGCTCTGTGCTGACAGCTCAGAGCCGGGAGCCTGTTTCAGATTCTGTGTCTCCCTCTCTCTGCCCCTCCCCCGTTCGTGCGCTCTCTCTGTCTCAAAAATAAATAAACGTTAAAAAATTAAAAAAAAACATTTTCTCATTTATTTATTTTTTTGAGACAGAGAGAGACAGAGCATGAACGGGGGAGGGTCAGAGAGAGAGGGAGACACAGAATCTGAAATAGGCTCCAGCTCCGAGCTGTTGGCACAGAGCCTGACGCGGGGCTCGAACTCACTGTGAGATCATGACCCGAGCTGAAGTCGGATGCTCAACCGACTGACCACTCAGGCGCTCCTCCTAAGTGTTTTTAAAAACATGTACTAGAGAATATTTTCTTCCATAATTAAAATTAGTGTAGCGCATGTGTGAACAGTGCTAAATATTTTATGTATAAAACTATTGCATCTATATGACCTTGAATAAAACTAAGCTTTAAGGAAGTGATTACTAACCACAATGACAATATTCATAATACATTTTGTTTTTAGGACTATTCGTACACAATTAGTGAAATCAGGAACTATGCTGCTAACTGGAAATTAGGATTTTGAACTAGTCATTTCAGTTCTCTACATGTCATTCAACATAGATTTATTAAGTATGTCCTGTGTTCCTGCCACTATGACAGATATTAAAAATAAAATATCAATATAAAGAGAGATGGTCCTTATCCTCACATGATATATCTTATAGAGTAGACAGTTCTTGAGAGTTGACATGTTGAGAGATAACTTAAATCTAGTTCTATCATTGTTAACGAGTGGCCCAAATAAAAGACAGAAAGGTGCTAAGTAGCTCATATGCTAAGGTCTTCAAAATTTGTTGCCACGATCCTCTCTGTAGGTCTTTATAAGGAGGCAGAATTTGACCTGCTATAAATAATTCCAGCCTCCCTACTGCTACCTTTTCATCCATTCAAAAGGAGACTGGTGGGTTTAGAGAAAGATGAGACAAGAGAAGTCTGTGGTCTCAGTGTTTAGTTTGGCAGAAATAATTGACTTTTCCATTGGTTGAAAGCTCTGTAGATAGTAAATGCACTGGAGCTGTCTTGCCAGTACCCAGCATGAGAAAGCTGCCCACTGGGAGTAAGAAAGTTCTATGAATGGAGTGTGTTTAAGTTGACATCTGAAGGAGGGGTAGAGATTAGTCAGAATTGTGGGAAAAATGTGTAGAGAGGAAACAACCATTTAAGGTTTATAAATAAGAAAGACATAGACTTAGTTGACAAAGGAATGAATTTCCTAGTGAATATAAAGTAGTAGGCAGCAGAAGTGGTAAAACAAACAAACAAACAAACAACAACAACAACAACAACAAAAATACAGAGGGACAGATAACAGAGGGCCTTCTAAGTCACAGAGAGACTTTAAACTTTGTCCAAAAGGTAGTCAGAAGGCATCAATGAATTTGTAAGAGGAGAATGCTAGGATCCAAGTACAGTGTTAAGTCATCCAGCCTTCTGCTGAGTGATGAGTGGAGTTATGGTAGAAAATGGAGTGATTAATTAGGAAAGGGGTGCTATGAGCCAAGAAAGTGTGGCTCAATCTGCTAGAGGATTTCTACACGTCTAGGTGGAATTAATGCTGGACCCAGGGCTAGGCTAAACTATTATAGGCTTCAGATGGGGACTTCACAGACATGAGTGCATAAACATACTGACTTAGACGAATAATTGTGGATACTGGCATTTTCTCTTCACAGATGGAATGCCAATGCATGCTTGAATATAATTAAAATAGTATTTCAAATAATAAAGCTACTAATTATTGCATAAGTCGGCATTCTGTCAATACCAACTTTAAGAAAGAGGGCCTTTTCTCATTCTTCAAATAAAATATAGACAATAACAATCCCCGTGTCATAGGTATATAATAAGGATTAAATGGGTGATTACATATACAGGTTTAGCACAAAGCGTGACAGACAAGCAGTGCCCACCATCAGTGTAGTAAATAAGAAAATTAAAAAAAATATATTGTTGTATGACTTCTCAGCTTCTGTAACCACCCCATTTAGGATTCTTACTTGCCAAAGCCTCTGAAAATGGCTGTCTCCCCTAGTGACCAAACTCTGAACCCTGCAATTACAGGCTATGACTTTTCCATGAGTGGGTTCTATGTCTGAGCATCTCCTCACCAGGAGAGCAGATGACTCCTGTCTACCTTACCCAGAATGATTTTGTAAAAAAAAAATTCTGTTCTGAAAGTTTTTATCTATCAAGGATTAGATGCCTCTTTTTTTTTTTTTTAATTTTTTTTTTCAACGTTTATTTTTTTGGGGACAAAGAGAGACAGGGCATGAACGGGGGAGGGGCAGAGAGAGAGAGAGGGAGACACAGAATCGGAAACAGGCTCCAGGCTCTGAGCCATCAGCCCAGAGCCTGACGCGGGGCTCGAACTCATGGACTGCGAGATCGTGACCTGGCTGAAGTCGGACGCGCAACCGACTGCGCCACCCAGGCGCCCCAGTAGATGCCTCTTTTACTTGCTATATTTGTAGGTGATTAGTGCACCATTCTCTCTTTACATCAACAAATGAATGCCTAAAGATGGAAAATATGTTTTGTTTTGGTTTTGTTTTTTCAGTTTGTAGCAGGCTACACTAACATCTAAAATTTAGTCTAATTTAGTCAAAGGATACATTTACAGATTTTCAAGGTTTATCTTCCATATCCACCTCATTTTTATGAAATATTTCACAGGTGAACATCAAGGCCAAGACGAAGTTTTTGCAAGGTTTACTGTGTTTCCTTTCAGTGTGATAGGTATTTTAAGCATTTACTGTGTACCAGGAGTAGGTAGGATTTTTTGTACATTTTATTTCATTTTCTTTGCATAATAAATGTGTGGCATAGACAATAATCATATTTACATTTTAAAGGCCAAGAAACTAAGGTTTATCAAAACCTTAGTTTGCAAGGTTTACTGTGTTTCCTTTCAGTGTGATAGGTGTTTTAAGCATTTACTGTGTACCAGGAGTAGGTAGGATTTTTTGTACATTTTATTTCATTTTCTTTGCATAGTAAATGTGTGGCGTAGACAATAATCATATTTACATTTTAAGGGCCAAGAAACTAAGGTTTATCAAAATGAATAACTTCAGATCTAGGTATAGAATATAGGTCTAACACATTTTAAAGTCTACGTTCTTTTATATGCACTGTTCTGCAATTCTCAAGGTGGGATTCACATGTATGATTGTATAACTATGTTCACTTAAAAGAATCATTGTGGATACTGACATTTCCCTTTTAAGAATGGAATACTAATACGTGTTGAAATGTAATGAAAATAGTATTTTGAATAATAAAGTTACTAATTATTGCATAAGTCTGCATTTTGTCAATACAAACTGTAAAATATTAATTTAATCATTTAGGGAGTGCTTACTCTCTGCAAAACACTAGGTGAGGAATTTATGGAAATTCAGACATAAATCCCATATGTTCCTGTTCCTAAGTATCTTACAATAGCAGGAGGGAGATAGTCATGTATGCAAGTGTACCAGGCCAAAAGGAAAAAATGCATGGATCACTAAGGTGCTAAAAGCTGAGAAATGAATCATGACTGATTCCACCTGGAAGAAAGGGTTTCTGTAATTCAGAGGTTTCAAACTCCACCGTTAACAAGTGCAAGTCAGCCTAAAGCACTCAGGAAAGGTAGATGTCGGCTGTAAGAAATGGAAAATGGAAGGTCCTGTCTAATGATGGAAGCACGGATTCGTGTCCTATCTGTTAGAGGAAGGGTGGCCCAGAGTTCCAAACCAGCTGGTATAGGATGCTTCCCTACATCCAGATATTCATCTCTAGTCTTCCAATATTTCAATGTTTGAATATAATTCGATGATTTTTTGAAAATGTAAGAGTGATCAAATAATATTTGAAGGAAATCTGCAGCTCCCAAATCAATAGAGAAGCACTTAGACTTGAAGGCTGGCGAATTTCATCCAGCGGGGAGAAAGATTCTATTTCTAGCACTTCAGCTTTAGTTGTTGCAGAGTAACATTCTATAGGTTTAGATCCTCAGACAACTTTTCTTTCCATGTTTAAACATTTGAACATGTAACCATTTCAAAAGCTTGTAGTTAACCTGGCTCACAGTCTAAGTACAAAGTTTTGGAAGGTCTTAAGTTCAAGGTTTTGGGGAATTGGGGTCCATGCTGGAGAAACCTGACTATCAAGTTAATATTATCAATGAACAATGTGAGAGGTGGCAGAAACAACACTCTGAAAATGTCTGCAGAATGAAGGATCTATTTTCATAATTTTGATATATTACTAAATATGAAATGTCTTTGAGAATGAAAATGATATTGACATTTGAGAATGAAGTACACTTTTTCATTATCAAATTTTCTAGTTATAAGTAAAAGCAAGAAGGACAAAAATAGTTAAGGGATCTGGAAATCAAAAAAAAAATTTACTTGCTTATAAAACTTTGTGAAATATTATATATTGAATATCTTTAATAAATCCACTGATAGGCATTTAAAATATTTACTTCAATAAAGTATACACCCACATCATTGTAAAGCAAGTTGGAATTCCAGACTTCTGAAAGACCTAAATTATACAGTGCACAAAATGCATTATAAATGTCTTATTCCTGGGGTGACTGGGTGGCTCAGTTGGTTAATCTTCCAACTCTCAGTTTCAGCTCAGGTCATGATTTCACAGTTCATGGTTCAGGACCCACATGGTGCTCTGCTCTGGAAACTAGAGCCTGTTTGGGATTCTCTGTCTTCTCTCTTTATTCCCCTCCCCTGCTCATGCTCTCTCAAAAATAAGCTTAAAATACATACATGCATGCATACATACATACATACATACATGTCTTGTTGCTATTGCTAAAGAAGATAATTTTTAGCTTTAAAAATTATCATTATTATTTTTTAAATGTTTATTTTTATTATTTTGAGAGAGAGACAGAGAGTGTCCAAGCAGGAGAGGGGCATAGAGAAGGGGAGAGAAAGAATCCCAGCAGGCTCTGTGGTGACAGATGCAGAGCCCATTGCAGAGCTCGATCTCACGAACTGTGAGATCGTGACCAAAATCAAGAGTCAGACACTCAACTGACTGAGCCACTCAGGTGCCCCCAAATTATTGTTTTTATAAGAATCTTTGTTTCAAGTGCTATTAGGTATCATCAAATCTAAAAATTTTAAGATATTTTGACTAAATTTCTACTTCCACTTTTTCTTGTGATGATAATTTAGTTTTGGTACAACAATAGTTAGGTTTATTACTTAATATTACACTACTATAACTAGTTGAAAATTTCCTATAATTGAAGAAATCAAGTGGGTTGATGACCCAAAGTCCTATGAAGTGTGGCTTTCAGAACATAGATTATTAAGGAACATACTATAATTAGATTCACTTTTAACTCTACATGATTGAAAATCTGCCATTTAGTATTATTGTTGTTGTTGTTGTTGTTGTTTTAATTTTAGTATCTTTCTTCTTAAAAAAAGGAAAAATAAGAGCTCAGGAGAGAGATGGCACTTCTGAACCAGAAAGCATCGTGTAAAGATAATTCAGCACACCAAAAGATAAATGGACTGATTGATATTCAGTGTTGTTACTAAAATTTAATTTTATTCCTGCTGTATTAAAACTTGAAACTGTAATTCTCCTCTTCTAAGAGTTAGTAGTATAAATTAAACTCACTGAGAGTTAGTAGCATAAATTAAACTCACTGATCACTCAGATTGCTTTTCCTATAGTTCAATCCTGCTGTATTGTGAAAATGACTTATTCATGAAAATTTTCCTTTGTCATAAAAAAAAAAAAGGCTGCCATCAGTTCCACTCCATACTAGAATGTGAAACCAAATCAGATAAACAGCAACTTGGGATTTTAGAAAAATGCATCCCATCGTTGCTTGTCTAGTATAATTTTGGGAAATTTTGCGTCTATTCAGCACTTATATTCTATATCTTTTGGGGTAAAGTGGAAAAAGATGTTTTCATCCACAATTTGTAGAATCACTTTTACCATCGTTTCCATAAAGAGCTGACGACTCCATTGGTTCTAAAAGCACTATGCACAACCGAAAGCATTTTTCTGTAGTGAAATATCCCAAACATCTCATTCATGGTTGAAGAAGATGGGGGAAGGGATGTGTTAAGCAGTGAGACGTGAAGGGCGAGCGCTAGGCCTGCCTGTCACTGAGGCTGATAGCTTGGCGACGGTTGTACATCATCTCCCCTTCATTGGCTCATAAAGCCCATCTCAGCTGAAAAGCAAACGTGCGGCGTGACACATTTATTTTTCATCCTCAATCCTGATAGTTTGGGGCTTCCTGCGCATCATTAAATTGTTTCATTTCCCTATGTTCACCACAGATGTGCTGCCACCAGTTCCAGGCCAAGGGGATAAAACAGCAACAATGCTCTCAGATGGAGCCATTTATAGCAGCATTGACTTCACGACCAAAACCACTTACAACAGTTCCAGCCAGATAACACAGGCTACCCCATATGCCACAACACAGATCTTGCATTCCAATAGCATACATGAATTGGCCGTCGATCTGCCTGACCCACAATGGAAAAGCTCGATTCAGCAAAAAACAGATCTGATGGGATTTGGTTATTCTCTACCTGATCAGAACAAAGGTAACAATGGTGAGTCAGGTTCCTATTACCCGAGGAGTTATCTTCACATCATTTGTGCATGAGATAGAAATTAGTATTTGTTGTTCAGTTTAGTGGCTCATTACCAGGTTCACCACCTAAACTAAAAAAATATTATCGGCATGTATTCAGTACCTTGCACAATCCCTACCACCACCACCGCCACCGTCACTGCCACCACACTCCAACACCAATCGGTTTCATCCGTTTAGCTCTTTTTCAATAGAGTGATCAGTAATCCATCTCAACTTCCATTAGGCAGGATAGAGGAAACATTCCTCCACTGTCCCACGACATCTGCTTCTGAATTGCTAACTGCATGTTCTGCATGGGCTTGTGCTGTGAACTAATCACATGATGCCACTATGACCTCTGCCCTTTAACCCTTAGCCTTACTTTACATCCCTGACTACCGATTGGCTGAGGGATTGTCTAATAGAATGCCACACAACCAGTCACAGGATTTCAGCACCACCAGCTCTCACAACAGCTCAGAGAGGAGTGGCAGTCTCTCAGGTTGGTCTCATCACAGTAAGGAGAAATATTTGTTTGTCACCAGCATATGACCTGTGTTCCTAACAGCCGTGAAGAAATACTGAATCACAACTCACTGTCAGGCATTTATCTTTCAAATGACAATCGCAGCGTATCCTAATGAAATCATGCTTTGGGAAGGGGCGGGGGAATAAAAATCACTGTCACTATGTACTAAGGGTACAACACCATATTTACTCAAAAATAGTGTATCATTTTACCATTATTTAGGAAAGAGCAGATGAGTTTGATCTGCCGTAAACCCTACCTAAAAGCCAAAAGAACTTTAAAACAAAAGGATCATACAGGAAAGTCAGTTCCATGACATGGTCAGCAACGATAAATTCAGCTAAAATGCAAATTGTTTGGGACATTTTTCATAATATTAACATTCCAGGGATGGGCCTTTTTATTTTTGGACAATTTTTTTCCAAATATTAGTTTATTATCTATCGAATGATAGTATTTAGAGTAAGGTGCTTCTACCGTGCTAACCAAGAATGTTAATATCAGACGTTATTCTTCACAGTTGATTTCCCCCAAAAATATGATCTTTCATATCGATAATTCTTTTATATAGTAAATGTCAATATCTATCAGAGATATAACAGACAAACTAACAATCTACAATGTAGGCATTGTGGAGCACACTTCAGGGCCAATTTTCACTGGATAGAAATATATGTCTATTGTAGTGAATAGCACTGATATCCTCCAGGCTCAAGAATCCTCACATCTAAAATAAGGAGGTTGTGGTCGACACCCTCTAACTTCCGACCATAACATGCACACTGTACGGCTGATGGCTTTATCTGCACATTTCTATTGTGCGCACCACTACATTTGCTTATTTTTTCATATTAATGGTATGCCATTTGTTTCTATGAATTTTTTTAATCTACAAGTTCTTAGTAAAGGATTATAGTGTATTATGATAATGTCACAAGCTACCAAGCTGTAAAGAGTTAACTCTTTTACATCATTAGGGTAAAATTTACTAAATGACTTTTCCTCAGGAGATAGAACCCTTTCAGTCTGAAATGTTAATGCTCTCTCTTCCCTCCACAATGAGGCATTTGCTCTTGGTAGAATTAGATACATTATAGAATCCAGAAAATTTTAAACATCTGTTATGAATTTAAACTGGCTTAGTAATATCGAAGGCTATTTTGAATAACCTTATATGTCATTTATACTGTCATCTATTTATAACGCGTCCTACAATTGTACTGAATAATTAAAAAGTAATGTATCCTAGGCCTATTTCATTCCAGATATGTAAAGTCCCAAGCAGTATACATATTTTAAAAATCTATGTATATTAAGCCATGAATTACATAAGACCTTTTGTGAATCTCTCATTAAATATTCTGTATATGTTGATTGACACTGAGTTTTAAAAGTTACCTTTTGAGTAATTGTAAGCAGAACCTGATTCACAATAGTGCTTACTGCTTTTTTTAATCCATTAATCTCCTGAGTGACATTTATATATATCTATGAATTATATTAACTACTTCATCTACATTTGAATACAAAATTACTTAAATTGGTGATAGAAAGCATTCTTTAGGAGGTAAGAGTGAAGTGATTATTCTTTTCTAGTTTAGTCCAATTGAGTTTAATCTTACAGAATTTGATTTATTCTTATAATCATAGATATGTTTTCTAAGCCTCAAATTTAAATTTTTTTTTTCAACGTTTATTTTATTTTTGGGACAGAGAGAGACAGAGCATGAACGGGCGAGGGGCAGAGAGAGAGGGAGACACAGAATCGGAAACAGGCTCCAGGCTCTGAGCCATCAGCCCAGAGCCCGACGCGGGGCTCGAACTCACGGACCGTGAGATCGTGACCTGGCTGAAGTCGGACGCTTAACCGACTGCGCCACCCAGGCGCCCCTCTAAGCCTCAAATTTAAGATCAAACTGCCCTGTGAATATCTAATCATACCATATTATATGATTTTCTTAATTTGTACACAGCAATGAAATCAATTTAAAATAATCACAATAATAAAGAAAATTGGACATTTCTGAATTATTTCAGTGAATTTCTCATCCTCTTTGAAACACTTTTATAATTTATTCCATACATAAGTTTTGAGCACTTGGGTTAAAAATCTAACCATTAAAAAAATATAAAAGAAAACTCAGATTTCTCAAAACCTATATGAAATCATAATTATATATACACATATATATAGTGCACAATATCAGTAGTGGTAATGAAATATTTTTATACACCAGTATTTTTTTAATTATGTGTTTTACTAACTCGAAAATGAGCTACTTTTATAATTTTCTATACAAAGAAGTTATTTGTTCAGCATAAATGTCAGTTTAAATACTTACATTTTGAGTTGAAGAGAAATGGGTCAAATATAGTTGACGGTCTTCAAAATATGTTCCCATAAACTTTAAAATGTTTTGAGATCTTCAGTTGCAAGAAACAACAACGAGCTGTGGTGGCTCCCTTAGCTCAAGGTTTAGATCTTAGATAAACACAATACCCTTAGCCTACCTCATATGCCCACCACCAAGTGAAGAGCCCACCTCTTAGCTCATTGATAAAGGAGGACAAAACATATATTCTTTTAAATTTGTTTTATGTTTATTTTTGAGAGAGAGAGAGAGAGCATGAGCGAGGCTGGGGACAGGGATGGTTGGTGCAGAGAGAGGGAGACACAGAATCCGAAGCAGGCTCCAGGCTCTGAACTGTTAGCAAAGAGCCCTATATGGGGCTTGAACTCATAAAATGCGAGATCATAACCTGAGCTGAAGTCGGATGCTCAATGGACTGAGCCACCCAGCCTCCCCGAGAGGACAAAACATATTGATTCATAGTCCCATCAAGACTCCACACAATGACAGAGCAGAAATTTTCAAGAGGAGAAAGTGGACATTGGATTGAAAGCCCTCACAAATTCCCTCTTTGCATCAGCTTTGTTTCCCCATTTTTTTAAATGTTTATTTATGTATTTTGAGTGAGAGACAGAGTGCAAGCAGGGAAGGTGGGGGGGGAGAGAGAGAGACAGAGAGAGAGAGAGAGAGAGAGAGAGCGAGAGAAAGAGCGAGAGAAAGAGAAAATCCCAAGCAGGATCTGCACTGTCAGTGCAGAACTGGACCACCTGGGACTCCATCTCAGGAACCATGAGATCGTGACCTGAGCTCAAGTCAAGAGCCAGTCATGTATCCAACTGACCCACCCAGGCACCTCTCCCCAAACATTTTTAAGTCTGATATTTGGAATAACTGATAATGCCTTTTTTTTTTTAATTTTTTTTCAACGTTTATTTATTTTTGGGACAGAGAGAGACAGAGCATGAACGGGGGAGGGGCAGAGAGAGAGGGAGACACAGCATCGGAAACAGGCTCCAGGCTCTGAGCCATCAGCCCAGAGCCTGATGCGGGGCTCGAACTCACGGACCGCGAGATCGTGACCTGGCTGAAGTCGGACGCTTAACCGACTGCGCCACCCAGGCGCCCCTCTAAGCCTCAAATTTAAGATCAAACTGCCCTGTGAATATCTAATCATACCATATTATATGATTTTCTTAATTTGTACACAGCAATGAAATCAATTTAAAATAATCACAATAATAAAGAAAATTGGACATTTCTGAAGTCGGACGCCTAACCGACTGCGCCACCAGGCGCCCAGATAATGCCTTTTTTGAACTTGGAAAAGAACTCAGCAGAGTTGGGTTCAGACTCCAGTAATAGTAATTTCTAGTAAAGCTGCTGCATTCTTTTGTGTGTGTGTGTGTCCTACTGTGTGAATATGGACCAAATAACACTCAGAAAGAACTCTGTTTCATCATCTATTAACTATTTCATCTACATTTGAATGCAAAATTAGTTAAATTGGTGATAGAAAGCATTCTTTTGGAGGTGAAGAGTGAAGTGGTTATTCCCTTTCAGTTTAGTCGAATTAAGTTTACTGTTACAGAATTTGCTTCTGGAGATGGAAGAACTTCCCTATTTGTGTCATTCAGTTCTGGTGGTGATCATATAACATTTTCTAAAGTGCCGTGAAGTGAAGAGTGAAGGAACCAATGTCCACATATAAATATATAAGGAATAAAGGGTGCCCAACTAGGGGAAAAGCCACCAAAAACACATAGCCCGACCCATTCCTCTTTTAATTATTAAAATATAATTCTGAGACTACACAAAAGATACGATCCTGGTTTGTGATTTTGGTGCACGATCAGGAAACAAAGGGTCAAGGCTCATCCATCTTAAACACAAAAATTATAGACATATCAAAAAGTATAGACATATTTAAGCAACTTCATTATTTTTATTCTGAGAGTCAGACTATTTCTGGGATACTCACTGGGGTTGGAGAAGTCGGGCTTGACAAAGGCTGTAGAAATGGGTAGAACCGTGTTCGCTCTAAGATAGAGGAAATGAAATAGAGTAATAATAAGTGGCATTTATTGAGCTTTCTGTACAATCTGAGCCCTTTACATGCTTTGTCTCTTTCAACCCTCAAAATACCCCCAAGAAATAGGAAATTTATATCTGTTTTACAGATATAAATCAAAGTGATATCTATTGAGTAATTTATACAGATACATGAGAAATTAGTCTTCAACCCCAGATTAAGCCGTTATACTCAAAACAGAAGATACCTGCTGTTCTTTCTCTTAAATGCCTCTCCTTTTGCCCAAGATAGGAAGTGAAAGGAAGAAGAAAGCACTCTGTCTGTAAGGATGAGCTTTTAAATCTGTGCTCATGACATAGAAAACAGACATACTTCCATAATTGGCAACAGTGTCTCTGCCCAGCTTACCAGCTACATTACTTTCTGACACTCCAATAAGTCATTACTGAATGACATAATTTTCTGAGTTGGCTGATGCCATTAGCTGATCATCAACTAGCTGATGCCAGTCGCTGATGCAGATTAACAGTTGGTTGAAGAAAGGAGATGAGACTTCTGGTACTATGTCTGTCTATTGAGAGCCCTGCTGCAAGTATTTGATGCTCACAACTTTCAGGTCCAGAAAGATGAAGCCCAAGGGGTCAATACCATTATTTTTGGAAATATAACGATAGCCATAGTAGGAGTGAAGAAAGCTACTTGCATTCTATTGAACATCCTTTGTTAGGCTGCTTCAGAAGTACTTATTCTTACAATCAACCATGACACATCTAGGAAGAAATTTGATTTACTTCAATTTTGGAAGAGTGAAAACTATGACACTATACAGATGATGAATTTTATTTTTATATTTCATTAAGCTGCAGTAATTTCAGATTTGGTTCATACGCTGCCAAGTCATTTTTTGCTCATGTTTTGTGCATGAACTAATTTGTATTAATAATAGTAGTGAAACTGATCACTGCATTTTCATTAATTTTTCCCCTCTTTTTGGAATTTTAGAAAATGCTATGCTTAAAACATCTGGGAACTACTCTCACTATGAGCAAAAATAACTACGCCATTCGTTAGTTTAAAATTCTATAAAACTTCTCATTGTGAAAGATTTATAAGTACCCAGATTATATTTGATTGATTTTTATCAGTCACTTTTGAGAGAAAACTGTACTCTCTTGGATTAATTAGAGTAAATTCTAATGGAAAAGTTTAGCCTGTATCCTCAGACACTGCATTTTCCACTGAGAGAGATTATGCAAAAGAGCATTATAAACGCACTAAAATCTGACATTTGAAAGAATTTGTTATGGCCCATTATTTTGTGTAACAATGAAAACGTAGAGGCAGCAGACATGAATAAATCAATAAGTGTGCTTTTGCTACAGGACCCATGTTTTTGGTTTATTCAGCACGGTAGTTCATGCATTGGGAAAGAAACAATATAATGTCGAGTGATTTATAAAAACATTTTCTGATTAGATCAATTCATTGTTTATAGCGTTTAACAAATGTAATATACTCATTGTGGTGTTTTAAAAACATAAATCCATCTTCCCACCCAATGACTGTGTTTCTTCTGATATTTGGTATATCTGAATAGATGCATTATTACTTGCAGGTGGGAAAGGTGGAAAAAAGAAGAAAACTAAAAACTCTTCTAAACCTCAGAAAAACAATGGATCGACCTGGGCCAATGTTCCTCTACCTCCTCCCCCGGTCCAGCCCCTTCCTGGAACAGAGCTGGAACACTACGCAGTGGAACAGCAAGAAAATGGGTAAAATTGTCTTCTATACCAACAGAATGCCCAGGGCATTCCTCTTCTCTGTATTGTGTTTTCTTTGTCTTTATCTGGGATTCTCTTACTTTTTTCCCTGCCCCCTTCCCACCCTGTTCATTGCCCTCCCCACAACCCCACTTCTGTTGTTTGCACCATCTCTGTATTTTAGCTGATAAATACAACACAGCACATATTGAGAACCTAGAATCCTTGGCTGTCAAGTGCCTTAGATTGTCTGCAATCATGATAATGCAGCCTCCATTTATAATATTGCTTGTTAGTTTGAAAGCAAATGTCCACAGCTCTGTGAACTAAAGAGCCACTCCTGAGCGGGGTTGAAAAGGGAATTAAAATAACCTGCTTCATCATCTCTCACAGCTTTCTAATGACTCATCTGGCCATAGCAGAGCACCTACTGTTGAGCTCCATCACATGGTGTAATTGTAGAGAATTTAATCATCGGCTTTGATGGGAATTTAAGGGCTGGAACATGAAAGAGGTTCAAGCCACTGCACATTCTGTAACAAAACCTCTCTTAAGTTAGAAAATTTCCTTCAAGGGCCTTTAAATGTGACCAGTTTCCTTATTATTTCCCAAATATGTCTCAAGAGTTAGTTTGCCTCTGTTAAGTGTTAATTGAGTTTAAAGCAGAAAGACATTGATACTTTTTATTCTCTAATAAAATAGCAAGTGAGGAGAAATATACTCAGTCTTTTTTTTTCTATTTTAATAATTCTAACTGCTCCGTCTTCCTCACAATTCCCAGGTCACTACTGCTTTTGACTGAAACTGAAAAATGCAGAATAAGGCAGCTTTTCTTTTTCCAAGTTTTTTTTTAATTTAAACATATTTAGATATTAAGACACCTCAGTTTATTTGAATAATGTTTTAGTCCCTGTCTTGTTTTTTGTAAAGATCACAGCACAATTTTTTTCTTCATTTCCTTTTCTTTTTATTTTTTAAAAGTTTATTTATTTTAAGAGAGTGCGTGTGCTCACATGCATAAAAGAGAAAGAGAGAGCAGGGACGGGGCAGACAGTGAGGGAGAGAATCCCAAGAAGATTCCATGCTTGTCAGCACAGAATCCCAAACAGGGCTCAATCCCACAAACGATGAGATCATGACCTGAGCTGAAATCAAGAGTTGGACACTCACCTGAATAAGCCACTCAGGTGCCCCTTCATATGCCTTTGAAACAGATGCTCTAGTTTCACAATTCCTAGTCTTCTCACACACTTCCTCCAGAAAGAGAGAGAGAGAGAATCTTTAGCAGAGCTTGAGGTGGGGCTCGATCTAATGAATCATGAGATCAAGAGTTGAAATCCAGCTCAAATCAAGAGTTGGATGCTTAACTGATTGAGACACCTTAGATGCCCTCCTTTTCTTTCTTTCTTTTTTAATCTTTTTTTTTAAGTTTATGTATTCATTTTGAGAGAGCTAGAGAAAGAGCACACAAGTGGGGGGTGAGCTACAGAAAGAGAGAAAGAGAGAGAGAGAGAGAGAGAGAGAGAGAGAATCCCAAGCAGGCTCTGTGCTGTCTGCACAGAGACTGATGTGGGACTTGAACTCAGGAACCATAAGATCATGACCTGAGCAAAAATCCAGAGTCAGACACGTAACTGACTAAGCCACCCAGGTGCCCTGTCCTTTCCTTTTTAAATAAGTGCTATCTTAGATAACTCCAGATTGCTATCTTAGATATCTCCAAATTAATTTCCTTAATTGGAACATTCTATGTCACAGCATTTGCTTCCTTCAAAATACCTCATTTACCTTTTCTTGATTGAATAATACATATATACTACATATATATAAATATATATACTTTATACACAGAGATGTAGGTAGATATGCATGTACACACACACACACACACACAAACACACTTATGTATTCATATACATACTTCTCTATATTTTATTCTCTCCATCTTTCTCTTCCTCAAAAAGGACTTTACTTGCTTCTGTAGGATTATAATTCCCATTTATATACATATCATTATTATTTTACATTTTTAAAAAGTTCACATTTGAAATAGGAAATAAATTTTCTCTGACTTTTTAAAAAGTTAAATTTTGCACACGATCTTATGCAATACATATCAATAATGTAAATGTGCCCATGTCACAGAAGCCTGTCAAAGAAAAAAAAAAAAAGATGTACTTTCCATAAGACGAGATTATCCAGGACTCAGGAATCTTCATTTTAAAGGCTGTATTCAGGAAATGGGAAAATAGAATTTGTGAATTGGGAAGAGTAAATAGTACTGACAAACATGTATAAACATAAAATTTTGAACTCAGATCACATGAATATTGTAGGTAATTTGAAATCTTTTTTTTTTCTTTTCCCACTAAGTCCACTTAAAAATAGACTATGATAGCTATTACCCATTGAAATAAAACTATCTGTTCCAAATAAATGCTAAATGTCTCACTTGATTTTACTGCCCAGCAGTAGAATTAGAAATATTCATTTGATGAATGAATTATTACATATTGCCAAAGACTTTTATTTTTTGATATAAATTATTTTCTGAACATCAAGCTATAAAATATATAGGCATTCCTACCCAAATTATTTTAATATGTAGTCAGGATGTATGATATTATAAAATCATTTTTTTTGTAAAAATTCTTAAAAAAAATTTTTTTAATGTTTATATATTTTTGAGAGTGCGCGAAAGAAATAGTGCAAGCAGGGAAGGGGCAGAGAGAGAGGGAGACACAGAATCCGAGGCAAGCTCCAGCCTCCAAACTGTCAGCACAGCTCCCAACGCAGGGCTCAAACTCTCGAACGTGAGATTGTGACCTGAGCCGAAGTTGGACACTTAACCGACTAAGCCACCCAGGCACCCCATTTTTGTAAAAGATTTCTAAAAATCCATTGGATACTTTACATAGGTAAAGAAATATATATCTTGATTATATCTACTCAAAAGTCTTTGTAGCTTATAGTTTGGTTTTCAAGAACCTTTGAGTTATTTGTGTTAAGTACCTAGTATTTCCTAAAATAAAAATTATCACTCTTAACAAGAAAGTCTAATCTGTCAGTAAATTGACAGCAGAATTCAATTTTCTTATTCCCTGGACTTAATTTTTCAAAGGTTAATATTTCAAAGTTCTTTCAATTGTTGGTGATGACAACACATATTTAAAATCAATATGACAAGAGTAAATTAAAATTAGTAGATTAGTGATGACTTTGCCCATTTCTTGATGTACTATTTATACTTTTTTGTTTTCTAATATTGAAAAGGAAAGATTTTTAAAGACTTCCTAGATTATTTTATAATCTGCTATTCATGATATTAACATTGAACATTTTACAGATGAGTTCTCCTATAGAATTTTTATGGCTTATTTTGAAATTCATATAGGTTTAAGAGTTTTTATTTTCTTAGGTGTTTTTATTTATTTTGAGAGAGAGAGAACCAGTGGTGGAAGGGCAGAGAGAGAGAAAGAATCCCAAGCCAGCTTTGTGCTATCAGCACAGAGCCTGATGTGGGGATTGATTGCACCAACTGTAAGATCATGAGCTGAGTTGAGATCAAAGTCAGATGCTTAACTGATTAAGCCATCCAGGTGCCCCAACATTTTCTTGAAACACAAACAACAAAAAGTGTAGATGTCACCTCTTGGTTTTTAATAATTTTTATTTTAACAATCAAGAATTCTTGGGGCACCTGGGTGGCTCAGTCAGTTAAGCGTCCGACTTCGTCTCAGGTCATGATCTCACGGTCTGTGGGTTCGAGCCCCGCGTCGGGCTCTGTGCTGACAGCTCGGAGCCTGGAGCCTGTTTCAGATTCTGTGTCTCCCTCTTTCTTTGACCCTCCCCTGTTCATGCTCTGTCTCTGTCTCAAAAATAAATAAATGTTAAAAAAAATTAAAAAAAAAGAATTCTGCAACTCTACTTCTTATGGAGATACATAGTTTTTATTTTTGTTGTTTTTAATATATCATAATTGAGAACTTATTCAACACACATTTTTTTTCAAGTACATAACAAGTGCTAAGCCCAGTGCCAGGAAGAAACGCAACAGAAATGAAAGAAACAAACACACAGTTATTCAGGAAGATCTCATCTCTGATCTAGGGAGTCACAGGAGTGGTAGGTAGATAACAGAAAACACACACACACACACACACACACACACACACACACTATTTTGCATGATAAGCCCTAGATGAGCAATGTATACAAAATAATAATTTGCATTCAGGAAAGGATAACCAAGTATACCAGGTAAAGTAGGAGCAATCTGATAGTTCAGTGTTGAGGTGAATCTTGAATCATTTATTCACAAATAATTGTACCCAGAGTTAGGTGGTTTCTGGATGCCAGCTCTGAGCTTTCTGAAGCAAAAGGAGCAAAGATAACGAGAAGTGGTCCCTGACCTAAAGTAGCCTAGATTCCAGAATAAACTGTTAACAAACGATTACAACTAAATGTTATTAATGTCACCATTTGCTGTGCAGATGGAGAGAATTTTCTGTAGCCAAAGGGGAAAAAAATAGAAATAAAAGATGAGAATGAAAATGAATAGCCCCATTAGTTTTCCTTCAGTACTTCCCACTCTTCCTTCAAAACCCCATCCTACTCTAGTTAAGGTTACTTGCCTTTCCTTAATTTTCTTATTCCTTAAGCTTCCTCCTCTATTGTAGTCAGTCCTACATCACATTGCGTTCTAATTGCTTGTGTGTATCCTTCAGCAACTGGTATGAGATTTGTTGAGTTTGAAATATTCATAGTAGGAGATAATCTGAAGAGGTGTCTTAAGGCCAATTGTGGAGAGTTGTATGTCATATATGGAGTCTGATAACAAAACTGGTAAATGTTCTGTCATCAATATACCCCTCTTGGCTTGATAAAAATGTATCACGATATATTCACCCTTAGCTATAAATATAATGTATTTTTAATGCATTCATATGATGCCAGGAAGAATTCAGTAAGGATTCAATAGAAATCTGATGCTTTTCTTTGTAGCTACAATTAGAGATTGGCAAGCTTTTGCGGGTGTTGAACTGTATTGTATTTTTATTAGTAATTCGGTATTTGTATCTGGCCTTTAACTAGTTAGTTCACATGCAACATTGATTTGTTGTCATCTTTCTCATTATTTCCCAGGCAAGACAGATAATTTGATGCCTCTTACTTCACTGACAATAAGTAAAAAACCAAACATACAAACAAAAAACAAAACAAAACAAATCTTTTCTAGGAATGGTTGGCCCAAAAGACCATTAGTTTGGCATCAGGAGCATTTTCATAGTCTTCTTTATGCTACTGCTAGAAAAAGTTGAAATTCCATCACTCAAATAAGATATATATCTGTAAATGTGAAGAAAATACTAAAAACAAAGCTACATTTTTGATAACCTTTATAGAATCATTTGTTACTTCCTTGCCCTTCAGAAATGGTCTGAAACCTAGCATTTGTTGCTCTGGAATGGATTAAGATACGGATACCTCAGAGATGGTGAAAAGCCCTCCCAGCTGCATCATGTGCTCTGTGTCCCAAATTTCTTTCATCTCTTCTGCCACATCCTTCTCCCAGTCTTTCTTTTATCCTCATCTCTCTATTTTTGTCTTCTTGCTCAAACCTCTGAGATGAATCCCATATTCAGTTTTGCCTATGTTTTGCATTGGTGGAGTTTGCTCTCTCCCGTTCTAGATTACCTTTGTAGAAAAGACACAGAGAAAGTGATGATAAGCACCCATTCTATTTAAGAAGACCTACTGGAAAATTTTTTAGTCATTTAATACATTATGCAATGTGTTTGTATAATTTTTGGTTAGGCTGTCTTTTGCCTGATGGTATTTGAATAGCAAAAAAATGAGTTGAGTGCAACTAATTACAATTTTTTTCTATGTAAACTTAACATATGATACATATAACATTATTTCTTGTTTCTCTTATGCTGTCTACATATTTTCATTCTCATGTATGTTCTCTTTAGATTATTAGAAGCAAGGATAGTTTACTACTTATGAAGTAGGGGAATTTTAGAGAATAATTAAAGATTGAATATGTAAACATGTTCTTTATTTATTCAAATATAGGAAATCCCTTGCAATAAGCCAACGTAAACAAAGGAAATACATGCTCTAACTTATGGAACAAAAAAAAAATGTGATATTTTATAGAGTAAAATTTTTTTAATGTTTATTTATTTTTGAGAGAGAGAGAGAGACAGAGACAGAGCATGAGCAGGGGAGGGGCAGAGAGAGAGGGAGACACAGAATCTGAAGCAGGCTCCAGGCTCTGAGCTGTCAGCACAGAGCCCAACTCGGGGCTTGAACTCACAGACTGTGAGATCATGACCTGAGCTGAAGTCATAACTCAACCGACTGAGCCACCCAGGCGCCCCTGGAGTAAATTTAATTATAATTATGGATGAAGTATAATAGCACTCACATTTCATACTTGAAAATGGGCAGGTGTTTCATTTTTGTCCTTTTTTTTTTTTTTTAGGATTCTTATATATATATTTGTTTGACTTTATAATATACCATTTAAAGTCAAAAATTAAGTTAATAAAAGAAACCTAAACATCCTGTTTTTTTATTTCAATATAATTAACATATAATGTAATTTTAGTTTCAGATGTACAATATACTGATTCAACAATTCCATTCAACACCTAGTGCTCATCACAAGTGCACGCCTTAATCTACATCACCTATTTCACCCATATCCCCATGCACCTCCCCTCTGATAACCATCAGTTTGTTCTCTACAACTAAGAGTGTTTCTTGGTTCGTCTCTTTCTCTCCTTTTTTTCTTCCCTTTGCTCATTTGTTTTGTTTCTTGAATTCCACATATGAGTGAAATCATATGGCATTTATCTTTCTCTGACTGACTTACGTCATTATACTCTATACCTCCATCCATGTCATTGAACATCATGAGTATTTTTATTAATGAATCAATTTATGTGTTTTCATTTCAAATCAATAAATAGGCTTATCATCTACTATTTTTAAAGTATTATGGTAGGTGTGGCCAAACAGAAGTAAGTCAATGCCATAATTTTAATGTAGCATAAATCCACTTGAGGAAAAGACACTATCAACATGTGCAAGGTTAAATTCTAAAATAAATTAGACAATAGTTAAATAAACCAATGTTGGAAATGGCATAACATTGTGCATAATCAGTTTCCAAGAAATGTGCAAAAATGTCAGTTCAAGTTCAGAAGAGTAATATATCAGTGCTAGTTGGCCGTATCAGGGCAATCTTTATAAAAATATGGGATATTAGCCTGGTGCTTGAAGGATCCGTAAGATTAAGGTAGATGAAATTGGAGGAGTTCAGCTTATTCAAAATAAGTTGAATTCTTTAAACTAATAGATCAGAATGGAAAACTATATTTAAAAAAATAATAATAAGGAAGAGGAGGAGAAAGAGCGGTAGAAGGAAAGGAGAAGAAGGAAACCAATTTATTTTGAGTAGGAGATTCTTGTTGAGAAACTGGAAAACCCATCTAAAAAGATTGAGGCTTAGACATATATAATGGACAGAATAGAATGAACAGAAATGAATATTTTATTCAAACAATTCTCATGATTTCATAGACCAATTTGTAAGTGGCGTGAGGGATTGATTAGTGGATGGGAAAAACTGGAAGCACTGAATCCAGTTGGGGGCTTGGGTTGCAAACTTTGTACACAAAAGGACCTTTTTTTTTTTAATGAAATCTACCTCTGATCTCCAACATATAAAACAGATCAAAATGGCATCATTTTGGAGCAATGCATTTTTTTCAGGTCAGAGAAGTACTTACCTAGTCAATAGATGGGAATACAAATTTAACCAATGGAATTTCCAAATACAAAACAAAAATTGTTGTCTGTAACATATTTAAGTGTGCCTGTTTATACTACAATATAAACAATATTTTGAAGCGATATTCCTATCAGAGTGTAACAGGGCGTCCAAACGAGGTCTTCAGTTTACAACTCACTGAGGTAGATTATTGAGGTAGCCTCAACAAAAGAGGAAAATTGGCAGCTAGAGCTGATATTATTCCCGGTAAAAAACCTCTCAGTATAACTATCCATCACCTACAGTCCTTCTCAGGACTGGTGAGGCCCTGCATGATCTGGCACATCCTCACCTCTCCTGCCGCATCTCTGGGCAACTCCCTTTATTTTCCAGCTCTTACCAGTTAGGGAACTATGTGAGTTCTTCAAATATTGTTATCTTTTCTCTTTCTCTGGGCCACCATATGTGTTACTTAGAATATCCCCTTTTCCTGTGGTCAGCATAGCCTTGTCCTACACCAAAACTAGTTTCACTCTCCCTCCTCCCTGTTTCTATAGTACTTGGCATTGTTGATTATTTGCTTAGTATCAGTCTGCCCCACCGGATTGCATGCTCTGTAAGTAGATGCAGTTACCTAGCACATGGTTATCAAGTACATGGATTATCGATTCAAGGATTTTTTAAATAGACTTTATTTGTCAGATCAGATTTAGGTTAACTACAAAACTGAGCAAAAAGTACAGAGATTTCCCCTATACCCCCTACCCCCAGAGATGCATAACCTCAGTCACTATCCATGTTTCCCACTAAAGTGATACACGTTTAAATTGATGAACCTACATTGATATATCAGTATCACCCAATGTCCATGGTTTACATTAGGATTCATTCTTAGAGTTGTATATTCTGTGTGCTTGGACAAATGTACACTGAGATGTATCTACCGTTATCATATCATAGAGAGCAGTTTCATTGTCATAAAAATCCTCCATCCTCCGCCTATTCATCCCTCCCTTCCCTTAACTTCTGGCAACCTCTGATCTTTTCACCGTCTCCATAGTCTTGCCTTTTCCAAAATGTCATATACTTGGAATTATACAGTACATAGCCTTTTCTGATTGGCTTCCTTCACTTAGTAATGTGTATATAATTTTCCATTAATTCTTTTCATGGCTTGATAGTTCATTTCTTTTTGACACTGAATAATATTCCATTATTTGGAAAATTTTCAAATTTGGCCTATGGATGAATTTTGTCACAGTTTATTTATCCATTCACCTACTGAAGGAGATTTTGATTGCTTCTAAGTTTTGGCAATTATGAATAAAGCTGCTAGAAACATCCATGTGTAGTTTTTTTTTTTAATAAATTCAGCTTTAAAAAGGTACATGAAGACACTTGAGTAAAAATATTCGAGAATCATCTAGACATTTATGAGTTAGGATTTGTTAGGGAGGTCAGGACTACATATATACACTTGTAATAGTCATCTATTTTTAGTTTCTTTAATGAAACTTCTATATGGTAGATACTGTATCAGGTGCTAGAAATGCAAAGTTGAAAATGATGGAGCTCTAAGTTTAAAGAGCTCATAGAGTAGTAGGAGAAAATAGACATGAAACAAGTAATCCCAATATAATATGGGAGTACCACAATGTAAGTATTTTGGAGTTGCAATCAATTACATATGGCAGAGGCAGAGAACACCTCATAAAAGTGACAACATTTGAACTGAACCCGAAGGAAGAACTGGAACTCACAGGCAGATGATTTGAGAATAGTCATATACAGGCCCAGAGTTTAGAAAAAAATATACAGTAGGCTGATGTTGGGGAAATAGGTAGAAAGGTAGGTTGATCAGATGGGAAAGGGTTTTTTTTTTTTTTTTTGGTCCCTGCTATTGAATTTGAACTTTTTTTTATAATAGTGATAATCACTGAATAGTTCAAAGCCTAGGTGTCATGTGAATGAAGATTTTAGAAATATAATCCCATTGTCTGCATGGAAGATAGGATAGAAGAGACAGAGATGATATCCCAAGAGACTAGGAAAGCAAGTTAATGAGCTAGTTCACATCAGAAGGATTCTGATCTGTGATTATGAAAGTAGAGGTGAAGTATTGGAGAAAGATTCAGTAGAAGTGGAATTTATAGGACATTCAATAATATTACGTTCAATACATATTTTATTCAATAATATTGTTTATCCCATTCTTAAGTCTCCTTTTTAAAGCATACTGGGATCTCTCTGATTTATGAAAATGATAGTATATGGAGAAGGTGCAAATAGAAATGCCACTGATGTTGTGTCACAATGAAAACTGTTTGGGCTAATTTTCTATATTCCCTTACCAGAGTCCCTAAAAAAATACTCTCTTTAGAAGTTGTTATTTTTCTTTTTAATATGTATTTCTTCAGGCTAGCTTTTGAACGTCTGTTTTATAGATACAGGCAAGCATGAGTTTTTACTGAGGAAGTTAGAGAATCAGGAGCATCAAAGGGCCATTGAATCCATTTCGTAGCACAAAGTCTTAAAGACTGACATGTCATATGGACTGAAAGGTTGGCATAGATCTAGAATAAAAGTAAAATTCTCAGACACTTCTTTGATGATCCATATTGGCATACACAGGGACGAACAGGAGAAGAAAGTAGTTAAATCTACAAGCACTAAGGCACTAAATTAATTCATTAATTGTCTGTAATTAGCAATTTGGCTTTCCACATGAGTAAGTTTGTTAGGAAGTTATTGCCTTTTGTAACTGTGGGGGTAACAATTAGCTAATAAGATCTTGTAAGAATAGATTGAGATATTGAGATAGCAGTAGTAATTGTGAGTAGAAATTAAGATAACAGCCAGGTGATTTACCGTGGTCCCACCAACAAACTGAAATCAGGACAAAATAAACCGAGGGAACGTTTTAGGTGCTGTTGTTCCCATGGTGGTTGTTATTTATTGCCAGTATGATTGTGTGTATGTGTGTATGGATGTGTGTGTTGATAGAGTTTATATTTTCTCACTTGATTTCAGCTATGACAGCGATAGCTGGTGTCCTCCATTACCCGTGCAAACATACTTACACCAGGGTATGGAAGATGAACTGGAAGAAGATGATGATCGTGTCCCGACACCTCCAGTCCGAGGCGTGGCTTCTTCGCCTGCTATTTCCTTTGGACAGCAGTCCACTGCAACCCTCACTCCATCCCCACGGGAAGAGATGCAGCCCATGCTGCAGGCTCACCTGGACGAGCTGACCAGAGCCTATCAGTTTGATATAGCAAAGCAAACATGGTATGTATTCTTGTTAGGTCAGGAGACCCATGCCTTCAGCACAGGGACAGAGGAGATGTTCTTTTGCAAGAAATTCATAGTTCTCATATAACTATACAGCTGAGGTTAGAAGTGCTTCTTTGCAGTTCCTCTATCATCTGCGTAAAGAAATTGACCAAGAAAATGTTAAATAACTGGATCAAAGTCATATAACTGGTTAAGGAGTGACCCGGAGCCAAGAATTCAGATCTGCTGAATTGTATGCTAAAGTGCCTTTGGCTACACCAGAATCTTTTCTGATTTACAGTTTAGCTTCGATTAGCTTATCCTTGAACTCACTTCCAGTGCTACAATATAAGGCTCCTTTTGGATTGTTCAAAATGCCTGTGATTAATTCTGTATGTGGTCATGAATATGTAAATGTAAGCTTCTACAAATCACATATGGTCAGTTATTCAAAGATCCTTGGGCTGAATAAAATGAGACAGGAAGAAAAAACAGCAATATTAGTAACAGTAAGTGCATTAAAAAATAAAACCTAGAATAACCAAATTCCTTTTTTCTAATCAACCCATAACCTTTCCTTAGGTATTGATGGCAATCTACTTAGATATCCTGTGCAAGCATGGAAAAAATACGAGTGGGACCGGCTCTCACAATTTTATACAGTTGTTTTTTTTGTTTGTTTGTTTTGTTTTGTTTTTTATGTGCGCTCTCTTCTCTCAAATAGTGACATATAAGTCTGATTCTTGAAAATGAAATCTCAGTGACATACCTCTGATTATCTTCTGTTGATTTCCACGATGTACTTGAAGTTAAATTTTTATGAAATAGTATTTGCTTTTTTTTTTTTGACACTCTTAGTTACTGGGATAGTTGATAATGAGATATATCTCATTCTCAGTGTTGATGAACTATTTATTTTAAAAATACAGCAAAATGTACAAAGAGATACTAAAACCAAGAGTATTATTTAAAGCTTCTTATGAGCATAGGATCTTTTCTTAGAACCAGAGGTTTTTAAACATTTTTTTCTCAATCATCAGATGTGTTTTCAAAGGTCAAAGCAAATCTGTTAAACAGTATTATTTTGCATCAGGCTGCTTCAGAAAATACCACTATTTAAGTTGAAGCCGACTGCTTTAAGAGCCGGAGGATTTCCTTCAGTTTAATGTGGCCATGTACTTCAGTAATTTAAGACACAGATTATAGCTTAGGTGTTCCCAAATTCACCTGCATTTCACCTGGATAACCTTAAAATATATTGATATGTAGTCCCCACCCTCAGATAGTCCAGATTGCCTGGTCGGGGATTTGACTGAGGGCAGTTGAGGTTGGGACAAGTAGCACTGTCACTACTTACAAGCTATATGACACTGAGCAACTTAACATTTCTGTGCTTCAGTCTCCCATTTGTAAAATGATGATGATAATACCAATCAGCTCATATACAATGTAAGAGCATAGTCTCTAAGACCACTTGGTTTCAGTAATTCACTAGAAAGAACTATAGAACTCACTGAATGCCATTATACTGAAAGTTACGGTCTATTATATTGAAAAGATACAGATTAAAATCAGCCAAGAGAAGAGATGCACAGGACAGAGTCTGGGAAGGTTCCAAAGGTAGAGCTTCCAGTTGCCCTCTCCCAAAGGAGTTGTGGGAAGCATTACTTTCCCACCAACAACGTGTGACAATATGCATGGAGTATTACCAACCAGGGAAACTCACATGAACCTTGAGCTTCATGGTCTTTCTTGAACCTTTGTCATAGACATTGTTAGCTATCTGCATGGCTGACCTCAGTCTCTAGCTCCTCCAGAAGGCAAACTGATACCATGTGACTAAAAGCCCCTACCATAAATCACATTATTGGACTCTCTGGAGAAGCCTAAGATTACCAGGTGAACAAAGACACTTCTATAGGTAGGATATTCTAGAACTTAGAGATTACCTCCCTGGAGCACATGACAAAAGCCTAGCTTTTCTTTGGGCAAGGTCAAATTCTTTATTACACATCATATTGTGTGAGAATTAAATGAGTTCTTCCTGGCTGAGTCAGTAGAGCATGTGACTCTTGATCTCGAGGTTATGAGTTCAAGCCCCACGAATGTTAGATTCGTGGATGTTAGAGATTACTAAAAATAACATCTTAAAAAAAAGAATTTAATGAGTTTCCTCATATACAATACTAAGTACAGTATCTAGCTGTAATATAGCTGTTATTCAGAAGAGGTTGGGTTTTCACTTAAATTGTTCACTGCTGTATTTCCACCCTTAGAAGAGCACTACCCTTAGTGAGTGTTGCACAGATATATGCTAAATGAGTTAAAAGAAGAACAAACTAGTTCTTCTTTACCTGCTCCAAGTACCCATAGGGAAAACCCTGTTTCTTTCTCTGAGTATGTTTCTGTTCAGTCCAACAATCCTCCAGAGTGTCATTGCTGACTCCCTATGTAAAAGTTATGAACCTCGATGGACTCACACAGGATCTCACCCTTCAGGAATGGAATATGCTCCTCATCTGAGCTGTACATCAACATCACAGGAGGAATATTTAAGAAATAATAATTCCTAGGCTCCACCTCCAGGGACTCTGTATATATTGACCCATGTAGTGCATAGCACATGCTTGTCACTAGAAGATATTTGTAAATGTTTTGCACCCTCTTCCTATTTTAGTTTATCTCCTAATTCTGCTGAATTCAAGAAATATGTTTTTTTACATTAATGTATATTTGTTCCATTCAAGAGGTGTCAACAATGATGTAAGGCTAGAATGTCAGTTTATTTAGTACCTTCCAGGACCAAAGTGCACACCATTAGAGAAGGAATCATATATGTAAATATCACCTTGTATTCTCTTGCTCATGACTTGACTCAGTCCATTCTTGATTCACAAACAGAATTTTAGGCAACATTTACAGGATGTCATCATCAACACTCAAGATATTCTGCATTGGTAGTTAAGAAACTTTCTGATTTTTACATAAATGAGCTATAATGAATGTCAGATAATGACTTGGGACCTCATATTTCTGACCCATTAAGTTAAAGATGTGGACTTGATGATATTGAGGTAGCTTCTGGAACTAACATCTTAAGGGTTTTTTTTTTTTTCCATTGAAAAATTTATAATGTTGCTAACATTGGAGTTGGTTGCCAGTTCAAGAATGCGTTTGGGAGAGGGATGTTAAATAAATTCTGGATGAATGAAATAATTGCCCCCAAAATGCAGGTATTAAAAATAACCTTGTATTTCTAACTCAAAATATTTGGGTGAAAATGCATAACACTTATACATCTGCCTTAAATAGCCAACGTCTTTTAAATACTTTGTATTAAGGCAAAAAAAAAAAAAAAGGTTTGCTGTATTAAGATATGTGGTATATTCACTCCCTAATGACAGGAACAAATAACAACTAACAAGTAACAAATAAGAATGACATATATACATATGTCATATGTATGTCATATGTATATATGTCATTCTTTGTTATATATATATATGTTATACATATATATGTCATTTTTATTTTTTATATATATGTTATATATATGCCATTTTTATTTGTTATACATATATATAATGACATTTTATAATTCCGAAGAAAATATGTTTTTCTTAGTGTTTATTTTTGAGAAACAGAGCACAAGCAGGGTAGGGGTAGAGAGAGAGAGAGAGAGGGAGACACAGAATCCGAAGCAAGCTCCAGGCTTCAAGCTGTCAGCACAGAACCCAATGCGGGGCTTGAACTCACGAACCATGAGATCGTGTCCTGAGCTGAAGTCGGAAGCTTAACCAACTGAGCCACCCAGGTGCACCTACAAGAAATTCTTAAGTAGTCACAAAGTGAATCAACTGAACCTAGGTCCAACTCTACATATTGCTAACCATGCCATTTGAAACAAGTCACTTAAGTTTGAACATCCCTTGGGTAGGTTCTAAGAGCTGAAAATATGAATTCTGTCTACTTCACAAGGCTGAGATTGAAGATACACATGCATTGCAAAGGGTATGTTTAGCACACCTGATATTCTAAACACAGAAAATGCTGAGATGAACCTTTTATGTATTTTAAGTGTTTTAGACTTCGGTAGGTAAAACAGAGGCACAAATAAGTAGCCTGAACACAAAGTAGTCATTCCTACTTTAAACTGTGTTAAAGTGGAAACAACCAGCGGCCTGATTCGTGGGGGAGCCTGCAGGAAGAAAGCCTTGTAGGTCAGGCAGTGTGCTCATGGTTGGGAGAAGGGTTATTGGTATTAACTCTTGATGTGACATCTTTTCTTCATACGGCCTCCACACAGGCTGAATGCAACTTCCACACTAAGCTGGAAACAAAATTATTATACTCTTATGGTACAAAAACAAAAACAAAAACAACTTTAAATATTTGTGCAAACGTTCCTATTCTCCTTTGATGATTTATTTACACAAAAATACTAGGTCTGTATATTTTTTCTCTGTATATTACCCCATGAATACCAATAGAAGAGTGTAATAGTTTATATGGTTATGGTTTTGACTAGTCATGTATACATAGCCCATTGTCTCTTCTGAGAAACCATCATAAGCTCCAAAATTAGTTAATAGAAAGCAAGAAGAAAAAATTAGTCGCCGTAACATGCTGTTTAATTCTAATTCTAATTTTGTGGGTTGTTAATGAATTCCCTCTTTTTTTCCTCCCGTTTGAATTCTAGGCACATTCAAAGCAATAATCAACCTCCACAGCCCCCGGTTCCACCATTAGGTTACATGTCCGGAGCCTTGATTTCCGATTTGGAAACAGATGTTCCAGATGATGATGCTGATGATGAGGAAGAAGCTTTAGAAATCCCCAGGCCCCTGAGGGCACTAGAGCAGACACCCGGATCCAGTATGGACAATCTAGACAGCTCTGTGACAGGTAACGTAACTGATTTAATAGGAATAACTGACCTATTTATTACACTCAAATGCATCAAAAATCAGACACTTTCTTATGTAAGATTTATTCCACTCCAGCTATTTCTATAACATTTTAAATATGTTAATATTAAACACAAAATTCAAAAAGGATTTGGAAATACTTTTGCTTTGCTGCAAAAATGATAAGAAAATTCATGAATTTTAAAAAGCCTTAAAGACATGAAAGAAAACTCAATTATATCCAGAGCTTTCAAGAAAAGTTCACTCTACTGGGGAACCAAGTCTATTACATAAAAAAAAAAAAAAAAAAAAAAAAAAAAAAAAAAAAAAAAAAAAAAACCTTGACTTTTAGAAATGATATATTTTGTATATCAGGAGCAACATACAAAGTGAATGCAATCTCCAAATACTTCTTGATATTTCACTCTGTACAATCATTCACTGATGAAAATAAGCAAGTCTTCAGAATGAGCCTCTCTAAGGTTGCACAAGGTATTGTGCGGAGAAAATGTATAGCGAGATAAGCCATATATTTACGCATTTCATATCGTTGGATTCAGTAATTGCTCCTCTCCCAAGTAATACAGTTATTTTTGCAGTTTACTCCTCTGGCGTCCTCTGGCTTTGTTCACTAAGTGAAATGTTGCAGATGTTGCAGTTGCTACACTCCTAAGATGATCCCAGGACTGCAACCTATTTGAAAGGATTTAAGTTTATCCAATTTTGTTGAAAAAACTTGAATCCTAATGTGTACACAATGAATCTGGAGAAATGTAAAAATTTAGTCTTTCTATTCCAGTAGATATCCATTCTTTGACACACATACATAAATGTCTCTTATGTGACTATAAAGACGCAACTACCCCAAATGTAGATCTTGCTTTTGCAGGCATTGGGTCTTCTCAGTCAGAGACAGTCATCCATGTCTCTATTTACCTTGATAATATCATCTTCATCCTAGGAGGCGTGTACCGTGGTCCCATTTAGTTCATGTGTATGCTCCCAACTTGCAAAGATTTTTCACTCTGACTTGAGCCAACACTGAAGGAAACTTCTTTAGGACAGTGATGGAAAAGGATGAGGACCTATATGTTTCCTCTCTATGCCTTCCTGAATAATACAATGTGTGATGCAGGAGCCCACTTTTTTTGTTTTGCTTCTTACCTGGGGGCTGTCTGCTTGCCAGGCTAATTAAGATTTAAGAACTCCAGATATACTGCCATGATTTGAAATCGAGATCCAACTGAAGGTGGCAAAGCAAAAGTTTGAGTCTTTGAATGCAGAGAGCTAACTTATTAGTGCACTATTATGTTAAGCCCTCTTGCCTGAATTTCCAACATAATCTCCTTCAGGGTAAAATTCTGCATATTTTTGCATATCTCACTAATGATACTGAACTCCTCTCCATTAGGAATGCAGTACGAATTGCAATAATAGCACACAAAAAAGGGCAGCTATAGCCTATGTAGTCCTTTTATTAAATATTATAATGTCAAAGATGATAAATATATCTATAAATCAGAAGATTGCCATTTCTCACTTTTACATGCTCACCTGTTAGGCTGTCTAATGTGAACATGGTTAAAACCAATCTGCCTTTCTCCTTGTAGCTGGTATACTGTTCATTCCAAATGAAGCTTTTATTGCTAAGATAACAGTCTGTTTTCCTACTTGAATTCACTGCTTAATTACTGCTGTATATAAAAACCTCAGGGTGTTTAGGTGTGTATTACATGATGAATTTGCCCTATGAATAATGCATCTTCTCAGTGAAAGAAGTTGTAGTCTACAGGAAGTAGCCAAAGGAAACTCTTTTCTTTCTTTTCTCCTTTTTTCTTTTCTTTTTTTTCTTCTCCTTTTTTTCCTTTTTTTTTTTTTTTTTTTTTGCCTCTGCAGTAACTTTGGGGGGAAGGTATGGCCAAAGATTTAATTTGTTTTGTTTTCTAGTGTATAAGTGTAATGTAAGTAAATATAAATCCAAAGTAAATATATTTTCTTTAAAAAGTGTGTGTGTAGGAAGTGTGAGTGAGTGTGGGATGTGTGTGTGAAAGAATATTGATAGGGTTTGTGATTATAACTGCATGTGTGAGTGTATTTAGGGCTCTGTGTGAGTGTGTGTAGGTGTGTGTGGGTGTAAATAGGATTGTAAGCATATGTGAGTGTGTAAGTGTGTGTGTGCACACATATGCACATGTAAGCATACATGGGGATGGCCCTAAGGTGAATGTATGTATGGACCAAATGTTACAGAAATCAACATGCTGATGAATATTGTTCTAATGTGTTTATGTTTTCTTCAGACCCTTAAACCTAGTTTAATGGCCTTAATTGAGGTGGGCAGTAAAAACAGACACTGTTGCCATTGGCTTTTTATGTTTCTAAGATGGTAAGTGCCCACAGAGAGGATTCTGATTCTACTGTAATTTACTCGGGGTTCTAAATTCGTGCGTGGTGTGAGGAATTCAGTCATGACTTTCACCTAAACTCTTTGGTAGAGATTTTCATTTTCATGAGACTAAGAACCATTTTTATTAAATGGGACAAAAGTTATGTTCCATTCCCTGAAACTCTAAATCCAACCAGAATGATAGTCCAGTGGTAACACAGAGGTGGGCTAAAAAGCCAGTGTGTATTTTACGTGTATATATAACATTCCAACACTTAATCACATTAAGGAATAAGTGCAGAGCCCATCTTTATAAAGAAATAATTATATAAATTCCAGATATTTTCGAAACAACTAAGTAATTTGTGATAGACATCTTAAATTTTGAAATAATGGTCCATGAATGGAAAAGCAAGAAGAAAGGAAAATATCAGCAGTTTCCTATTCCATAATCTCAATGTCTTAGTCTTGTTAGGCTGCTCTAACAAAATGCCATTGACTGGGTGACTTAACAAACATTTATTTCTCACAGTTCTGGAGGCTGGGAAGTCCAAGATCAAGGTGCCAGGAGATTTGGTTCCTGGTGAATTTCTCCTCCTGGCTTACAACCAGGTATCTCCACGCGTGTTCTCAAAAGGCAAAGAGAGACAGCAAGCTCTCTGGTCTTTTTTTAAAAGTTTGCTAATTCTGTCTGATGAACCCACCTTCACGACTTCATCTAAACCTAATTACCTCCCAAAGACCCCACCTCCAAATACTATAACATTCGGGGTTAGGGCTTTTAACACATGAATTTTAGGGAGAAATAAACATTCAGTTTCTAAAACAGTAATGTGGAAAATGTATTTGCAAGTCTACTATATTATTTATTTATTCCTACAACAAACATTTACCAAATGTCTCTTCCTTCCGAACTGTTGGCTAGGAATTTAAATATGATAATAATGATAATGATAATTATAATGGTAATAATGCCATCAACAAGAAGAATACTATCTTGTTCATATATAGCCCTTAGTAAATGCAAGGCACTCTTCAAGCAGTGACCTGATTTTTTGTTGTGACTCCATGAGCTAAGAATGTTGCTTACATATTTAAACAATTGTAAGAGAACATGAAACAAACGAAAAGAGACGGCAAAGATTCAAATATTTGGTATCTGGCACTTTATAGAAAAGTTTGCTGATCCCTGTCCTAAAGTTTTAACATATATTAAATCCCTTAGCTATCACAAACCTAGTTTAGTTCTTATTTTACAGATACGGAAATTGGGTCACAGAGGGGTTTAACATCTTTTAAGTTTATACCCACCTGATAGGTGGCAAAAGAATTTTCAAAATAAGTATCTTACTTTCAAGATAAATGACCATGATCCTTGCTCTGGATAAGACCAACTTTTTTTTTAATCTGTGAATTTAACATATTTAAAAGGAAAATGATCTCTTGGTCTATTACCTAACATGCAGATCTCTATCTCTGTCTTTCTGTGTCTCTCTTCCTTTCTGCATGCATGCATGTATGTGTGTACATATATGAATATATATTCATACAAACACAACATATAATTTTATCTCTGGAAACATTAATCCTTCCCCCATGCACTTAATCAGAGTAAAAAATATTAATTTTTAGCTGTAACCTTTATTACTTATTATCTTACATTTAGTTCTATATTCAGTTATGGTGACTCTTGCTAACAAGAATCATCTGTATCAGCACTTTTTATGGGGGATCTCATTTTTAATTTATTTGTAGCATAATTTAAATCTCTTCGGTAGTAATAAAGTCTAAAACTATCTTGATTATAGCACATCACACCGATTTGGGCTAGAAAGTAAACGTATGGAATTATTTCAGTCTTTAGGAATATGCTTGCTATATGTCTTCCTAAATGCCAAATCCACCATTTTTGGGCAACAGGGTAGGGAGAGGAGTTAATACTTCTTTCTATATCTTTCATGATGGGAGTCAAGGGTAAGTGTTTCCTGCATTTAATGACTCCACCACAGGAAAAAAGAAACAGAAGGCAGTGTGAGAGAGGACAGAAGGAAAATGTCCTGAGCATGAAGCCAAGATTCTAACTGCTTCACTGATCACCAAAAGTACAACCAAGAGGGAAAGCCATGAAGTGAAATGAATAAAAGTTTCCTTAACTGTTGGACCCCACATAAATACCACGGCTGAAAGGAAATCACGGCTCTATATTTTCTGTATTTTATGTCTTTGGAGGTTTTACTGGAACTCCCAAACCAGATCATTTTGAACACAGTAAAACCTGGCAGCCTCACCACCTTACTCGACCACACAGCTTTTAGAGAATTGGCCACTTGAAAGTGTGACCTGATGCCTTGTTTTTGTTGCAAAAACTTAAGGAAAATATTGTAGTATTAGGAGAATTTCAGAGATGATGCCAAAAATAATGAAATCATTATCTTAGACTGTGATGTATTTAAAAAGAAATTAAATATTTACTTCAGATTTAGCAGATAAAAGGGGAACATCACATAGTCACCTGAGTGGAGCAAGCTAACAGGTGTCATATGTCCCAAGGAAGACATTTTTTAATTGCTTATTTTGCTTTCATGTATATTACACATTCTTTCTCTCTCTGAGGAATGCAGGTGGAATTGTTGCATATTCAATATGTTTGAGGGAGAGAAGAATTTCTAAATATTAGACATGTTTTTCTCCATTTAAGCAGAGGTCAATATTTGGATTGATTTATCCAAAGACAAGTATAGCTGAAGATTTTACTTAACACATAGTTAGACTGATTGCACTTAATAGGAAGGGTTCCTTGATTAAATATTGGCTGAAAAAATGGGGGACAGCCAGTTTTTGTATCTCATAAAAATGGTAATGCAACAATTAGCAGGGTCATATTATAAAGCACAGACTTTACTCTAGCTTAATGGATCTAAGGATAAGCATTTATCAGCAAGGAAGGATTTAGCATAAAACGACATGTAAATGAATTGATGACTGATCATAAATTAATTTTAGTGCTGAAGATGTAATAGAGACACAGAAAGATGCCACTTTATCATGGTATTTTACTGCTCAGTAACATTTGAGCAACAACTTAATGTCCTATATGCAGTTCTTCTTTAATAGCTTGAATAAATTTGAGATTTTTTTGGCCTTTCAGCAACTTTAAGCCTGAGAAATTTCAGAAGATTGAAAATGTAAACACAAATAAATTTGGCTATGTGGCATAAATTCATTTTTCATTAAATGTTTAAATATGTATTGATTATGTTTGGGGCTATAACATGTCAAATTGGATGGATTGTGTATAATTTGTAAAGAATCTCTACCTGAACTCTTTCACTTCATGTTCATTTTAATTTTTTAAAATTTATTTATTTACATTCAAGTTAGTTACAGGAGTAGAACCCAGTGATTCCTCACTTACAGATAACACCCAGTGCTCATCCCAACAAGTACCTTCCTTAATGCCCATCACCCATTTAGCCCATTCCCCCACCCACCCTCCAGCAACCCTCAGTTTGTTCCCTAAATTTAAGAGTCTCTTATGGTTTGCCTTCCTTTCTGTTTTTATCTTATTTTAATTTTAATTTTTATATTTACCTTTATGAAAGTAAACCAGTTATCCCCAAACTTGCTTACTTTCTAATTCATGAATCAATGTTTTTCTTTTCCTCCTATCATTGTCTTCTTTCTTGTAATGCTTTACATATATGTTCAGATCATTCTTGATGCTTAAATCTAAAGAAAGAACAAGCATGGCAGCCACAGATAGGGTAAATCAGTGATTGCTAAATAAACTTTAACTATTTTATATGGTGCCTAGGTGACTCAGTTAGTTGGGCATCTGTCTCTTGATTTTGGCTCAGTTCATGAGCATAGAACCTGACTGGGATTCTCTATCTCCCTCTGCCCTTCTTCCCCATCCATGCTCTCTCTCTAAAATAAATAACATGAAAAAATATATTTAAAAAACAATTTTACAACATGGATGAAATTTAATTTATGTTATATGTTTTTAATTCATGATGTATTGTCAATTTTCTATAAAAATGTTCTGCACAAACGCACCCATTCCATATATCACATTTAACTACAGAAGAGGGGCTATCAAAGATAAAGTCCAAGGGACAAAGAAAAAAGAAAATTTATTGCCTTCTTTTGATGTGTTTCCTTCTTGCTCTCCATTTGAAGGTGAACTCAACTATAGGAACTGAGGGCACTTGCCTCTCTTTAGGGATGAGGATTCCTGTGGTCCACCATGGCCAAATCTATATGACACATGTGTCTTCAACTCTGAAGTCATCTATCTAATTTCTTAGCTCTTACATAGAGTAGTAAAGAAAACAGAAGTGGTGTTCTTTCTATATTGACCAAAACCTACGTGAAGCCATGTCTTCCATGCTACTCTCTTTTCCCAGAGAAAGAAAAAAGAAAGCACCAAAGAAAACTTCATGAATAACTGGGATTTCTGAGGGCATGGAAAGTTGCATTAACAATCGAGATAAACTCAGAGCAAAGACACAAAGGCAGGAAAGTAGTTGGTATGATTAGGGACTGGCAAACTTGTACATTGAAATCCTTATATGAAGGACTCACTATCACAGGAGATGAACAGAGTGTTTTTGAAAAAGTCAAGCTAACTCTGTTAAGAGATGTCCATAAGTGGCATTTCTGTAGTGGCACTGCTGTGGTATAGGATTTTTCCTACATTTTCAGGTTCAGAGACTATTTGTCAAAATGTCAAATCCTCAAGCTAGAACCACACAGCAAGCCAACATTAACGGGAAAAAAACAAAAAGACTCAGTTATTTCAAAAATGGACTGAATACATTAAGATAGATGGTTGAGTGTGGATAGATAGTTCAGGAGAAAAAAAAGTAAATTGCCACTTAATATAACATTATTATCTTACTTTGATCAAGATATTGACAAATATCTATATTCAAGTGTATCAAAGCATAGCCAAGATATGTATATTAATCATTTTTAAAATTTTCCCTTTTGGGTAATAATTCACTTCTTTTCCTGTTTTCCAAGTTATCAACAAAGTTGACTGACATTATATTCCTTGTTTACTATATTTTTTAGAAGTTCTTTTGAATACATTTTTTCTATAAGTATCATAAGTTCATTGCTGGGAAATGGCACAAGGGATAGAATCACATAGAAATTATGCTGAGTAATGAGAATGTTGAAGACATTTAATCCAGTATGCCTAATGTTTGTTGAAACACCTATACAAAGCACCTATAGAAAACAAAACACCTATAGAAAAGCACCTATAGAAAAAATATGAAAATAAGTAAGAGTCCCTAATTTCTAGAGTTCCGCTGTCTAAGAAGAAATCTTTATATGAAACAAACTATAGTTTGTAGAGACCTGATGCGCTACTGTATGCATAGTGTTTGAAAAACACAGGAAGCAGAGAAATTGATTCTTCCTAAGACAGAGTTCGAGGTGAGGTGGAATCAAGGTGATAGAAGGGATATTGATTTGGACTTTAAAGTTTGACAGTGGTGCATAGAGTTAGTGACAATCCAGAGATGTGTTAAGGAATGAGAGGTAAGGCTACATAGGGAAGGCAGTGGGAGTACACAGGCTATTAAGAGGGTCTCGGGCTGGAAAGGGAGGCTGGACTACATATTGAAGGATCTCAGATGCTTAACTCGTTAGCTGAATGTGGCACTGGCAAACTAGGTAAGGTTTTGAGTGAAGGAACCAAGTCATGTGATAGATGAGAAAAATAGTTCAGATGACGCTGAAGATAAAAGGGACCAGAAGGAAATCAGGAGGAGCTTAGGAATGAAATTGGAGATGTAGGAAAGGAGATGCTTGTTTGGAGAGTGAGTTTCAGATAGCACAGATTTATTTGCAGATGTTCAGCAGACCTTTAGAAATACAGAACACAGTACATAGCAGGGACAGGAATGAGCTTTCATGTATTTCAAAACTATCCTCAGTTCTAGGGTTTCATATTCTCTGGTGATCATGGACTGAATCACTTTGATTTTCTTTTTTCTTATCTACCGTAGCATTATACTGCAAAGCCCATGACATCATTTCTTCCTTCGTTTTGGGCTGTTGGTCCTTGACTTTTGATTATTAACTCAGAAATGGTTCTCTCAGAGGAGGCTCGGTTGCTGGTGTTATCTGCGCTTCCTTGCAGTGGCCTGTGTCAGGGGAATTTGTTTGGAAAGTAAGAAGTGTATCCCTGTGCTTTTGGCAAATAGAATCAAAGCTCTTATCTTTCTCTGCTACACTTAACACCCTTTTAGCTTCTCAGATTCTTCTAACCCCTTTGGTTTCTATTTTCTCTCTCTCTTGCAAGTGCATGAACCCGTGTTACTGTATCCTGGGACCCAGACTACACATACAAATACTTCATCACAGCAACACTCCTAACTATACTGTTGTCTCTTAAACATTGGAGAAAAAGCGGGGGCCGGGGAGGGAATCGCTAGCATTTGAATTTAATCTCTTTATGTGAATATGTGATTGGTTTATTTAGAAAAGCTAAAATTAACTTCTTATAAATACTTCTTTTTGCCTTCTCTTTATAAAACTTAGGCTAAGCCACACTTGGCACTTTACTGTGTCATGAAGTAATGGTATACAACTTAAATAAATATTGTAATGTTAATTATATTACATAATAGATTATGGTTTCAGTATTACTTGGTCGAGGAAAAAATATAAAATTGTAAATAACTTGCCAAAAAATTAAGAATGAAAGTTATTTCTCAGTGTGTTCATATTTTGCACATCAAAGGGTGATTCTTTTCCTCTATCACCATGTTGTATTTTGCAGAAAAATACATAATAATGCCAATTGTATTCTTCATAATGGTTAATTTTCTAAGACAAAGACTAGCAACAAAGAGAAAACTAGAATTCTTAAAACAATTAAAATACCAACAAAGTATCCTGAGGTTTGAAATTCATAGAAATTTTCAAAGATACATTTTTTTCCTTTTGTTCTAAGTCTATTTGCTCTGATATCATTTATACATTTTTTTTTTTTGGTTTATAATGTTTGTTGTTATATTTCCTGATTATTTAAATTTGTATTTCAAATCCTTGGAATAATTCTAGCACTTCCCCAGTATACAAGCGTATATTTAATGGAAATTATTAAAGCCAACACTAAATTCACGATATATTCACACTGTTTCTTCATCTGAGTCTTTGATAAGTTTACGCACTATAATTTACTTCCACAAAAGCAAAAGCGTTCCTCCCTGAATTGTAGGACACAAGATATACATAGTAATTCTCTTTTGGAAAATGAGTATGTAATGATTCAAACAATGTAAGAATGGAACCCTGTGAAACATGTTTTGTTCACGTGTTGCAAACAGATACAGGTTTTAAATAACACTCATTCTTCCGTGCTGGGAATGTGTAAAACATGGATGATGCTTGCATGTGGCTAGAGAAGTGGTGATGAAAGCAGACTTGCCTCAAGGAGGAGTGAGGAATTGAGGCAGCTTATTTGTTCCTTAGCAGAGTGTGTGCAAACAGATGGGCTATCCAATATATCCCACTCACTAGACAACTACATTTGTTTTTAGGTTCAATGGTAAATGGATGGGGCTCTGCATCTGATGAGGATCGTAACTTTTCTAGTCATAGATCTAGTGTAGGTAGCTCCTCAGATGGCTCCATCTTTGCCAGCGGCAGCTTTGCACAAGCACTGGTGGCAGCAGCAGATAAAGCTGGTTTTAGGCTGGATGGAACCAGCCTTACAAGAACAGGTTGGTAGACTCCGAGTCAACACTCTTTGCATGAGAGATTCTCATCCTTTAGACACCGAGCTATATTTCTCCTGTTCTTTCTCTTCAGTGAGTCTGACGGCAGGGCTTTCTTTAATATGCATGACCACGGTTGGGATCCTCAATTACCAGAACTCTCTTCTGATGCTACTTTTGCAGAGCCAAGAATAGGCTCCTACTCACCACCTTCTATCCTTTATTTCCCTTTCCCTTCATGGCTCTGCTGATTAATTGGAATATGCTTCCTTTCTATATTACAGCCAAGCTGCAACTGAGATTGCCATTAAATTTTCAATAACTCACACTTTGCAAAATTCTCACACAATCAATAATGTGCCCAGTGATTAAAATTATTCAGCTTTTATCTCCATTACTTTCCTTTGCCCCATTTCTTTCTGCAAATGCGTTTTCTGGGAAGGCTTCCTCAGCATGGGGTGACTGGGTCTAAGGCTGTCAGTCTAACAGTTCAAATGGCTGATGGTCTTATTAATTGTTTGGCTGTTAAAATTTTAACCCAATAATGTATTATTTGTTTTAAAGGATGCTAATTAAAGATACACCCACTGCATTTGCAACTCGAATAAAATGACTGCATGCGTATTGCTCTGTAGCATAATCTACTTTGGGTTTCTGAGAATAATCGAGTACCAATTGTATAATTTTTCATATATCTGATTATTTTCCCCAAAATGAATATGAGAGTCATTCTAATAATAGATCAGTAATTTGTAAGTGTTTGTTTTACTGAAAAAAAAATAACTTTGGCATGATCCATGCTTTTATGACTGTAATTCTTAAATGCACATATAAGAAGATTCTACTATATGAATTAAATTGAACTACCTTACAAAACAAACTAATGAAACTTTAAATGCATTTTTGAAATCTTAATAGTATTCAAATAGTAAAGTGAAGAAAAATGATTTTGACCCTTCACTAAACTCTCAGGTTATAAAAATCAGTCTTGGACATTTTCTTTGAATTATAACATCAGTATTTCTTTTGAGTATGCATTAGGAATCGTCAAATGGTATAAAAAATTTTCTCCAAGCATTGCAGAGGTTTATTTTTCATATAGCATCCGAACTAAAGTATGTTGTAATATAATGGTTATTTGAATTTTCTTGCTTTATAAGGCATAAGTCAGAAACTTTATGTTGCCTGAGTGTTTTTTTGTGGCTAGTTGTAAGCACAGCAATGAGACAGTGCAAGGAAACTAATAAATTAGAAGGCATAAGTACATTTCTTGCATGTATGCTAATATCTAATAAAGCATTAAGCAATATCATGTCACATTGACTTAAGAAAATGTAACTACATACAATAATTTTGTGTGAAATGAAAACATGCACAAGAGAATAGATACATGCACATAAACCGACCCTCTCTCACCATAATAAACACTGTATTGAAATCATAAGATGTTGAAAATTTATTAGCTACCCTTTTCACAAAATAAACTTCCCTGGGTATGTACTAAAGCTCAAAAAAAGGACATAACACAATTTCATTTTGCAATGAGAATTTGGAGTCTGCTCAGATACAATAATATTCATCAGAAAATACCTATTGCACTTTGGATATGCAAGGTGGTTTTAACCTGCTATCTATCCTATATTATACACTAATACAATTGAGTTTCTGTAAAAGAAGTAAAATTCATCGTGTATTTATATGGGTGATAAGGTCAGTTTAATATATGTCTTTGAGCAGATCTTTCATGTAAATTTTCAAATGCATTTACTTCAACACATTTCTTCTGTGCTGAAAGTGAGTTTATAAGATTCCAAGGATAAAATTTGATGAAGCAAATAAGACAGTACATAATTCATTTCAGAAATAACTTCCTTAATTTTAAGAAGTAAAAGCAGCATTAATTTGCATATATCCATGAAAATATCACTGAGATCATCAAGGTTAAATAATAAACCAAGTAATCTCAAGCTTTTGGTTGGTGGATTTGTTTTTTTATTCATTTATTAAATTTTTTTTCAGCGGGTAGTGTGTTGGTTACTAAAAATTGGATAAAATGAATGCAACAGGGCATTTTTTTATGGAGATGCACCAGTATTTGGTATCTTCAAATGGCATCTCTAGGCAAGTTTGTAGGTTAGTCTAAGTAAGAGCAGAAATACAAGACACGCACAATCACTGCCTTGTAACATCCTCTGTACCACATTCCCTTTGTTTTCTTTTTAGGCAAAGCTTTTACCTCCTCTCAAAGACCTCGACCAACCAGCCCATTTTCTACTGACAGTAATACCAGTGCAGCCCTGAATCAGAGTCAGAGGCCTCGGCCCACTAAAAAACACAAGGGAGGGAGAATGGACCAACAACCAGCATTGCCTCATCGAAGGGAAGGAATGACAGACGGTAGGTTTGTTTCCTTGTCTCTTGTCTCCTCACTGAAGAGGTGTGCTCTGTGCAAGTCATTAACCTACATTAAAGTAGCTATGGTAGATTAGGCATCGCCTAATTACGTAACAAGGCAGAAAATCTAGCAATATGGTCTTGTTTAAATAAAACACCCTCTTTTTTTTTTTCTTTTTAACAATCTGGAGTTATTTCTATATTACCAAGCCCCAAGAAATGAATGCCATACCACTTTCCAATGTTGATTTTGCTACCATTCTGGAGTTTTCCATCAATGCTTTTAGTGAACATTCCCTATTGAGATTAGGGAAAAAAAAAAAAAACATAGGTAACATGGGCACTTGGCATGCATTTCTGATACTAAATTTGGAATATTTCTGATATCAAATTAAGGTAACTTCAGTGGTATTTCACTTTTGAAAAAGACCATGAAATGATTTGTAACTTAGTAACTTTTTTTAGTTTCATGAATTTCAGGCCTAAAAGCTAGCTACAGATCAGCGAATGGATGGGTCAGCAAACTTTTCTATAAAAGTCCGGATAGTAAATATTTTTGACTTTAGCTGGCCATACAGTCTGTGTCACAACTATTCACTGCCATTGTAGTCTGAATGTCGCTACAGAAAAAAATAAATGAATGGGTGTGACTGATTTCCAATAAAACTTTATTGATAAAACAGGCAGTGGCTGAATTTGGCCCATGGCCCATTTGTTGATCTATTCCAATCCTTTTATTTATGTATAGCATTCAGTCTTTGCACAGCAAACACTGTTGGTTTCAGGAAGCACAATATTCCTGGGACATGTCCTTCTTCAATAAAGAAGAGTTCAGTAGCTTTACAGAGCAGGATTTATCTCCCATATGTTCAACTTAATTCTCATACATTTAAATGTAGGAATACAACTATTTATCATGAAGTTTTATTCTAAGGACTATTTAAGATGATATATGTAAAGAGCCTAGTTTGATGTCTGAGCCAAAGGTAAACTTGTTCCCTCTTCTCAGCACTATCCCCTGTAAACACACAGAATTGGTCTTGAGGTAGTTCTACTAAACACCACAAGAGTGAACCTAGCCAATCTGTGCATTAGAACAATCTAGGGAACTCTTAAATTGTACTCTGGAGATTGGGATTTAATTGTTCTGGGTGAAAACCAATTATGAGTGTTTTTAAAGCTCCACAAGTGAATCTAACGTGCAGCCAGCATTGAGATGCTGTGAGTGAGTCCTTAGCATTCATTTTACTCTCTTGGACTTACCATTATAGGACAGAATGAGGCCTAGTTGGGAAAGAAACATCTGTTCTTTATTAGTTTGGGTGGGTGGGGGAGGTCTGTATCTGGCAGCCATCTTTGTGATTTCTTTTGTCATTTTTTAAGGCAAGGAAGATTTTAAAAGTCAAACATAACTTGTTCTAAAAGCTTTTAGGTTTCCTTATCTTTCCTGTTACTTTGTTTTCATTGGGAAGTGTTTGATGGAATATGAGGGCAAAGGTACACTTGAGATTTTGGTGCTTTATAAGCGAATATCCTGTGCTGAACAAAAATGCTCACCGCTGCCTCGCTGCCTCAGATGGTCTGAAGATTAGTTGAGCACTTAAAGCAGTCAGTAGTGTTGATCTTATACTCTGTAAATAAAAAGGACCACTCCCACTGGTACGCTACTTATAAATCTCAGAATTAATAATTTTGTATAGTTTTTCTGCTATGAATGTTGTGGAGAAAGAGAAGAAAAACGTTTTTTCTGAAATGTTTGAAGATTATATCCAGAATATGTGGAAGGTATAAAATATAAATCAACAAAATAGAGAGCTCTCCTTTTCTTCCTAAAATTCTTTTCTTGTAATTTTTAGCAGAATGTCTAGTTAAAGCAAGCATCCACCTAGTTTAAAGCATGATCAATATATTGCTTATCTTTCTCAACAACTAATAGGTTCCTAACTTTTAAACTTGCCAGCATTGCAAAGCCAGGTTATGGATTATGTGTTGTTAGTAGAAATATTTTGGAAGTAGTGATATTGCAAAGGGAATTTTGGCTCCCATGTCTTCCCAAGTGTATGATCCAATGATGTTTTATTTATGATATGAGGGCATTAATTGCAGATGACACTCTACAGATTATCCTTAAGGATGTTGCTATTTTATAGCAAATGTATGTGTCATAGCATTTATATGGTATCAATCCAGGCATTAGTAATAATTTTTTTTATTATTTGTGTGTGAAATCAAACCGTTCTTTTGGGGCAGGTTGCTGTTTAACAGCACTTAGTGCCTAGACATTTTTACACTAAAACTTTTGCTTTATACATTTTAAAATTGTATTTTGTGAGTAAATTAATCAGAATAATTACTGCCAGCTGCTATACCAAAGAACTATCCCTCAGTGGCTCAGCACCGCAAAAGTTTGTTTCCCATGAACATAATAATTTATCAAGGTCAGGTGTCTCTCCTCTAAGTACCAATGTAAGAAAATATGCTTTTTCAGTATTGGGATACCATCATTTTTACAGTGCAACATTTATGGCTTCTGAGTGAGGGGAAGACAAAAACAGAGTGATCACTTGAGACGTTCTCTGGTCAGGCCTGCAACTGGTGCATATCCCTTATCATCTCACTGACAAGTACACTGTCACATGACATCAGACTAACTACTGGGAAAGTGATATTCTCTTGTGTCTAGTAAGAGGAATTGGGAATGGTGGTAAACATAAGGCTCTGTCTTAAAGACTATGAAAAAACCCACACACATGTCAAGGAACATTCTGCTCCTTTGAATTCTCTTCGAAGCAGCCATTGCTCCATCCAAATCTTCTCTTCTACATGCATAAGTCAAAGAATACCTTTTCAAGCCAATATATTAACCAATACTGAAGGAAGAAGGCAGAGGAAGTATTTTTCTATCCATCAACCTTTTTTCCCTAGATCAGCTGCTTCTAGCCTGTTCTCCCCTCATTCCTAATGTCCCGGTTAGAGAACTTTCCTAGTTCTGCCACAGACTGGCTTGGACCGTTGAGCGAATTTCTTTATTTATTAATTTGTTCATTCAAATATTTACTAAGCACATAACAAATGATAGTCAATGGAAACCAAAGAGACAAAATTCCTTGTCTTCCTGGAGTTTACATTCTGTTGAGAGAAGATAGAGACAAACAAACAAAATAAAAGTAGGTAAGATGGTCATAAGTGTCATGGAGAAAAAACATAGGAAGTTGAGAAATACAAAGGTTAGGCGAGGTCTTTTTTAAGTAGAGTCTCAAGGAAGGCTTGACCAAGAAGATGACATTAGAGAAGACTAAAAGATTAAAAGGGAAAAAACAATGCTGATATCGAGGAAAAGTCATTCCAGAAACTGAGAACAGCAACTGGAAGCCTGAAGCTTGTTTGATAAAAAGAGAAGCAGTGTGACTGAAGCAGAGACAGCCACAGAATAAAATGTAAGGTTAGACAAGTAAGCAAGGACCAGTGTTTGTAAGGCTTTAAACTTTTTTAATGTTATTTTAGAGAGACAATGAGAGACAGAGCACAAGCAGGGGAGGGGCAGAGAGAGAGGGAGACACAGAATCTGAAGCAGGCTGCAGTCTCTGAACTGTCAGCACAGAGCCCAATATGGGGCTTGAACCCAAAAACCATAAGATAATGACCTGAGCTGAAGTCAGATGCTTAAGCAACTGAACCACCCAGGCACCAAAAGACCTTAAACTTCTATAAGGGCAATGGCTCTTACTTTGAACAGGAAACCACTGAAGGGGTGTGTGTGTGTGTGTGTGTGTGTGTGTGTGTGTGTGTGTTTAAGGCAGAGGAGTAACATGATCTGACTTATATTTTTATTTTCTTTTTATTTTTTTTTAAAGTTTATTTATTTTGAGAGAGAGAGTCCATGTGCTCCCAAAGGAGGGATGCACGGGAGGGGCAGAGAGAGGGAGGGAAAGAATTCCAAGCAGGATCCCAATCTGGATGCAGGGCTTAAACTCACAAATCAAATCATGAGATCATGACCTAAGCTATAACCAAGAGTAGGATGCTTAACCGACTGATCCACCCAGGCGCCCCGTTTTTATGTTGAGACAGATTAAATGCACTTCTACGTGGAAGCACAAAAACCACATAGCAGGTTGTAGAAGTAATATAGGGAATTGATGTCAGAGGTTTCTACCCAGGTAGAATCAGTGGAAGCAATGAGAAAGGTTGAATTCTGGCTATAGCTTGGGATTGGTGCCACAGGATTTGTTACTGAAATTAAATACAGGTTGTAAAGCAGAGATGTCAACGATTATGCCAAAGTTTTGGTCATCTTGTAGAATGCAATTGCTACTATTTGAGATGATGAACACTAGAGAAGAAGCATGTTTTGTCAAGGAAGGTCCAGGGCTCAGTTTTGATATGTGAAAGTAGATGCTTTCTAAATAAGTAGAACACCTAAGTGTGGATTTAGTCATGTGAGTCTGAAGTTGATGGGAGGAGAGATCCAAGCTGGAGGTATTTGATTTCTTTTTGCCTTCTTTTTTTTTTTTTCTAAAAAGTGGATAATAATGGCACATATTTCATTGGATTGTTGTGTGCCTGATAACAGCAAATCCTGAGTAAGCCAGTAAGAGACTCGTTAGTGAATTAATTTAGTCAAAATGAATCAACATGGAAATTAATAATAAATTTAAGTAAACATATTTGATTACGTATTTTTATTTTTTCCACAGTCATTCTTAATCCCATCTTTTTCCAATTCGTTTATTTCAATGTGCACGCCATGTACTTTCTTCTTAGAGTATACAAATTCCAAGTATATGACTTAATTATGTAGCCATATAATTTCAGGTTAAATTAAATAGTAATCAGAATTTCAGCTAGCATAAGCAGATGCCATTTTGTCCATTTTAAAAATGAAGCTCCTTTTATGGAGAATAAAAATCAATGACAAGATATGTTATTTTGAAAGCAAATATAATAATTTCCCCCCTGCTGGCAGTCTTAAGGCCAAACACTCCAATGAAATGATTGCTTTACATTTATAATAATACATACTGAAGGAAGTCAGATTGAATATAAAGGAAACACTACACCCCTTGGTGGACTGTTCTATGAACAGATATCATGATATTGGATTAGCTCTTCATTTTGGAAGAAATTTTCCAAATGCAACTGTATTCTCCCAGATGGAAATCTTGTTCCCTTCAATAATTAGTAATTCATAATCTACCAAGAGGACATACGTACGAATTGGGAATGCTGCTTCAATATGGGAACTCCCAAAGCAGACGCAGAGGAGAGTGTTATTGTCAATTCAGTGGAGGACAATATCGTTTTGCTCGTTAAGAAAGAAGGTATAAAGCTTCTTAATAAAGTCTTTAAAGAGAGCAACTTAGCCTTTCTGGAGGAAGCCTGTCTTTTGTACACAAGAAATTTATACTTCTTCCTTTTAAGTGTCACAAACAGTACTCTTAGAAATAAGAGCACAAATACAACAATGGCGTGGGAAATAATGGACTATCTATATGCAATATCGCCTATTAATAATATAAATATGTGTATTATATATGGTATTTGATTTTATGAACCAATTATATATCACTGATATATATAATTAATATATCAATATATATTGTATCAATATTATATCAATAATAATTGACATTATGTAATCACTGATATTCTGAGGATGAACAGAGAAGTTTGCAGTCATATACCAGGAAAATTACAAGATAATAATCCAAAAGAATGTTTAGAATGTTCAGGAGATTTCAAAATCTTCAACAAAGTAATTCTAGAACTAGTATAATGGCATAAATCATATAATAGAACTAATATAATACTTAAAGAAATATGAAAGAAGAGACTATGATATCACAGTTGAAGACAAATCAAAGTATAAAGGTGTCATGATCCAAACAGCTAACTAATAAAAGGCAAATGAAAAATTGGCTAAGCATTTGAACTTTTTAGTTTTTTCACATCTTATATTTAATTTAAAGAGCTTTTTGGCAAAGTTATCTATTCTACTACATCTCAAATTTTTATGATGCATTGTCTACTCTAGCACCATGAGGCATATTCTATCTGTACTCTGAACAGTGGTTATTACTTATTAAAATTAATACATTGGAAGATTATAATGTATTAGTTGTAACTCATTAGCTAACTCATGAAACGAACAGCCAGAATTGGTTGCCAGGCAGAATGTTAATTGCATTTAATAAATGTTAGCTTAACCCTTTGACTGTTGCTAAATGTACCACGTACATGGGTAAAGGCAGTCATATGTTGCATATGATACGGCATATAGTTCTTAATTTCCCGAGGGCAACATTTCCTATGGAGATTGGCAGGACAGCTTTTATTCTTCCAGGGGACTTTTATTAACACAGCTGCTAGAATGTCTAGTCATTTTGTGTCATGATATTTCTACTTTGGGGAGGTGGGGGTGAACATTGGATAAAATATGGAGAAAATATAAAATGCCTTCTATACCTTGAACATTAGCCTCAGTGTGCAATTGAAAACACTCTCCACATATAATAGTTGAAATTAGTCAATTTTGTTTCAAATACAGTGTGATCAAAAGGTAGAAAAGAGATCAATAATATGCATTTTAGGTAGAAATAACTGACCTTTGCCTCCCCCCACCAAATTTCTTTTGCATGAGTGAGACCTTTACGAGGGCACGGGTTTTTTTCTTCATCTTGAATCAAAACCTGTATTTTTCATTACATTGTAGTCCATTCTAAACATTATTCACAATTTTTAGATCTTCCACCACCACCAGATCCCCCTCCAGGTCAGGGTTTAAGGCAGCAAATAGGCCCGAGCCAGCATGCTGGTAACGTGGAAACCTCAACAGAGAGAAAAGGAAGCTCTCTGGAGACACCACAAGCATCCACCTTAGAAGACACAAAGAGCTCATTGGATTGTCCAGCTAGAGCATCCCTAGAGTGGCAGCGACAAACCCAAGAATGGATAAACTCCACAGAGCGCCAAGAAGATATACGGAAAGCCCTACACAAACAAAGTGTTGGACCAGGTGTGTTCTGCACAGTCCTAAGAAAGTGTGGACTTTTACCTGTTTTCCCCCCCTACCAGGTACTTAGAAATGGCAGTTGTTTAAGAACATCTGAAATATGTTTGCCTTGAATCGCTAAAAAGCTGGGATTCCTCGGCAGAGCTCACTGACACATCTTAAGTCTCATTCCCATGGGGATTGTTCCTTACCCTCTGCATAGAGGTCTGAGCTCAAGAGACCTCCAAGCTTTTTTTTACCTGGATTGTTCAGGAGACAATTTGATTTTTTTGCCTTGTAATGTTTATGTTGAATGCTTTTAAGACCTCCAAATTTTGTCTTAATGTCACTACAATCTCTGCCTTCAACCAGTTTCGTTTTGACTGAAGTAACTAGTCATTTTGAAAGGAGAGCTCCTTTCAGTCAATTCGTTGAATTCATTGAAATAACAAAAGTTGTACTGAAATGCCCAGTCACAGTATTCTCAGGAAAAAAAGAGCTTAAACAGGGCCTACAGTTTCTCCAGCTGGTTAAATTTAGTGGGTTGTTAACATTTCACTGGGAAATATTCTTATTTATGAATCAAACTTCCTGGAATTGTCACAAAATAAATTTCATTATTTGTGGTTGGGTTTTTTTTTTTTTTTTGGAGGAGTGGTGGTTGTTTGGGCCTATTATAGAAATACATTTTTTGGAACACTTCTTCTCCTATCAGGTTTCATTGAGTATTAAAATGTACACACAAACACAGATGACATTTGAGAGTTTCTTTATACATTGATTTTTGAACTTGGACTCCGTCTTTTCTAGATATATCCTCTACCCATGCATTTTTAATAATTATATGATATCACAACTGGGTGCTCAAAGTTTGAGAAAATGTAATATATGCAAGAACCAAAATATGTCAACTTGAATGTCGAGATTTAGTGAAACATTTAGGAAGTTATATCATGCAGGCTGTGAGAGAAAAACCATGTGATTATTGTGATTTCATAAAGACCATCTAAATAGAGTGGCAGTCATCACAGTAATTGTAGCTCAAATCTAGAAAGAAAGAAAAAAAAGGGGGAGGGAGAGAAGGAGACAGGAAGAAAGAAGGAAAGAAAAAAAATGTTTCAAAATATTAGGTATTTAATAATACACATAACGAGTTATTTGTAGAGAGTTGCTGCATTTAAAAAAACTTTTTATTTACTATTTATCATTTGTTAAAATGTGTATCTCTCTTTTTCTTTTAAGTAAATACACAATCTTTAAAATAATGTGTTATATCCCAAGAAACAGCAAAAATTTAAGGAGCTTATTTTAACTAATACATGGTTCTTCATATTAATTGACTGAGAGAATGTCGCTATAATTTAAAGTGGAAAAACACCATGTTTATTCAGTCTTCATGGAAAAATTTAATTGGAGCCTCACTGAACTCCAGAAATTATGCTCAGAGATGCTTTTGTTAAACAATAAGGTTCGTTGTCTGCAGCTCTCTTTTGTAAAGAATTTAAATGTTCAAAGTGATATGTAATATTATATTTTTATCCCCAAATTTCCTTTGATTCAATCCTGTTTTAGTTCCTATTATAGGAAATGTTGGCACATGGAAATTCTTTTAATATCCGGGCCTTCTTAAACCTCTTATTTTTAATTTTACTAAAGAGTGAAATGGTAGAATAGCCCATCTTAAACTTAATATTTAAAGTTAAATTTCTTTTGTCTCCATGTTGCTGTTTAGCTTAGCACTCTGTATTTCTTTTTCAGAGGAGACATTGGTGCCCTACAGCAAGCCCAGTTTCCCATCTCCAGGTGGTCACAGCTCATCAGGAACAGCTTCTTCTAAAGGATCCACTGGACCTAGGAAAGCCGAGGCTTTGAGGGGAAGTCACCAGCGCAATGCCAGCGACCTTCTTGACATAGGATACATGGGCTCAAATAGTCAAGGACAGTTTACAGGTGAATTATGTAAGTGCTTTAGGTCATTTGAAAGGCTCTGGTGATTCAGAACTAACATTGGGTTAATAATGCAGGGGAGGTAAAAGTTTTCCTTGATCCTCTTAGGGTCCCTGGTTGGGTCTGAAAATTAACTGATAAAGATAAACAGGAGAGGGGCGCCTGGGTGGCTCAGTCAGTTAAGCATCTGACTCTTGATTTTGGCTCAGGTCACGATGTTGCAGTTCATGAGTTCCATCCCCTCACCGGGCTCTGCACTGACAGTGCTGAGTCTACTTGGGATTCTCTCTCCCTCTCTCTATGCTCCTACCTTGCTCACACACTCTCTCTCAAGATAAATAAATAAAAACTTAAAAAAAAAGGATGAACAGGAGAAAAGCGTACATGGGTGCCTTCACAAGAGAATGAGTCATGACCCAAAGTAGTGACCAGAGCAGAAAGCTATTATATCTTTTAGACAAAGAAGCAATAAATTTGTGAAGGTTTTAGGAGACAGAAGGGTTTGGGTAGGAGCAGTCAACGGTAAAGAAGTAACTCGGAAGAAAAGGGTTAGTTTAAAAAGGTTTGTTTGCACAGTTTCTCAGCCCCCAAACTCCCTGTCTCTGGGAATAAGAATATCCTTCTTCCTGGTACAAGGAGGATATCTTTCACGTGGGAGTTTTAGGACCTGTTTCAGAGAAAAAAACTTGGGTTGAGGGAGGGAGGTCAGAGTGACCTTCCTGCTTCTGTTGGTTTCTCAAACTCTTTCAGCTTCAGATATTCAGTGTGCCAAGGTGTCATATTTGGCAGTAGTATGTCCTGAACCTCAACAATAATATTGGCACAATAGACAAATTTCAGAACAGTAGAAATCTTGCTGTGCTATGAGAAAAAAAAATTTTTTTGACTTTGAGCAGTTTTGGTCATAATGTAGACCATTGCTATTTCCAGCTGTCTATTAAATAAACATTTCCTCCATTTCAAGTCTGACTTATACTATACAAAAATTGCCTATCTTTAGGCAATTAATTTTAATATTTATAAGTTAATTGTTTGTAGTTTTGTTTACCTTTTTAACTGAGCATATAAAGAAAGGGAAACATATTGGCCCTTTGTTAGTTTTTAAAGAACCTCAAGAATTTTTCATTCCCTAGTTGATGTCTGTCTTTATTCATTTATTCATTTATGTATGTATGTATTCATAGAGAACCTGTGCAAGTGAGGGAGATAGAGAGGGCTGGGGGAGGAGTAGAGAGAGAGGGTGAGAGAGAATCTTGAGTAGGACCCATGCTCCACATGGAGCCACATGCGGGGCTCGATCTCACAACCCTGAGATCATACCTGAGCCAAATCCAAGAGTTAATGCTTAACTGACTGAACCATCTAGGTATCCCTATTTATTTGTTTATGTCTTTCTTTATTTATTTTAAGAGTCAACTTTTTAAAGTTGATTTTTGATTTCAGTTCATTTGAAGTACTTTGATTATAATAACATATTATATATATATATATACATATATATATGTGTGTATATATATATACAATTTTCTTTTTGAATAAAGAGCCAGCATTGATAGTATAACTAATCTATAAAAATATAATATCAGCTGACAGAGAAAGATAGGATGTCACAATATGTCACAGTAAGAAGCACTGAACTCTTGGTGTTAATTTTTTTCTTGAAATTGACCACTTCTGCTATCCAATGTCCAAATTATACTTGTTGAGTATTTTCAGCTGCTTATTTGAATTCAGCTTAAAAGCAATGCTGAAGGAACAGCCTTGGGTTCCAGTCTTAGCCCAGAACAAGTAAACTACCTTCCTAATCTCCACCCCCTTATCTTAAAAATCGCATTACTGTTATGCTTACATCACAGACTGGGGGATGTCATGAAATAATGGAAAGTAAAAGTACTTTCAGACTGTAAGTTATTTCTTGACTAGAGTTAGCATTATTGTTTTCTATTAGTAATCTGATTATTAGTAAGATATGTTTATAATTTTTAATTTGAGTCATGACTACTTGGATTTTTCTTTGACTTTTAGAATAGTTAGAGATTCGCAAGAAGTGCAGAAATAGCTCTACCTGGATTTTAAATCTCCAAGTTTTGCCATTTCTTTTTCTTTCCCTTCCCCTAAGTCCATTTTCTTAACTTTACACACTCACCAAGGCTATCCGATGATGTCATCTTCGTTGATTATCTGTTTCGCTTTTTGTTATACTGGTCGGGATGAAAGACTACTTACGTTCAATACAAACTTATTTCTCATTTTTTTAATCTCTTTGTAGAGTAACTGAGAGGAGACATGCAAAGCTGCTCTGAAGGACCACCAGGTCTGAACTCATGGAAGTGATGACACTAAACAGTGCAATGAACAATTTCTTTATTTATGTACTATTAAAAGACTGTAAATGCAATGTAAAGACACACAGCCACACATATCCCACAGATATTTTACTTGTGTTCTTCTCTTAAGTACACCACCCACCTTAACTCTTTCTTGTCAGGAGTATATACAAAAGAAAGAAAACAAAACTCGCCCTCCAGGAAGAAAAGGATTTTCCTCTGTATATAATTTCTTTTGTGCGTTGCTATGCAAGCTCACTCTTTTTAGCTCTGTTCATACTATTGTCTGTTTTTATTGGTCTGTTGTACTATATGTGAATTAATAGGCTGTGGTGCCATATATTAACTTTTAATTGTGTAACTTTTATGTTTAAATTTTGCACTGCAATTTTATTTGGTGATAAGCACAAATCTCTACTCCTCGTGACATGAAGAACAAGACTGAATGTGAAGGGAGTTTCTGTACTGTAAGCTAGGCTGGATATGCTGGTTGGAACCAATCATGTGAGATGGTTTGCAGTTGGGGTGTAGAAACAGGAAGATGCAAAGGAACAGTGGTGTTGGCGAAGTCTTCCTTGAGTACCAGGGACTGAGTCAATAAAAAGAAAAGCAGAAAGGTGGCTTTTACTATTGACAAAACGCAGGGGTCAAAGAAGGAAATCTAAGTCTTAAGGCTAAATAGGTATTAAAATACACAGGTAGCAAAGATGTACTAAACTCGCTAAAAAGAGAAAGAAAAAGAAAATGAAAATGAAAGTTACATGTAGCATCAACTTTACCTGTCATTGTAATTGACCCATCTGAGAATTATAACAAGCAAAAGGAAATGAAGGTGTTTCGCAAGAGCTGTGTTTGTATTACAGTGTTTTCAAGAAGCATTTTCTGAATTACCATAATTAATCTCTCCAACTCATTAAGTCAGGATCTAATATGAAGTTCCCCAAGGAAACAAACAAAATGAACTCTAGAATATCTAGCAAATAGTTAAAGAGGCAATTTATTATTAGGACATACTCGGGCTGCTTCCAAATGCAAAAACTCTATTGCAATATCTTGTTTCATCTTTCTGATACATGTTCAGTACACACTAGAGGATAGAGCTGCATCGCTTAAATTTATGACTTTGAAAAAAATCATGCAGTCTATAGACAATTCTGTGTTTTGTTTGACTAAGAGGTGAAGTTCATGCCACCAGATGTATAGCCAAATTGTAAGTGCTTAAAAAGCAGTGCTCAGAGTATGTTCAGTTCACAGTAAGTAGATTTATCGAAAGAAACATTTTATGGTACAGTCTCAGAAATTGGCTACCGACTAAAATATGTTTGACCCATTTTGAATGAGTAAATTGAAAAGAAAAATTTTAAAGGAGAAACAATGCATGTTTATACACTTTTTAAATAAAACGAAACCTCGTTAAGTGGACATTAATCACAGTGTCCTGCCTCATTTGTTGTCACGACTTTGAGAACAAGAAATTCCTGAACATCAGTCATGTATGGTCAAAATGAATATGGCTTCGAAATATATGTAGCCACTGTACGTGAATAGTGAAGCAGTCCAGTAGAAGAAAACTTCCCTGAAATTCCTACTTGTGACATTTTTCCATGTGCTGCCTACAACAGCTGTAAATTCGACTTCTAGTTATACTTTCTCATGTTTTCCCTACGATGTGCTCAGTAGTTGTACTCTGAAAAATATTCGATGTAACGATTAGAATCAATCGTAAAATATGGGACCCGCTTGAGTGATGATTCATACTCCATGCATTATTGGCTCAGCCACCAATTCTGTATCATATTTGTAATAGCAAAGGGATAATATAATTTGATGTTTCCCTTTTTTGTTTCCTGAGACTGCATCAAGACAGGCAAGAGTGGAGGAAACTAATGTTCTTTATGGGCCCCAATGTCTTTGGTGCCATGTGGTTCATTTCTTCACTGAAGAGAAAAAACTATTCTGAAACATACTTATTAAATGCTGTAGCAACTTTCTATAATCAGTGCCTGATTTGAATGCAGTTTGGTTTCTCTGGGTCAGATTGTCCACGGAAGGTGAAAAGTTTCTGTGAAGAATGAGTACATAACATTCACAACAGTAGGATGTGAGGTATTTAATTTCTACTTATGCGGTTCCCTACTTCACCTCTTTCCATTTAAAAACAAAGTTTTGTTCATGTTCCCTCTTTATGCTATTCTATAACCCACTTTAGATTAAAGCTTTAGTTCATTACATTTATTACACATAGACTTTGTACCCTGGTAAAAGGTGTATGTGACTAATAAACCAAGACTTCAAAATTAGATTATGTGTATGCAAGTGACTTCGGGAATAACATAGGACATAGCCTTAAACCTTCTTATTTTCAGTGTATAAAAATTAACTGTTCTGGTTAGCTTTTGGCAACAGAGCCCTTATGGTTGGTTACCTAGAATGTTCTTTTAGAATATTCCACATACCCTTTTAAATCTAATTTTAAATAAATTGGTCAGTAAAATCTTGCACCCAATATATCATCCTCACAGATTTAGAACAAGATCAAATGCTGTGGCAATCCAAATGACTTCAGGAATCCTGGGAAAAAAAAATCAAAAGCTTTTGACAACTTGGTATATGTAAAAAGCTTCTAATCTGCATAAGTCAGAATGTCGTTAAAGAAATACAAACATGTATGAGAATGTCATTTTTTTCATTTTGTAGCCCAGTCAATGAATGTCATTAGAAATCACTGAGCTCACTCTTCTTCAGGTCTAAACAAGGCCTGTAGAAGTTGTCAGAGGGAAATCTGGATGAAAGAGAATGTAAACTTATCTCACACTCACAGGCAATGCCACGGTGCAGCCAGGCCCTGAACAATACAGCTCCATTCTCAACGCGCAAAGTCTCCATTGGGGAAATGCCCATCAGTGTCCCAGCTCAGGAATGCCTCAGTGTGTGCAGAGAGAGTCGCCCCACCCCTCCCCAGATCTTTTCCATGATGTATTTAAAGTGGGATAGTCCAGGGACTTGACAACAATGGATTCCTTCATAGGATTCGAACTCAGTACAAGGGAGCATATAGGAAAATCAAGACCAACACTTAAGATGTCATATAACCAAAGGGAAATAAAAATGTTGCACGTATACTTGCTCTAACAAAACAGATTAAATGGTGTTCTTTGTCATAGTTTAATGCTCTGGGAATTTAAATATATCTTCAATGGGATTCAAGTTGAAAGTTTATATGAGCTTTGATAGAACACCTCCAATTTCTGTTCAACAAATTTAGGTAATTGTCCATTGACAACATAATTATAACAATGCCGATGAGCTCTAAACTGTGGTTTATCTTCGCCACTGGAAAGTGATTGTGTATCAGTATTAAAGATATGCAGATCCATGACATTCACTAATTTGTACATCTGCTTCTGTACATTGTATTTATCAAGTTACATGCCAAGAATTGGTGTAAAGCAACATGTCTTTCCACATTATCTTAGAGATGAAGTTACTTTTATTTTGCTTCTCTATAATGTGTACTTCAAATGGAACCCCATGCCTTTTTTAAATGAATTTCAGTTTACTGATTTTTCTTATCTCATTTTCAAAATCATTTATTGTGACTTTAAAGTATTGCAAGATAAGGGATTTTGTGGCCGTGGGTAGACTTTTTATACTTTGTTTTATAGATTGACTTTTTTTTAACTAGTTTGTTTAAGTCACCAAACAGCGTCCAAAAATCTTAATGTGTTTCATTTGATGTTGTTAGATCAGAAAAGAAATTGGCATAAAATTGGTTAATAGTATTGTCAAAGAATTGTGTATTGTGTACTCACTGGGAAAAAATAAAATATATTCACATTTCAAATTTGTAAAAAAGCCATTTATGTAAAACAGACTTGCCTTGTAGAATAATCAAAACAGACCATACAGTCACTTGTGCAACACCCCATTAATATTTTGTGACCAAATGCAAAATCTTATTTTCTCGTGTGGTAATGGGTTGGGCAGTGGTAAATACAAATTGGAACTGACTTATATAAATGACTATACTAATGACACTGATGAATATAAAAAAGCATTTGAAATCATAGATTCCACCCTATACGCCCTCCTTTCCAGATCTGAGCTTCCCCACCCCATAAAGACCTGCAGATGGATAGAATACAAACTTCTTGTCTACAAAATTACCTTAAAAATCATTCGTTAAATATAAATAAGCATGAGAATTGGAAGAAAGTGGATATTTCTTAATTGCCTTTGAGTAGCTAATGATAACTTTAAGATGATGGATGTTGAAAAGTTATCTTAGAGACTGGATAGAAAAGAAAAAGTCCCAATTTTATTATACTCCATGAATATTTCATTCTTTTTCACTAACTACACTTACAAGATCAAATTATTTCTAAAAATAAAAAAGAAGGTTATGCATTCTTTAAAATTATATAGTAATAGTAAAAGTGAAAAAAGGAACTTATTGAACTCTGAAGCAATTTATTAAAAAATATTTTTAAAGCACATGGTAAGTGGGTAATAAACTTCAGAGTTTCATTAAAAATAAATTAACATGAAAATAAAATAGTATTGGAAGAATCACAAATAATGTCGCATTAATATAATATAACGGTAATCCATAATATCTGTGATTTAAAGACAAGTTTATCATTTACCTATATGACAAATAGTAGAGGAATTACAAAACAATCATTGCTTTATTGAATCTGGGTGCATTACGGAAACACCTGAAAATGGCAAAAGTACAAAATTATCAGAAAGATTTATTAAAATGATACACTACGCTCTCTTCACTATTATATATTACCCATAGAAAAGATATATCCGTGTTGTAGGAAAGCATTTTAACAAGAAATAACACAATGTCGTCAATTTGTGAAAATGTATTTTATATCATCCAAAGAGAGTATCAGCCAAATTCATGATAAATCTCACTTCCTAACAAAGATGTGAAATAAAGCTGCAATAACTGAAAAGCACGTTGTAAGAATTCAAAAGAAAAGACACATGGAAAGACCAGGAAAGGAAGATAATACGTTGTCTCCAAAAAGTTTCAGGAACTCTTTTACCTCGATGAATTTAGTGCAGTCTTGCTTTTGGTTTTCAGCCTTAGAGGGAATTTCCTTCAGGTGCAGAGAAGGAATTTGGTATAAGACAGGGATGCAAAGCTGTCAAGGATCCCAGAGACAGATGCAAGACAATTGTATGGCTGGGTGTGACCTGCCTTTGTATCTCCCAGCTTACACACTTTCTCCTGGCAGCAGTTAAGCTACAAGAAATATATATATTCAGTTATCTTGGTAATTAATCAGAGACAGGCACTTTTATAATTCAAATACACTCACCTTGGGCTCTAGTCAATGTCCATGATAGGGAATTTGCAGGTCACTATAAATGCCCTTAGCTCATAACACCATAGCACCCTTTGCCTGGAAAATACCTTAATGGATGCAGCTTCTAGGTAGGAGACAACTTTTTTGGACAATTTTTATATGGTGTTGTGCTTCTCTAGACAACATTTACCAATAATTTGTTTCTGACAAACGGTTTGGATTTTTTGTTGTTGCTGTTTTGGTTATTTATTCATTAGTTTTGCAAGCAAGTACTGAGACATTGTGCTAAGAAATATACAACGTGGTTAAAACAGAAATGGCTTTTGCCTTCATAAATAGATCAGGATCTTCTATTAAGTACAGCCCTGATCTCTAGGAAAGTATCTTTTTGATGAATGTTTTTGAGCTAAGGGAAGAGAGACAATGAACAAGGCTTTTAAATATATTCTCAAGCAATAAAATCTGCATTAGCTTCATTCATACCCCCTCACCCTGTCATATTATCCATATTCCAGTCTTTCTCAAAATAGTCTATGGAATTTTAATAGGTATTTTAAAAATAAAGAAGAAAAGAATGGATGAACATATAAAGAGATTTCTTTATTACTTGACTCCTTTTCAAAGTTGCTCAAATGTTATATAACATAGAAACCTTTGTCCTGAGGCATCTTGTGAAATTAGGAGTTTGGGACACTCACTTTGAGAAATACTCTCCTAGAAATCATCGTACTTCATTCTGTCCCTAGGCTCTGCATTAATGGTCCCAAAGTACCTTTGCCATTTTTTTGTCCCTTGCTGTGGTTTTTTAAAGTCGGTATCAACTCATGACAAAGAAATGTGTGAATCTCAGGTATTCTGTAGAGATAACAGAGAAAAACTATTCAGTGAGAAATTGCATTCCCATTTATGACAAAGTGTAAGTACTTACCTGAGATCAGTATTTAGCACTTGGGCAACAGGTATGATTCCATTATGTTCTTTCACTGTTCCACAATCCTTTTGTAGGCTAAGTCTCCAAATCATTTGGCTAAATCTAAAGCATAAAAATACAATCATTGTCTCCCCTCACCCAGCTCCCAACTCTCACAAAACGATAATGTACTCCTTTTTAAGGCTACTGTCTGATTATTGCAAAGTTCTACTTCAAATAGTGCTAAAAATAATTTCATAACAAAACAAATACCAAAAAAAAAAAAAAAATAGGGAGAGAGGACTTACGATTTCTCGGTAAGACAATACAGAAGAACTAAGTCCCGGTGGAAAGCAAAATGCAGCCTATTAGTAATGATGAAAATGAGTGTACTCAGAAATAGATAAATATAAAAGTACAAAAGAGAAATTGAGGATTATCGTTACAGGAACTGTGGCCAGCATTAAGTATAAAAGAATATGATATAAGAGAAATTAAAGTGAAATGTAGGAAGGAAGGATTTAAATTCACTTAATTAATTTTGAGATGGTAGATGAATGCAACCAATAGATTAAAATGCCCCAACATAGGTGATTTGAGAGTAATTGCCTGTGGGTAATGGTTATTCTAATAAAAATGATGGAACAGACAAATGGAAGCAGCCTAAAAAAAAAAAGACATAAACGGAGAGGAACATTCAGTTTAAAAAGAGGGATTAAAACATTTTCAATAAATGTGCAAGCATTTCTTGTGCAAGTAATTGTCCACCAAGGATTACACCTTGTTTTCATTAATGTTGGTGATACTATTTTTTCCTAGCATTTTCCTGATATATATTCCACAACTGTACCTAAAAAGTATGACACAAACACCCATATACGTATGACAACTTTAAAGAACATGTGTGCTAAATATCTAATACCATCTAAGTCCTAAAATAATTTGAATAGTTATTAAAAAGGTTAAAATTTATAATGATGATAACTGTTTTCATCAATGAATCATAAGTAGAAAGATATTTTGAATCTGTTCTAATAATAAGCCAAATAAAAAGAATTATAAAACTTAAAATGTATTGTATAACCAATGCATGTCATAGGAAATTCACACATCCATGTACACAAACACATACACATATCCACACACATATCCACACACACACACACGCATGCATATATACACATGTACATATATGAATAGTTTTCAATTCAGTAGAATCTAAGATATGATGAATAGACTCATAGACTTTGAAAAACGGACACCAACAAAGACTATGGGGGTTAAGATAGGTATTCCAGAACAATTCTTCCGATAATCTCTATTTTTCTAGACAAATTACATATGCATTTATACATACATATACACATTTTTATGTGCATTTATGTTTATATATATGCATTTATATTTGCATATATGTATACACACTCTCATTTTATATGTGTATTTATATTTATATGTGTTATATACATCACATATATATAATACATACATATGTATATATGAAGGAATGGGTATTTTGTTGTTCAAATGACCAAATGTTTTAAGATGAATAAACAAATGTTGTATACACAGTATTTTGCTTGGCACAATATAGTGGGGGCTGGCAATAACAAGTAATAGAATCTCATAAACTAGTTGGAGGGCAATATAAAGCACAGAGTGAACATTTTATTAGAAGTAGAAAGTGAAGCAAATCATAAGACAGTGTTTTAGAAATCAATTTGAGAAGTTAACAGGAAAGGAGGAGGCATAGAGGATGCGTATGGGCACGTGAGACTTCAGTGATAAAAGAGTTTGAGTTGCTATTGATTGTAAGGATTTGATAGAAGATAGGCTGGAGGAGACCCAGCAGACATGATACAGTCTCTAGCCTACAGGAAACTACAGTCTAATGAAATAACCAGTGAACTGAACCAACATTTCCAATTTGGTGGAATGCAAGGTATGATAAATATACACAGAGTGTTACTGTGGCATATGGAAGGTGGGTACCTAATTCAGATTCAGACTCCAGGAGTTAAGATAGGCATCCCAGACTGAATAATGCCTCAGTCTCTGTTCCTTCTAGACAAAGGAGATAAATATGGGCTTCAACTTTCCTCTGCAAAGGCATGGAGCCTTGAGATGCTACAGCATTGTAAATACAGAATAGTAAATGGTAAGTGGAATAGTCAATAGAATGGAATGTTTGGAAAACAACAATAGAACAGAGAGACACTGGGGAAGAAAGAGTGAATGGGATGAAAAGAGTTAGACTAAGAATGCCTACACTTAGGACGTAACAAAACACAGTCTCCTACGACAACTTCACATGCTTCCTTTTCCATTCTGGGGATGTAAGGACACCTCATCCTCAAAGGGGATTTGTGCTTTTGTAAATGGGAAAATTCAATTCTACCTCCAAATTTTATGTATCCAAACTAGCCATGCACGTGGTATGTTTCCCAATGAAGAATGTTATATAAGCTGAAATCGACAAACAAAATAAATATCATAATTATAACAGAGTGTGAAATATCCCCATTTAGAAAGTGTATAGTTTCATGTAAACAATAACGAGAAATACCAGAAAGAAGCAGAATGAGACCAATTATGATTAATACAATACAATCCCAAATGGGGCAGAGCAACTCTCTACACATACGCAATTGAATGCGGCAGAGCCAAGCCAGACCCCAGGGCTCAAATAGGAACTTCATTAGGGAAAATTAAGGACAATACACAATGCTGATAAATCTCGCAACAATAATCTGCCTGAGGACCAACTACAAAAGGAGCAAAAACAAATAAAACTATATCCTGGAAAGAATACATGAATGAAAACAAGGATAATAATGTGCAATAAAACTTAGAAGGGAAAAATAGATTTGAAAGCAAATCTTGGTCTTCCTGCCTTTCCTTCCTTCCATTCTGTTTTCCCCCAGGATCCTAATGAGTTGTTGATTATCTCTTTTTAAAGACCAACTACAGAAAAGCTTAGAAACGTGAAAAATAATTAGAGCATGGGACTAAGTATGGATAATTATGAAATGGCAAAATATAATTAATCATCAATTCCCTGCAAATTTCTCTTTTAAAATGACTCCATAGTTTTAAAATGCACAAGAACTTTAATGTTGTGTTACCCACCCACATGCATAAACACACACATACAAACAGCATGCAAAACTATTTTCTGACCAAATATACTTGCTCTGAGACTTAGAGGCAATATTCAACCTACTCTGGAGTGTGAGTTTGCTAGATTGGCTCCCCAGGCATAAACTATACCTGCTCCACACTTTATTTGATATCTGTCTTTAGTTCTAGCTTGTCATCAGGGATTTTCAAGTTTTCCGTGTTTGAATTTAGTGCTATTAGAGATGATTTTTCCCCTTGAAGACATGTATATTTATTTTCCCAACCATTTGAGACTTTCTAAATAAAGATTGTGAAAAATTTTAAAATGTACGGCACTAAAACACCATGGCTTCTACTCCTTTTGCAACTGCCAGTTTCTGACACAACGCCGAATTGAAGGGCTGCCTAAATATTGAATTGATTTGAATATCCTGGCACCCACTGAATTATTTTACCACATTAAGTTGAATGGCATTGTGACTTTCCTTGTAAAAGCATTTATTCCATTTGACTAAATACCCTAAGAGCTTAAAGTCTAAACATTTTGCAAAATAAGCTAATTAGTCTTGGAAACATAATGGAAGGCAACAAAAATGTGTTTAGAAGCTACCAGTCACAGGGCTGTTGAATGGTAAGTTTGGACTTAACTCCACCTAAGAGGAGCACAACATCACACCGCATCATTTTACCTCTTTATGTCAAAGTAAATAGCATAAAATTCCTCTGAAGAGACAAACATTTATTCTGCTAAAATCTCAAGCAAGCAAAAACTTAGCAGGAGATTTTTTGTATAAATGATGGGTAAGCCAGTAGCACTATCTTCAACTGCAGCTTTGAAAAAGTCAGAGGACTATTATTCAAAGAGATCATTTTTTAATATAAACCCTTTATACAAGTTGAGGGTTGAAGTCACAGTAAATATTACGTATTCAAGGCAATTTTATTGGTGGTGTTAAACTGTAGGCGGTAGACCAGTTTGTTGTTTTTTTTTTTATACCTGGGGAGGTCAATCCACTTAAGCAGCATATACTTAGGGAGCAAATAGAGTCAATATTTTCCTATGAGAAGATCCTTGTACCACCTTAAGCATTTACCAAATGCCTGAATGTGGCATTATATGGAAGAAATTGTCCTTGAGCTAAAAATGATACTGGCATATGCTCCCACAAAAGAACTTCCCTCTAAAGGAACTCAGCTATGCTATGGAATATGCAGTACATTCGTTGAACCCCCCCAGAAGTCACTGAATATACTCAGGAAACAAGACACTCATCAATGAAATGAGTGAAACTACATTTCTCCATACAGGTGTTGATGAATGTGCCATATACACACTGGTTTTCCTCAGTACAGGATGGTTCAGGGGCAATTATCAGGCAAAACAGGGAGCAGGTTTCAGCCTTATTAACATTTCAATTCTGGTTTCTTGTTTATTACTATCATAAGAGTATTAATTTCTTTTTCCTAACTGTCAATCCAAGTTGTTAAGGTTCATATTAAACACAAGGAGTAAATTATAAGAAAAAAATATAATTTTTATTTTCAAAACTGTCATTAGAACACCCCTGCATCAGATAAAGCTTTTGGATGCAGACAGAATATGCCCCCCAAAAATGGTTTAAAAATACAGATTTAATATAACTTAACACGTTGCCAATGTGCAAATAGTTTCAGAGTAGATGCAATGAATGAGTTGGCAACAAAATAAATATAATTAGTTATGGAATAATGTTGCCCCAGTCCTACCCACTCTTTCTAATTAAATTAAGAAAAAAATGGCAGAGTGTTAAAGCTATATTCAAAATATTTTTTTTTTCATTTGGAGATACAATCATACAAAAGGAGACTTTTTTGTGATGTTAATTATTTTCAAGAGATCATGTTTCATACAGATTCTGAAAAATTCTAGCAGAAATAGATATCTTGAGATCTTTCCAGATTTATGTGAATCATCAGACATTTTAGAAAAGATGGAGTTAGTGGGCTGCTAGAGGGACCAGACAACAATAATAATAATAAAATAAAATGTATAATATGGATAACCTAGTGGTTCTACCTGGGGTGTCCTTGAGACACTTTCAGAGAGACTGTGAGGTCAACACTATTTTTATTATAATATTAAATGCTATTTGTCTTTTTCATTGAGTCTATACTTACAATGAGAATGCAAAAGTAGAGGTAGGTCTGTTACCCCTGTAGCACAAATCAAATTAGTAGCATCAAACTGTATTAGAAGTCATTGTATTCTTCACTGTAGCTTTTGTATTAGTTCTTAGGATTACCGTAGCAAAATATCACAGACTGAGTTAAAAACAAAAATTTATTTCCTCACCATTCTGAGAACTAGAAATCCAAGGTCTAAATATCGGCAGTTAGTTTCTTCTGATCCCTCTCTCCATGGCTCGTGGGTAGCTGACTTTTTCTTGTGCCTCTATATGGTCCTCCCTCTGTATCCTAGTATCCTCCACTTACAAGGACACAGGCTGTATTGGATTAAGGCCCACTCTAATGTCCTCATTTTACTTTATTTACCTCTTCAAAGACTCCATCTCCAAATACAGTCACATTTTGAGGTACCACTGTTTAGGAATTCAACACTTGCATTTGGGGTGGGGAGCTGAATTCAGCCCATGGTATTCACCATCACACAATTCTCATTAAAAAAAAATAATAATAAGAGTATTTGATGATGCAGTAAAAAGTATTAACTCTGTTAAATCTCAAACCCTGAGTACGCATCTTGTTATGTGTGATGCAGTGGATAGGAAGCACCCACGAAGCACTTCGGCTTTATACCAACATATGAATGGGAGTTCCAAGATAAACCATGTGTGGGACTGAAGTAACCACTTTTTAAAATAGAACATACTGACTTAAAATAACTACTGCCTATTTGAACATTCAACAGACTTTTTTTTTTCAAAAATGGAAGAAGTGAGCCTAACACTTCAAGCAAATATGAGAGTATTATTAATGAAAACATTTGAGCTTTCAAGAAAAAATTAGAATTTTTGAAAACTTGCCCGGGCTACCATGCAGTTGACAACGTTCTAATACCTTAAAGGCTTTTCTAGTGATACTGGCAATGATATTAGTATATATGATTTTTGATCTGTAACAAAATGAGGCTGCAATTAGAAGATCTGCATAACTCAGTGAGTCAATATTTTCCAAATGGCCACAGCATGATATTTAAAATTTTGCATAGACAAAGGATTTATTCAAAGTGCACGATAGACTAATGGATTTTAATGTAACAGAGTTTTAAAAGTTCAGTGATATGGCTACAAATTTTACGTTGCAACTTAATTTCAGAAAATTCCACTTGTCAAGTTTGATATGTTATCAAAAAGACTATTCATTGTTATCTGAAAAGACTATGAAAATACTCCTCCTTTTCCAACTACGTATCTTTGTAAGGCAGAATAGAAGAACAGGTGTGCCTAACTGTTGGACTGTTCTCCTCCTGCTGAGGCATTGGAGGGACCATGTGTTTCTGGGATTGAAGTTACAAGATTCTGAAGATCCCATAGGCCTGGATGACTCAGTGAATAGTTGGAGCAGATTCCCATGATGGACATATGCCATTAGTGAACAGAACTGGCTATACAGTGTGTACGGCCTGGTGCAAATGTGAATGTACTGAATGAATGCCATTGAATTGTACATTTAAAAGTGGCAAAAAATTCATGTTATGTATATTTTACCACAATTTAAAAACAATCTTTAAGAATACCAAGATGACTAAAGCAGTTAAACCAGACATTGGCCCTTCTTGAGCATGAGGTCCTCTGTCACTGCCTATGTTGCAGGCTCATGAAGTTGGCCTTGCTAGTAAGAAATAACCTCATTGCATGAAGCCATTGGGATTTTAATGTTATTTATTATCACAGTATCACCTGAAATATCCTGACTAATAAAGAGCTAAAAAAGGCTTAACTAAATAAATCATTTTCTAAACTAACATCCAAAGAATAAATAATAATTAGCAAAGTGAATAGAAAGATTGCTCGAGGAGAAGGAATGGTATATGCTAACACCCTTAGTGAGGAAAGATAATCACAAACACAACATAATGATACCCCATTTGTTGGATATTGCTATTGTCCCTCCAAAATACTCTTCACCATCCAGCTTTCTGCCCCAGGAGATGACTGGTATAGGTTATAACAATGGATTCCCTTAACTTTGGCTCGTAGTTAGATTTGGCCACTGCAGAGCTCTGATTTTTCTTTTTTAAAAGTTGAGGGAAGAATAAAGAAGTTAGGATAGTTTTTTCTCTGGCCCTTTCTATGAGGGTGCCTCAGGCAATGTCCTTCCACTAAAGACCACTTTTTCTTTCAAGTCTTCTCCAAAAGGGATCTTTCTTCCCAGGTTCCATAGCCACTGCTATTCCACAATCTTTTTTGGTCCTAAGTATGGTAGCACTTTTTGGGTGTGGTTTCAATCTATCTTACATATTTGTATATAGTTTTTCTACTGAGCCGTCATTGAATTATCTTGTTTTAACAGTTGTCATATTGTTCCCATTTGGGCCCATTGTGATAATGCCAATATCACAGAGCATAGAATGAATATGGTTTAAGATATGGTTAGACAGCAATGTAGAGCCCAAGTTCATGTGGATATGTTAAGCAGTTTTGCCCATCATTTTTTAAGAGAAGTCACTGAAGTACATGCTGAAGGCATGTTGTAAATGTAGGTACACTTGTTAGAAGAAAACTATTACCACATGTTACATTTGAAGAAAAATACAACATAGACTTTGTTACAGTGGATATATTAATCCTCACACCTTACATGTTTAAATCCATTTTTTTCTGCAAAATCAATCACAAAACTCTTGTCATTAGTCTATAGAGAGAATTATAACATATATGAGTTGGAGAATAAAGTAACCAACTCAGCTGCCTTCTCCATAGAAGAACAAAAGTGTATAATTAGTCTAGAAAGATGGCCCAAGAGGTAAGAGGGCACATGTTTTTTAGGTTTAATTATCTCTAAACTCTGGGTAATTACCCATAATTTCAAAGTAAATTTCAATTGCATTACCCAGTTTATATTTTCTTCATTCCTGTAAAGAAATTTGCATCATACTTTTTTATAGTTAGAAATTATTTTAGCTACCAGTTGAACTATAGGTTTGTACCTCATTGTGGCTAATAATGGCACCTAATTAAAATACCTTGACTAGCTAGAATAGTTGGTTAACACCTGGAATAATTTATTATAATAAAAGGAAATCATGTTATCCATTCATATCTGTTCATGTCCATTTACTAAACCCCAGAAATATTTGTTTCCTTTTCATCAAGTTGTGTTTTAGAAAAAGTTGTATGTTGTGAACAGTCTCCCTAGGAACTGAATTATGTCCCCTCCTCTCCCAATCATATATTGAAGCCCTAACTCCCAATGTGACTGTACTTGGAAAAAGGGCCTTCAAGACGTAATTGAAGTTAAGTGAGGTCATTAGAATAGGGCCCTAATCCAATAGGACTGGTAGTCTTATAAGAAGAGTAGAAGGGTAGAAAAAAGGCCTGCCACAGAGGAAGGGCCATGTGAGGAAACAGCATTAAGGAGGCTAGCTGCAAGCCAGGGAGAGATCTTTCCCCAGAGAGCAACCTAGCTGGACCCTGATCTGAGACTTCCAGCCTCCAAAAGTGTGAAAAACATATTTCTATCATTTAAGCCACCCCATTTATGGTATTTGTTATGACAGCCAAATCTGACTAATACAGATCTGGGGACTGAGATATGGAGTCCTACCATTATAAATACTTAAAAATAAGGAAGTTTCTTTGGAACTGAGTAATTTTTTTTTTTTTGCGGCGGGGGGAGGGGTTTAATATTTTTAATGTTTATTTTTGAGAGAGAGACAGCACCAGCGGAGGAGGGACAGAGAGAGAGAGAGTGAGAGAGAGAGAGACAGACAGACAGAATCCAAAACAGTTTCCAGGCTCTGAGCTGTCAGCACAGAGTCCGACGTAGGGCTCAAACTCACAAACCATGAGATCATGACCTGAGCGGAAGTCAGACACTTAAGCGCCTGGGCCACCCAGGTTCTCCTAATGGGTTTTGAGGTGCATGCTAGAACAAGCCAAGATTGAGGAGAAGGGACTGTTGATAGAAATATTGATGCTAAAAGTAATTTTGGTGGTAGCTCAAAAAACAAAGCAGAGGAGAGCTGAAGAGAAGGTTTCCATCTTCTTACAGAAGACATAAATCATGAACAGATTGTTGGTCAAAATATGGACATTAAAGACCATTCTGGTGAGATCTTAGATGGGAAGGAGAAATAGGTTATTAGAAACTGGAAGAAAAGCAATCATTATAAAGTGACAAAGAACTTGGTAGAATTGTGTGGATATTCAAATGTTTGTCAAAAGTAGATCTTACCAGTGATGAAATTGGATATTTAGTGGAAGAGACTTCTAAGCCAAGTATCGAAGAAGTGGCTTGCTTCATCTTGACTGTTTATACAGTAAAATGCACAAGGAGAGAAAGAGATGAAATAAAGAACAGATTGTTAAGCAAAAAGTAACAAGAACTTGAAAATATGGAAAATTCTCAGCCCGTGTATATTGCAAAAAAATGAGAAAGTTGGTTCTGAAAAGAACACAAAGGGTATGACCAAAATCCAGTTGATAAAGCGATTAGTTTGAGTGTGGGGTGACCCAATTGGGTGAAGGAATTCACCCAAGGTAGAACAATGGAGATAGTTTACTGAATACACTACAAGGGAATGGCAGGCAGGACACCAAAGGAGAGACGGTATGCCATGTGGCAGGGGTGGGGGGCTGTGTCTAGCGGGAAAAGGTATGGGAACATATGGGATTTTCCTTTTTTGGTACCTGGGCCTGGTTGTAAGTAGACCATTGGTCAGCTAGGGCTTATGGATATTACGAGGTGGGTCAGCTTATGAGCCTGTTTGTATTCAGCCCAGTGGTTGTTACAGTGGGTCCTTTTACCTTATTCAGGTCTCCATCGCTCAAGACTGTTGTCTAAAAGTGGCCTCTACAAGTATAAAGCATGATTTTAATCACCCATCTCAGTAGAAGGCAGGATCAGAGATGGCATTATGCCAGCAGAAACACCAGACAGAAACAGAAAATAGGAGGGATTGAAGGAAAGCTGCAAACATATGTGTTAAACTCTGAGAAAAAGGAAGATTGACCCGAGAGTCAGCTCAGAGATCATGAGAGATGCCATTCCCACCATAGTCCCAGGGGCAAGACTATTTATGCCTACTTTTCATTGGACAAAGAGGCCATCACTGATAACTGCATGAACAAGCCCCCATGCATGGGTACTCCAGCAGCAAAGGAAGAAGGATGCCCTAAAGAGCCAGGGGTGACACTGCAGCCCAGTAGGCCTGGAAGGCAAGGCATTAAACAAAAGGGGATTATTTTTGAGATTTAAGATTGAATGGAATTTGCACTCCCACGTTTTGGACTAGGGTGGGGCCTGTCACCCTTTCTTCTTTCCAGTTTCTCCTTCTTAGAATGAGAATGTCCCACCTATGCCTCTCTTACCATGGTAACTTGGAAGTACATATTTTGCTTTCACAGATTCAGAGCTGACAACAAATTTTGCCTCAGGATGAATCATACCTTGAGTCTCATTCATACCTGACTTAGATGATATTTAGATGGGAGTTTGGACCTTAGAATTTCTAAAGTAATCTTTTTAAATGTTTATTTATTTTTGAGAGAGACAGAGACAGAATGTGAGTGGGTTAGGGACAGAGAGAGAGGGAGACACAGAATCTGAAGCAGGTTCCAGGCTAAGTTGTCAGCACAGAGCCTGACACGGGGCTCAAACTCACGAGCTGTGAGATCATGACCTGAGCCAAAGTCAGATGCTCAACTGACTGAGCCACCCAGGCGCCCCTTGGACTTTAGAATTTAGACTTGATGCTGAAGTGAGTTGACTTTTTGGGCTGTTGAGGTAAAATTAATGTATTTTTCATGTGAGAAAGGTACAAACTTTAAGCTATGAAATGAATTCTCACCTAAAATTTCTGTTAAAACTCTAACCCTCTGTGATTGTATTTGGAGAAGGGGCCTTTAGGAGGTAATTAAGGTTAAATATGGTCCTATGGGTGGAGCCCTAATCTGACATCGTTGTTTATTTTATAATAGAAAGAGATTTCTTTCCCTCTCTCCCCCTCTCTTTCCACATGCCACAGAGGGAAGGCAATGGTAGGAAGTAGCAAGAAGACAGTTATCTGAAAGCCAGGAGAAGAGTTCTCTCTAGGAGCCAAATCTGCTGACCGTTTGAAGCTGGGTTTTCTAGCCTCCAGAACTATGAGAAAGTAAATCTCTGTTGTTTAATCCACACAGTTGGTGGTATTTTATTATAGCAGCCTGAGCAGGATAATACAAGACTTATTTTAAAACTTCAGATAATAAAAAGAGAAAAAGAAAAAATTCCTGTCTCCCTCACCTGAATACATCCTATGTAGTTTTGTGGGGTTTTTTTGTTGTTGTTTTTTTTTTTGTTTTTTTTGTTTTTAGCTGAATCAGTACTAGTTTCTGTCAGAAGCCTGGGTTTGGGGGGTAGGGTGAAGCAGGAATAAAATAATGTGATGCCCTGGCACTACAACTCTCCCCTATTTTTCAAGCCAGATGGTTCACAGTGCTACAGCAGGATTCTCCTGGAAGACTATTGTCATAAGAATCACTTGGCAGTAGCTTTTCTTCCCCTCCACAAGTTGCCAGGGCAACTCAAGTATTGATTACTGTCTTTTTGCTTCTGTCAGTTCCCTTTGCCCTATCTTCTGAGTTTGCTGACATACATCTAAACCAAGTGATATGTAGGTGTGGTGTGTGCATGTGTATAGATGAATATGAAAGTGACTGAGTCACATGCACTCATCTGACCATGCTTATTTATTTGATTTTTCCCCATATGACTAGTAGAACACGAACTCTACTGGGACCTTGTAAATTCTCTAACAGAAGCAGAGCTGTCCTCCACTGTGCTTTTTTTTGGATTATCCATGGGCTTTCAAGGCACATGGCATGCCAAGCAGTGTGAGACAGAGCGCAGATCATCTGTGGGATGTGATGGCTTCCTGTTTGTTAAGTTATACATCCTAGATTTAACTGCAAAAAAGAGATTTTCCCGGAGAATCGAAGCTACTGCTAACAGTGTTATCCGTTCGGCTTTCATTATGCTCCAAGTTTTCCTTAAGGTCATCTGGAGGAAGGAATGTGGGCTTAAGAAACTTCTAGCTCCACCATTAACTAGCCAAACAGCTTTGCACATTGTCATTTAGCCTTCCTTGGTCTCATTGATTCATGAAACGTTGTTCGAGGACCCACAGTATGCCAGATGCCATTCAGGGCTGCCCTAGATTCGGTACCCAGATCAGAACTTTATTTTCCCAGAAAGAAGGAGCTTTTGTGGCGGGTAGAGCAGAGAGCTAAAATACTTATTAGATCCAACAAAGGCCTGATGAACAGAAGATTCTGCCAGGAGAGGCCTGAGACTTCAACAACAGTATAATCCAGAGTCAAAGACTCATCTTTGCCTACATGTGATGTCCACAATACTTGAGAAGTGAGTGTGGTGTGCTTATGGAAACTTCCTGCTTTGCAGCATCATAAATGCGAAAGAACTGAAATAACAAATGAATATTAATGTGACTACAACCCCTATGGAGTCTATGGAAACTGTATAGAGTATATACACAATTATCATAAACATATTAGAAATACCTTATGAATATGAGTACAAACAGCTATGAGGACACCTAAAAGTTTGGAATGAACCACTCATGGAGGATCGAAGAAGGATTCAATGGGAAACGCTATAGTTAGTCACTTTCTTAAAGGTAAAATAACACATTTCAATAAAAAGAGGAAACATTTCAAAAATGTCAGTATAGGAAAAGGCATGGGAAAGTAAAGGCACTGTGGAAGAATGTATCAGTTACGAATGTTACCCATTGCAAGTAACAGAACACTCAGTGACAGTAGGTTTTTTGTTGTTTTTGTTTTATTACACAGGAAGAAAAGTCTCAATAGGTCTTTGCTGGATATGGTTCAGGGAATTAGGTATGTCTTTCCTTTATGGTGGCAGGGAGGCTGCTCGAGCTCCAACTATCACACACAAACTTCAGTCAAAAGGAAGAGAAAAGGCAAAATGGTGACACCAGCCATCCTATTTTACCTGGAAAGATAGAGCTTTGCTAGAACCTTCTTCCCTTCTCCTATGATTTTAGCTAAAGTCACACGTTACCTTTCATCTTCCTTCTACCCCACCACCTCTGTTAGCAACAAGACAGTCTAGGAAAGCAAACATTTAGCTGAGAACATTGCTGTGTTGAAAAACAACGAAACAAAACAAACCCAAAAAACAAAAAAAAACCCAAAGTATTAAGTTAGGAAGAATAAAGGATGAACCACCAAGGAATAGGAAAAAATTACATATGGCTAGAACATACAGTCTTCGGGAAGAAAGGCAGGGAGAGCTTTAAAATGAAGTCTAGAAGTAAAGTTGTGGTCTGATTGTAAAAGCCCCTTTTGGCTATATTTACAAGTATTGGCTTTGTTCCTCAAAACAGAATAGACTAAGGGTGCCTGGGTGGCTCAGTCAGTTAAGCATCTGACTCTCGCTCAGGTCATGATCTCACTGTTCGTGAGTTGGAGCCCCACATCGGCTCTGTGTTGACAGCTTGGAGCCTAGAGCCTGCTTCAGATTCTGTGTCTCCCTCTCTCTCTGCCCCTCCCCCTCTCATACTCTCTCAAAAATAAATATTTTTTAAAAAAGTAGGGAATAGACTAATACTCTTTTAACTTCAAGATTCGGTAAGATACCTTGTCAACAATCTCTAACATTCTATAGAATGTCCTTATTGGAACATTAGCAGTTTTCTCTTATTCATAAACTTGTTGCTTGCACCATTTTCCTTAAAACCCAGTAAATGTAGAACAGGAGCCCTTCTTCCTCCTCTTTCTCTCTCATCACATCAATGCTAGGACCTTGGCTACATAAAGAATAATATAACCAAAAGTTATAGAGAAATTAAAGAGAAAGCATATGCATGTGACATAGATATATCCAGCATCAAGGAAAAGCAATGGGATGACCAAAGGACCCAGAGGCAAAAACTTCTGTTCAAGTCCCGACTGTCACAAATGAGCTGTGTGTGCTCTAGTTAACTCAATCTCTGGGCTGGTATCATGGAGGGAAAGGTAAAATGATAGAATTGAACTAGTAAAATTCTAGATTCTCTTCTAGTTCTGTGATTATTTGTTGATCTATTCCCGCTAGCTCCTCCAAGTAGGCACATACAACATGGCTGTATTTACTAGCGACTTATAGAATGTGATTTATTGGGAAAGCAATCAAGGCAAAAAAGAGTCCCTTATTAGGAGAAATATGGATCTCTAACTTAGCTAGATGCACAATCTTTGTGCAGCTAACAGTTTTGCTATAAAGGAACCTATTAAACAATATCCTCTTAATTTGGGGGTCTTACACTTCTATGAATCTAACCTCTCTTATTTCATTGTCATACATTTTGAAGTCTTGGGTTTTTGGGTAATTTTGCTATTTCTTTCCGTGCACATTTCTGCCCATTAAGCTTGGCACTGCCGCCTTCATGCTTCTAGACAGTCACAAATATCCTTAAATGTCTTTCAGGCATGACTGTGCTTATAAGAATGAGGAGGTTTTGCAATTGGGTTCAGGGAAATAATGACCTCTCTGCCATTTATCATCAATAAGCCCTTGACAATAGTACATGTAGGCACTCTGCTTGGACATAGATGCCAAGCGAGGCTACTCAACTAGCACCCAGGCTCTGTTGTTTATTGCTCTTCTTGGATCATTTCCTTCATTTAATTTTGGCAACCTACCAAAGTGAAAGAAGACATTTGCTGCTATTGTGGCTGAGATCAGCCCACTTGTCAAACAAACTGATTGTGAGATTTTGGGGGAAACTTTTCAGTCCCAGGGACCAAAGACAACAATGCTCACTGATGGGGAAAATCTTTATTGCTGTGAGTGTTGAGCATGCTGTTGTTGCAGGAGAGCTGTGACATTTTTCTAACTGGATTGCATCTGCACTTTTAAAAGACAGACAACTAGAGTATCACTGGAGATAATAGGATCTGGGACTGGAAAGCCTTCATATTTTATCAAGGCTACGTTGATCCCATTTCTTTAAGTCACTGGAGTGTTATTTCACATTCCAGTGTCTGCATAACTGTATTGCCTTTGTTTCTCAGTTCCATTTAAAATTCCCCGGCATATCAAGTCTAGTGAATGTCAGTGAAGATAACTATCAACACGTAATAACTTCCAAGTACAGAAACGTGTAACTTGAAAACACTTAAATGAACAGGTCTTTCTGTAATAAGTGGGAGCCAAGGGAGGACAAATTAACTCCAACCACTGTGTGTATGTCAGATTTCATTTGAATTTTGACTGTATATAGACACAGACATTCATTACAGATGGTCAAAGAACTGGAGTATGTTCCAGTGAATAATAAGGCTACATAAACCAAATGAGAGACTGAAAACCTTTATATTGACTAGCTTCAAAACCATGTAGGAATCAGGAAGAGATAGAACTCAAATTGTAACTACAAGGAAATCCTACAATAAGAACTTAATTCAGTAACTTGCTTAAAACTCTGTTTTGGTTATCTATTGCCACATAAAAAAACCATGGCAAACTTAATGGTTTTAAGCAACAATTTATTATTACCATTGCTGATTCTGTGAGTCTCCCATGAGACTGCAGTTAGCTATTGGAAGGGTCTGGACTCTGCTAAAGATTCAGTTGTAACACTGAAGGATGGATATACAGGATGTATACTTCAATAACAGGTGCATCATTTGCCTGAGGTGGGACACCTTAGGACTGACCAGATATCTTTCTTTCCATGCTCCTTCCTCACATGAATAACTTGAGCTTGCACAGAACATGGAAGTCCGAGGGAGCTGGTTTTCCTTGGAGCCTGAATTCTAAGAGACAAAAATAAAAAGAACCTGGGTGGCTCAGTCAGTTGAGCATCTGACTCTTGATTTTGGCTCAGATCATGATGTCATGGTAGGTGAGTTTGAGCCCTCAATTGGTCTATGCACTGACAGTGCTGAACCTGCTTGGTATTCTCTCTCTCTCCCTTTCTCTGTCCTTCTCCTGCTTGCAACCAGTCTCTTTCTCAAAATAAATAAACTTAAAAAAAAAAAAAAAAGAGTTCTTATGTCCTAGCATCAGAAGTCAGGCAGTATTATTTCTATCACATACTACTTATTTTTTTTTAATTTTTTTTTCAACGTTTATTTATTTTTGGGACAGAGAGAGACAGAGCATGAACGGGGGAGGGGCAGAGAGAGAGAGGGAGACACAGAATCGGAAACAGGCTCCAGGCTCTGAGCCATCAGCCCAGAGCCTGACGCGGGGCTCGAACTCACGGACTGCGAGATCGTGACCTGGCTGAAGTCGGACGCTTAACCGACTGCGCCACCCAGGCGCCCCTCACATATTACTTATTTACAAGTTAGTCATAAGAGTCAGTCCAGATTCCTGGGAAGGGAATTACACATGGCATGAATATTCGGAGGCTTGGTCCTTTGAAGTCCATCTTTAGAGAATCTAATACGCTCACTACATAAGTGAATTGTTATAGCTTACTATGTGCCAACTATTACAATAAGTAATTTTAAATAGATTTTTTATTCTAATCTTTACAACAATCCAGTGATTATGTGGTATTATTAGCTTTATTTTATAGATAAATTAATTGATGCAAATATTTATTGATGGCAATCTATGGCAGACTGTGGTAGACAGAATCCTAAGCTGTCTTCCATGATCTCTGCCTCATAGAGTTATGTTTGTGACTTTGCTATGTTACGTGGAAAAAGGGATTTTCCAGATTTAATTAAGTTTCCTAATCAGTTGACCTTATTAGAGAGAAATATTAACTCCAACTACTCTATGTGTATGTCAGGTTTAATTTGAGTTTTGACTGAACGTAGACAGACATTCCATCACAGATGGTCAAGGAACTAGAATGTGTTACAGTGAATAACAAGACTACATAAACCAAATGAGAGACAAATACCTTACATTATAGAGCAGCTTTTTATCAACCAGCCTCAAAATCACATAGGAACTAGGTTCCTATAAAGCATATTAGCCTAACCTGATCTCACAAGTCCTTTTTGAGAGCAATTTTCTCCAGTTGGTAGCAGAAGGGAAAGTCAGAGATATGAAGTACTTGAAGGGTTCAAAGGGTCATTGCTAACATTGAAGATAGAAGAGGCCATGTGCAAAGGTGCACAATAGCCTTCAGGAGCTGTGCGTGCCCCCTGGCCAACAGCCAACAAGGAAATGAACGGCGTCTACACTTGCAAGAAACTATATTCTGCCAACGACCTAAATACACTTTGAAGCAGGTTCTTCTCATGAGTCTCCACATGAGCTCTACCTGCTTGTAATTTTGATTTTCACCATGTAACCCCCTAAGCAGAGAATATAATTGAGTTGCCTGGGTTTCTGGCTTGCAGAAGTTTGAGCTAATAAGTGGACTTTTTTTCATTAAATTGCAGCAATTTGTTATATAGGAATGGAAAACTAATTTGATATTTATAAGAATTTTCTTTTGCTGTGCAGAAGCTTTTTATCTTCATAAGGTCCCAAATGTCCATCAACTGATGAATGGATAAAGAAATTGTGGTGTATATACACAATGGAGTACTACGTGGCAATGAGAAAGAATGAAATATGGCCCTTTGTAGCAACATGAATGGAACTGGAGAGTGTGATGCTAAGTGAAATAAGCCATACAGAGAAAGACAGATACCATATGTTTTCACTCTTATGTGGATCCTGAGAGACTTAACAGATACCCATGGGGGAGGGGAAGGAAAAAAAAAAAGGAGGTTAGAGTGGGAGAGAGCCAAAGCATAAGAGACTCATAAAAACTAAGAACAAACTGAGGGTTGATGGGGGGTGGGAGGGCGGGTAGGGTGGGTGATGGGTATTGAGGAGGGCACCTTTTGGGATGAGCACTGGGTTTTGTATGGAAACCAATTTGACAATAAACTTCATATATTGAAAAAAAAAAAGAATTTTCTTGATAGCATACCCTTGCTTGACCATCACCCTTTTCAAGTCTTATTACCCCACTTTTATGCCATTTTTTTAGTTATTTATTTCTAATAACTCCAAACTTACAAACCTTGCCTCAGAATATGATTTTGGAGAATACAGTATAGCATAGTTGTTAACAGAGCTGGTTTAAAAAAGAGATGGGCAGAAGGGAATTCTACAGTGAGGTCACCCTTAACCAGATGGCAACAGAGATGCAATACTGGTGAAAATTGGATGGATGGCAATTCCTGATATAAAACTGCCTTACATTTCCTGAAACCTTCCTTTCTGGTAAACCAGAATGGGTTGAAGGTGGGAGATGGTGTACTGGCTTGTGCAATATCTCTAGCATTCAAGTAATGTAGGAATAATGGTTATTTTTAAAATTGTGGAATTGATTGCTTTTTTTTTGCCAGATGTCACTGATGAGCTAAAAAAAGAGAGTGATAAGTTCAGGTAAGTCAATGACCAATTCATAATATGAAAGTAAAATTTCTCGGGAACCTGGGTGGCTCAGCCGGTTAAGTGTCTGACCTCAGCTCAGGTCATGATCTTGAGGTTCATGAGTTCTAGCCTGTGTCGGGCTCTGTACTGACAGCTCAGAGCCTGGATCCTGCTTCGGATTCTGTGTCTCCCTCTCTCTCTCTGTTCCTCCCCTACTATGCTCTGTCTCACTGTCTCTCAGAAAGAAAGAAAGAAAGAAAGAAAGAAAGAAAGAAAGAAAGAAAAGAAAGTTTCTTCCATGGCAGCACTAACAGAGGGTCTTCTCAGCTAGAGCCAGAGAGTGAGCTCCACACTGAGGTTCAAGCCTAGAACTCAATGGTGAATCCTACAGAGCTACAAAGAATGATAAATTCATAGCCTTGGAAAGTCTATACTCTAAAGTCTGCAAGCAACTAGGAAATGGAAGCTCAGTGGTGGAGTGATGGCTATCCACTGGAGACCAATATTAATAAGCAGAAATGTTGTGAAACTGCACCTGCTGTTGTGGGGATGATATGATTACAGAAAGGCGGAGGCTAGGTGGTAGCATTTAATCATCAGACACAGAGTTGAGTATATTTAGCATTATGGGTAGTAAGGTTGGAATAGAAACCTGGGGGCGCTGACCCACAGGGATCTATGTTTATGGCTCATTTACCATGGTATTCTCAAGAACCAGGAAAATGGACAATCAAAAAAGTATAGCTTAATATATATAATCAAAAAAAGATTAAGGGCAGATGAACTGATATTAGCCACCTTGGTGGAAATACTATTATTCTTTATCCAGTTTCGAGACCTGAGCTTGACTGAAGAAGATACAAGTGAATTTGAGGAAGGATCCCGCTATGCTATAGCAATTCACCCAATCTTTCCCCAAAAGAATCTGTATACATTGGGGGTGGTAGAATACCCAGAATTTGTGAAAGTTGTCAGTTATAAGTTCAACCTATAATGAGATCAAGGACCCCAAATCCCACTGTGACCACCTATTATAGAGGAATGCCAAGTGATAAATGGAGTTATTGTCCAATTCCAGAGAAAACATGGGTCCATTATGTGGTCATTTCCTAAACTTGGAGTTTTTAATGGGATGGATATATTTACAGCTAGGGAAGACAGTAATTAATATCCATTCCAGGCTTGATCAATGATACTTAAACTTTCCTGCTGTATGTCATGGTAGAGTCCAAAAGGATCTTGCTGGTCCTCTGCATAAGGAATCCTGAAGGACAGTGGCAAGAAAAAAATCATCCCAGTGGTCCGAGTTTGTGTAGCGCATCTACTCTTCTCTCTCACATAAAGAAAGAAGTGGCCTGTTGTAAGGACATACCCAGATTCCTGACCAGTTGTAAATGGCTGGGCCAATTGATCAGTAGCTTGGAAAAAGCAAGACTGAAGAGGAAATCTAGAGAAAGACATATGAATGGACTCATGATGTGTAGATTTTTGTAGCCCACATTAATGTCAACTAGAGAATACTTTGCATAGGAGGCATTAATAAGCTTGTGGGCAGGATGATTCATCCAGTATGTCAACTACCCTCTGTACTTATCTGTGCCAGTGCTCACAAAGTAGACCCATAAATGGACTAATCATGGTAAAAGAGATGTTAGCTATAAATGAGTCTATAGTATGGGTTTATTCTAACAGGTCTGAAATAGCCACTATTGCTGTTAAATGTCTGACTTGTCAGCAAAAGTGTTTGATGCTCAGCTCTTGAAATGCTATCAGTTCTCAAGATTAATCAACTACTTGATAGCAAGATGATTACATCAGATTTCATCCACCCTGGAATAGGCAGTAATGAACACATGTGTTGGTATGTGTTTTCCCTTCCTGCCCTTAGTGTCTTGGTCAGTATTTAAAGGCTTACAGTGTGTCTGATTTACTGACACTTTATCTTGTATGATATTTCTTCAGATAAAAGGACATATTTTGCAGAAAAATGATAACATTGAGCATGGCCCAAAGGATAATTAGCCTTACTATTTTCTATATGACTCAAAGCCTGATGGCCTAATATAATGCTGCAATGACCACTCAAAGGCATGCCTGAGGCTCCAACTTGCAAATAATACCTTACCGCTTTAGAGGATTGATTTCTGATATGGTATATACTTTTTAGCTAATGGCCATTTTGTCCTGAGTCTCTGATACTTAGATTATGTGAGTCCAGAAATGATGGGATGGAAGCAGAAGTAACCCCTCTCACCATCACTCCCGGTGAACCATTTAGAGAATCTGTGCCTCTTGCCCTTGCAATTTTACATTTGGCAGATCTAGAGTTCCAAAATTATGACTTCTACCTGGCATTTTGAGTTCCTCATGCCAGTAGACTTGCACACAAGAATGTTACCCTATTGGCAATGGTAATGGACTCTGATCATTGTGAGGAAGTAGAATTGCTTCTACACAAAGTAGCAGAAAGTAGTATATCCAAGCCTCTAGAGACATACTACAGCATCCTTGGTGATCTCAAACTTTGTTTTAACCATGAACAGACCCTAGCCAAATAAGGGCTCAGTCTCTTGAGGTATAAAGATCTGTCACCCATTTCATTAGCCCACAACAGGAGAAATGTTGGCCAAGAGTGAGAGAAAAGAGGCAGATGATGAATATTACCTAAGCCTCAAGACCAATTACAGCAGTGGCAGCTGTAGCTCAACCTGCTGATCTTTCTTTTGAGAATTCTTTTTTTTTTTCTATAAGTATTGCCAAGCACCTTCTTGAGGAATCAGTATGGTAAATTTAATGTGAGGATTGCATGGATCTCACCACTGAAATGGGTGGATTGTATAAGACATTGTTTGTATTTTACACACATTCCCTGAAATCAACCAGTTCATTCACTCTGATTCCAAGAGTCAAAACCTGCATCTCTTGACCATGAGGCTGTCCACAGAATGTTGAGTTTATTTTACTCACACAGATAGAGTGGGAAACACCTTAAAACTTATGTCTCGGGGCGCCTGGGTGGCTCAGTTAAGTGTCTGCCTTTGGCTCAGGTCATGATCTCATGGTTCATGAGTTCAAGCCCCACATTGGGATCTGTGCTGACAGCTGAGAGCCTAAAGCCTGTTTTGGATTCTGTGTCTTCTTTCTCTCTGCCCCTCCCCTGCTCCTGCTCTGTCTTTCTCTGTCTCTCAAAAAATAAATAAATGTTAAAAAAAAAAAAAACAACTTATGTCTCTCCAGGCACAACTCTTGAACAATAATTTTGTTATGAGGGTATGAATTCTCAACTTTCTTACACCTTGACTTAGACAATTCTAAGATGTGATGTACTCTGTAGGCTAGCTTTTTTAGATTGAGCTGGGATTTCTGTCTGTAAAACTTTGCTTAGTACATCTACACTTCTCTTTCCATTCTTATTATATTTTCCCTTGAATTTTAGACATACTTCTTCCTACCCTAGTCACGAAGGAGCAATTCATGTTCAGGGTCAAATAGCTCAGCCAGTATGTTTGTGCAGACCCTACTGTGGTAAATATTTAGTACTTTATTCTGAGTGAGATAGAGTGCCATTGAAGTTTTAAGCAGAGGAATGACATGGCTTTACTTTACTGGACATTATATGAAGCCAAGCCTCCACAGGACAAGAATGGAATCAAAGAGACTAACAAGAGATGATGATAATTTAGGTGAGGGTGATAGCATTGTTGGTTGATATAAAGTAGTCAGATTCTGGATAGATTTTGAAAGTAGAGCTCATATTTGTTGATTAAATGGATTCACACCTAAAGGAAAGGAAGACTTCAAGAATAACCTTAAGGTATTCGCCTGGATAATTGGAAGGAAGGAATTGACAGTTAGTGAGAAGGTAGAAACAGAGTTTTTTTTTTTTTTAATGCATAATTATGCAACTGGAGAAAAGCAAAAACCAGGTCAATTTTACCAGTGTGATAGCATCTAAGATGTTTTTCTCTCCTTTTCCTCTTTCATTTAAAGCCAAATCAGAACTGGAACATCCAACTTCTATGCTTCCCGTATCTTCCTAGCCCATTCTTGAATTCCTGTTCAACACAAAATCCAGCACAACTTTAGGAAGCCATTTTACACAAGGTCTTACCTTCATATCAACCCCCTTTGGGCTATTATCATGTTTAGAGCTGCAGACTCGGGAATTAGACTGAATTCAAAATTCGACTCAATTGCTAATTTGCTTGGGAAGGCCACAAAACTTTAAAACAATCCATCTGTAAAAAGGGAATAATGATAGTAACTCAGTAACTCAGGATTATGTAATAAATAAGATAGTAAAATGATAGGTTTAAATAATTTAGGCTGTGTATTCTGGTAAGTGTTTAACAACCAGATCTCCAGGAAAGAAAGAAAGAAAGAAAGAAAGAAAGAAAGAAAGAAAGAAAGAAAGAAAGAAAAAGAAAGAGGAAAGAAAGAGAGAAAGAAAGAATGAAAGAGGAAAGGAAGGAAGGAAGCAAGGAAGGAGGGAAGAAGGGAAGGGAAAGTAGAAGTAGAGTTGAATAGATATGTACCAGATTGGATCCATTGTGCAGATAGGAGCCAGCTCCAGCATATGAGTAGGTTTGACACAGTGCTTCACATATAATATATATTCATAACTATTAGCTATTGGCATTACTATTTGTAAATGCATTCCACTTTGGATACTGTATTACATTGTATATTTATATATCAGTCTTTCTTCCTATATCGTTCTTGAGGTCAGAGATCATGGTTACATGGTTTGAAAAACCTAATAAGACACTCTGACCTCTTTTATAGTCTTTCTTACCCCTTCTCAGGAATAAAGACCCATGTCTTTATTATAGTGTATGGGTATGACCATCCTGTCTACTTCCATCCCTCCCAAAGCTGAACTGGCTAGGTTAGTTTTGCTACCCCAATTGCCTCACCTCTGGTCTTTTATCTAAGCCTTCTTTACCTGCTGCTGATTGAAAAATATTAACTAAATAAATGAATTATTGAACTAATGAACTAAGATAGTGGACTATAGAAAGAATATCAATCCTAAAGATTTAGTGCAAACACCAGAATGTTAGTTTGAGAGGTATAGATGCACTCATAATTAGGCCTTGGATGATAATACTTACAAATAATTAATAATAATAATAATGATAGGAAAAAGTCACATAATAAATACAGATATCACTAATAAAAATAATAAATATAGCTATACTATGAGGGACATTTGTCTAAGCATTTTCTCTCCATTTTAAAAATTAATAATCACAGCAGCCCCATGAGATATACACCATTATTTCTATTTTACAGAAATTAGCAGCAAGGGACACTTGGGAGAGAAATAATGACTGGACCTTTAATGGTAAGTATAGGGACCTAACGATTGAAAGCCCCATTTGATTAGGTTGGAATTAAGGAGAGGTCGGTATGGCTGCTGTTGGGACTTTTTTTCTGGCTCAACTGGGACTAATTCAGGAAAACTGGGTATGCTGAATCTGCATATGGGAAATCAGTGCGTCTATTTGTAAAAAGTTGAAGAAGATAGAGAAGAGGAAGAAAGGACAATGGTGCATATAAAGACCACAAATCAACACAAATGTGAGGAATGAGTCTGGTATGGAGAAAGAGTTCATTTACATCTAGCATACATTTAGTACCTTCTCCTAAGACATTCTCCTGAATTTGAATTATTTTTATTTTCACAACACAATCCTTATAGGTAGATATTCTTATCTCATCTGTGTGTATGTGTGTGTGTGCGTGTGTGCTATTTGGATTTTGATGTTACTTTCTTCCTCAAGACTAGGAGTTCTGTCTTCATTGCTCGCTACCTGGTAGCTGCTGTGTCAATGAATCTCAATAAAAAGATATAAATAGTTAAAGAGAATAAACAAATCCCTAAAGAGATAAACAAATCAAACCTATTTTTAATTTATATTACATATTTATTTTTACTTAAGTGGTCATCTAGCTAAGTTTGACCTAGTTTGCATATAGAAAATCTACAAACTTTTTGGTGAACTGGAATAAAAAGAGAAATGACTTAGTATCTTCTGTTGATGTAATCACATATAAAGGGATTAAATTTATACTTGTACTAATGTGTGTAACACTTAACTATCAGAAGCTTGTCAGCATTATTTAATCCTTGAAATATAGTTTATATAAATAATTTTATTTTAAAAAGTTTTGATCAATTCTAGACAGAAATCTGCCACCGTAATTTTTTACATAGTATACTGGAGTTGATACCTAACCATTCCTCAATCAAGAATACCTGAACATCATTGACCTTGGAAATTATATTAGTCGAGGTTTACAATTTCAAGTAACAAAATCCTAAATTGTATTAATTAGACAACACAGGCAATATTTTAACTCAAGAAATGTAAGGTATAAATGAACATTCAGTACATAAGAAAGTTGCGAATGCAGCTGAGGCTTAGGAACCCCTAGAAACGGGACTTGAAGGACTCTAGTCGGGCGTCCATTTGCCTAATTATTTTTGTGAATATACAAAAGTATAAAAGTTTCTTCTGTGTGGCAGAAAGCTTGGCTTTTAATACTTTCTATGTTTTTCATCTTAAAGTTTTAAATCTCAGAGACAGACGTATCTGATTGGTCTTGGGTGGTGGAGTCCCCCAGCCTGGACCTGTGACATTAGCCAGGAATCAAGGAACCCTATTTCTATCAGCTTTGGTCAGATTTATACTCTTGCGCCGATGAAGGTGCTTAAAAGATGGAGTCATGAAAACATAGCCCTCATTGACAGAACTCTTAATTGCTGGTGAGAATTCTAGAAGACCGAATTCCAGGCAGAACAAGAAAAGCTACCCAGGATAGATATATAAAGCACAGTTTCCAGGTCTTATGTCAGTGGTCACTGGGGACCCAATAACCTCTTTAATATGGTTCAGAATGGTCCTAGGGTGCCAACTCTCAGATTGCAGGGGGCTCTTTTTACAGGTTGGACCTAGCAGGCATAGCTCTCCCCTGTTCTTTGTTATTCCTTCTCACAAAAGGAGCACTGTTAGTATTCACAACACACTTGATAAAATGAAATCATCTATTTACTCAATACCAAAGGCAGTGTTAGATATTAATTAACCCTTGTCGTTGCTATAGAAAAATAATAACAGTTCTCTTTTCTTTTTTCTTTTTCTTTCTTTTTTTTTTTTTTTTACTAAGATTGTAATTTAGCGGTAGTTCCATTCCTGAGTCTCCTTCCTTAACAGGCAGTGACCTTTAACAAATATCTACAAACGACATTAATATTTTCCTTCTCAATCCTTGCCCTCTCCACCCGTTGTCTCTGCTCTGTCTTTCAAATCACATTGGGTCATACAAAGGACACATGCTAGATGTTTGGATTCTAGAATTACAAGCTTCACAGCCAATTTGTATTTGCATAAAAGCAGACTCCTTTTTCAGACATTAGACACACATAGCGGCTTTCAGCCTGCCAACTTTATTACTGTTCATTTCACCATCCTACACTAGCTTTTGCTGAAAAGAGTAGCATAAATCTCAGTGTATAAAGGTAGTATCCCATAATCACTCATCAAAGAAATAAGGTATTACCTTATTCTATGATACACGTCAATGATGGGGCATTTGTTAAACCATTTATGATTTGGAAACAAAGGTAATAAAGTCTGATTGAATATCTGAAACAGATATCTTGAAGGATCAATATAGAACTCAGGAAAATAATATATATATATATATATATATATATATATATATATATAT